>NC_058415.1:32800105-32869666 GCF_002201575.2 Neomonachus schauinslandi
ATATATATATATATATATATATATATATATATATATATATATATATACACAATGGAATATTATGCAGCCATCAAAAGGAATGAGATCTTGCCATGTGCAACTACATGGTTGGAACTGGAGGGTATTATGCTGAGTGAAATAAGTCAATCAGAGAAAAACATGTATCATATGACCTCACTGATATGAGGAATTCTTAATCTCAGGAAACAAATTGAGGGTTGCTGGAGTGGGGGGTGGGGTGGGAGGGATGGGGTGGCTGGGTGATAGACACTGGGGAGGGTATGTGCTATAGTGAGCGCTGTGAATTGTGCAAGACTGTTGAATCACAGACCTGTACCTCTGAAACAAATAATACGTTATATGTTAAAAAAAAAAAAAAAAGAAGCAGGAAGGGAAAGAATGAAGGGGGGGAAATCAGAAGGGGAGATGAACCATGAGAGACAATGGACTCTGAAAAACAAACTGAGGGTTCTGGGGGGGTGGTGGGAGGATGGGTTAGCCTGGTGATGGGTATTAAAGAGGGCATGTTCTGCATGGAGCACTGGGTGTTGTGCACAAACAATGAATTGTGGAACACTACATCAAAAACTAATGATGTAATGTATGGTGATTAACATAACAATAAAAAAATTTTAAAAATCCACTTTTGGACAAAAGATAGTGGATTTTTGAATCCAACAACCAAGGGCTCAGCATTCAGGAGAGGTAATTCAAGGACTTATTAGGAAAGTAAAGAACCCCAAAGTCACTTGTCTAAGGTCAACTAGATTCAAGTTATTTGATATAGCTAAGTCTATCAATGGTGAATATATTCTAGAAAGTTTGAATCAGAGTATGCATCCTTACTAGGTCTGAGTGAAAGTAGTTCTTTCAATGGTGATTGTCAACAGTGGCACCCTAGCTAGGCAAAGTAGCAATTGTGTATAAGTATTCAGATCATCAAATTTTGCTCAAATGGTATATATGCTGTCAGCATTTATGTATGCTATTAAAGTAATAAATAAGTACATAATAGCTTACATTTATTGATCACTTTATGTGCTCTGTGCTAGATGCTTTGCTGCAATAAATTACTTAATCCACACAGTAATCCTATGATCCATTCTCTGTTATAACCTCCATGTTTCAAAATAGAAAATGGAAGCACAGAGAAGTTAAGTAATGCATTCAAGGTTACACAGCTATTAAGTGGTGAAGCCAGGAGTTATATCCAATGCAGACTGAGTGTGAAGTCACTAAGCAGTGGTAGATCTGTGTTTTGTGGGTCCTGAAGCTTATACAATTGGAGAACCCTTTTTAAAAAAAGGATACAAAAATTACTGATTCAAAATTCCTTGGAAACTTTATTTAGCCTCATGTAGACAGTAAATCTACATTGCCTCTATTGTGTACACCATTTTGATTGAGTAAAAATTTTGGATTGAGTAAAAATTTTGGAGAAATAACAATATAGACACCATTTGCTTTATTGATTCACAAACTTTTCCCCATGTGAATAATTAATAACAAATTCCATGTAACAGTAGTTAATATCTAAGATTTCATGTCATAATTCAGAATGCTACTAATACCCACTTAGTGGCAGCTACCAGAAATTTTAGTTTGGTCCTAGAAGATAGTAAAATATTTTAAAGAATGTGTTTTTTATTTTTATTTATTTATTTTTAAAGATTTTATTTATTTATTTGACAGAGAGAGACACGGCGAGAGAGGGAACACAATCAGTGGGTGTGGGAGAGGGAGAGGGAGAAGCAGGCTTCCCACAGAGCAGGGAGCCTGATGCGGGGCTCGATCCCAGGACCCTGGGACCATGACCTGAACTGAAGGCAGATGCTTAACGACTGAGCCACTCAGGCGCCCCATAAAGAGTGTGTTTTTTAGATCACAGAAGATTTTAGTGGGAAGAAGCCTTAGAGAATAAAGTAAAGACTCCTCAACTTTGGGATAAAAAGAGAAGCCTAAGAAAAGACAGTGTGGAGAACTGGTTAAGACTGTGGGTCTTGGAATCCATCTATCTGGATCATGGAATCATAGAGCCAAAGTTCTCCCACTGTCTGTGTGACTTTGTGCAAGTCACTTGGTCTCTTTGACCCTCAGTTTTCTTATCTGTGAAATGATGATGATAAATGCCCACTTTAAAGGGAAGTGAGGATTAAATGAGATAATAAATGAAGAATTCATACCATAATATCTAGCAGATGAAAATAGAAGCAGTAATAAAAGCTAATAATAGTTGTTGTTAATGTAGGGCTTATTAAAAGTCACACAGATGTTATTGGCAGAATTGAGACTAGAGTCAAGCTCTCCTGATTTCCGATCAAATGGCCTTTCCAATCCTCTGAACAGTTTCTTTCCCAAAATGAATGCAATGATGGAAATGACACAGTCATAATTTCAGGATATCCAGGCATTTCTAGGAGACGGGGTGGTAAATGGGAACAAAATGTCTACTCTTTGAGTTCCCCAAGTGAATAGCTAAGCATTTTAAGAGTGAGCCTATGCAACTTAACGAGGTGTTACTGTTACCTGGCGAGGTTGTTGGTAGAAATTTAGTTCCCATATAGTCCCAGCACTACTGGGGAACTGGAACTTATTGGTCCCAGAGGGAGAAACTTCTTTCTGTGGGAAATTCTGTGTTCAGGGACTGGACCTCCCTCTGTTTTTCTTTCATTCTCACTGCTGAATCACGTGTCAGGAGAGCCTGGTTAGAAAGCTACAGTTAGAAAGTTACAAGCTCATTTCTTTGTGGAGTTTTGCTGGACTGGCTTTGCAGATCTCTGGGTGAATCCCCACTGTGCATCTGACATTAAACCGGGGACTTGGACATCTTTTGTGTTATTTTCAGAGATGGCATCTCTAAAAGAACAGACATACATAATTTCTTGGTCATTTTTCTCAATGATCCAAACATTACATTTTAATGATGGAAATTCAATACTTAATGAATGTTTTCATAATTTGAGCTTAATTTTCTTCATCTTTAAATGGGCCCTATTTCATATGAGTTTATCACTTAACTAGGTGGCATGGTGTCTAACACATGAGAGGTTTCAGTAAATGCTAACTCTTATTTTTATTACTTTGTCCTCTTACACAACATTTTGACGTTAATAGGTATTCTTCAAAATATAAACTTAGTGGTTAAATAAGTCTGAGGCATACTTATTTGAACAAAGTGAAACAGATTTATTTACTATAGCATTGTTCAAAATCTTTGTGTTAAAATGCGTATGAACCTCTAAGAAGAAGTACAGCATGTTGGGTTTCCCAAACTCAGTTTCCAAATGAATATGCCAGTGTTTTGTGGAACACAGTTTGGAAAATGCTATACCTTATCCAGAATAATTTTTGAGAGAATGATCTCTGTACTGTCAGATCAAAGCTCTGACTCTTAATGGAGAGTCTCAGAAGTTAAGCAGCAATCGTAGCAGAAGTGGGTTATATAAAAGTGATAGATGAATTGGGAGGTTGTATTTTATGGTCACAATTAGCTTCATTTTTGGAGAAATGGAATTAATTTCATGGAAGTGTATTTCTTTATTGCTTCCTCAGTAAAGAGTCCTGTGTCAGGAAAGCATGGTTGAACAACCAGATTGGGACACCTCTTCTAGTGTGCCAAGTTATTACGAGGGGGAGGCTGTCTGGCCAGACTGTACCTCCCACCTGCTTGCCTTTGGGAGTAGTCATGCAAGTAGATTTTACCAATGGAACAGAAACAGGAGTGATGTGTGCCATTCTGGGCTGAGGCTTTTAAGCAGCAGGTGTGCCCCCTTCAGGTTTTCTTTGCTTTCCCATTGGATGGATGAAGAAGGTACTGTAGTTCCTGATAGTGGTGCCACAAAAGGGAAGCCAGGGTCTCTGGACCATTGCCTGGAGGAAAGCTGTGCACTGAGAAGTAAACTTGCATTGGATTATTACATAGTGAATTAATGAATGAATTTTTCAGCTTTATTGAGGTATAATTAACAAACAAATTTATAAAATACTTAAAGCACTTGATATATGTATACACTGTGAAAGAATTTCCCTTATCAAGTTATGTAATACACCCATTGTCTCACATATTCACTGTGTTTTTTCCTTCTTCTTCTTTTTTTTTTTTTGTGAGAACATTTAGGTTCTACTGTCCTAGCAAATTTCAATAACAATACAGTACATCAACTACAGTCACCGTGTTATACATTAGATCCTCAGGTGAATAATTAATTGTGGGTGAGAGAATTTATTCTCAGAGTTTCAACTAGTGCTTTGTTATCTACCTCTTGGGTTCATTCATTCATTCAGCAAATCTTTGAGCACGTACACTGTGCTAGGTACCTAGGATGAACAAAATTCCAATGTTTCTCTCCTGGAGCTTCCAGATAGGGGGGAGACAGACATACTTACAATCTCAATAAACGTGACAAGGGATATGATAAAGATGGAAGAAATCTTCTCTGTGGGATCAGAAGAAGGAGTGATGAACTCTGCCAGAGGGGTGGGGGAAGATGCTCACAGAAGTGGGCTTAGGAGGGCTCTGAAGGAAGAGTAGGCATTTGCAGGAAAATGGGAAGAAGTGATTTGGAAATGTGCACCAATAGGCAACACAGGTAATAAAGTCAAGAGGTTGAGGAAAGGTTGAATGTTGGAGAAAGGCAAGCAGCTCATTGTGAATGGTATTTACAATGTCCTCTATACCTATAGTAAGTGCCTGTCACAGAGACGTCTCTCAGTAAATGTTTGCAAAATGCATCAATGGCCTACTAAGAAGGTTGGGCTTGTTTGTTTTAGTTTCTTTTTTTGTATGTTTCAAGTTTTTATTTAAATTCCAGTTAGTTAACATATAGTATAATGTTAGTTTCATGAGAATTTAGTGATTCATAACTTACATATAACATGCAATGCTCATCAGAACAAGTACACTCCTTAATTCCCATCACCCATTTAAAGAAGGTTGGTATTAATCCCAAAAGGGACTGGATGCCATCAAACACTTTTAAGTAGAGGATTCAGATATAAAAAGAAAAATGCAGAAGATGAATTTTTAAAAAGCATATCATTTAATTATGAGACAGTCTCTTGGAAAACTACAGCTGCAATATAGATTTTCATTATGGGCAATAAAGATGAGGAGGTTATAATGTTGTGCCTTTGAAATCTTAACCGTGACATTATTTGCTACTACCTTGCAGTATCAGGAAAAAGAACAGGCCCTAAGGCGAGCATTGAAGAGCACAGAAAATAAGACTGAGTTGATGAGTTACTTATTGAGAACATGTGTGAATGGGAAATGGGATGTTGAAAACATTCCTACATAAGCTGAAGGTTGTTTATCCTATTGTACAATCAATCCCTATTATGCTAGTATAAATAAAACCTTCAGAGAAGCAGAGATGCCAGGGAGGACCTGAAATTTTGTTTGCATTCTCATCCACAGATGATGCTAAGAAAATAATGGCAATGAAATCATTTGGAGGGTGCAGGCAAGGATGGAAAACTTATTTGGATTCAAAACAAAAGCATCATTTTGAGTTGGAAAGCAAATATGTATGCATATAGGCTAATGCATTTTGGAAACAAGGAACTGAAAATGCCAAAATATCACTATCTCTTCAGAGCCATGTTGAACTCAAAGAAGAAGACTGCTATTTCCAAATGGCACCACTGCCCACAATTATGTTGGCAGGAAGTATGAGGTCCCACTGGAAGCAATGAACTTCACCTCCCACCAGGAAAATCTGGAGGTAAAAGTTTAGTACAATAGGGTCATGAAAAATATCTTGTGCCAACTATTTTAACTAGCATGAAAATAGTCCAATTTGAGGATGTTTAAGACTTTACATAGCAGTTTAGCTAAGAAATAATCTGTCATCATGTCCGTTTTCCATCCTTTATGGGGTGTTTTGGCAGAACTTCTTCTGACCATAAACAAGCAGGGCTAGGGGGGAGATAATTTGAGGACCATTACCTGCGTTCTTACCCTGGAAGAAAGGCATGGAGAGAGCCCCAAATTCCTCACTTATAGTTCACTTTCCAGCCTACTGCATCCCAGCCAAGGTTCATCTTCTCTAATACCATCTGGATTTGTAGAGGAGTCTCCCAGGGAATCTGAATTCAATATGATTCAGATTCCAAATGCCTGGGAGACTCCAATGGGAGTGAATTTTCCCTGTTAAGGGTTACCATTACACTTGTAAGCATGTCTCTATCAGTAGGCTAAGGCAATTATCTTTTTGGGAGTTGGTTCCTGTGGCCTGGTGTGCTGGATAGACTATGCCCTTTCAGATCCTCTCTCCACCTTGATCTCTGTCCTGAAAGGCTGACAAGTATAGCTATCATCAACAGGCTCCTTTGCCCTGTGCCTGGCTAGAGTCTGCCATTGAACCACAGTTCTTGTCAGATGGCCCACATGGTTCTTTTTCATCTGGTGCAGGTAAATGCTTTCTCCTCATCCTGTCAGGTCTGGGGTGGTAATAGTACTCCACTGTTACTGCTTCTGCAGTGCTGCATGGCCCTTGTGGTTTCCTGCCCTCATCTCTGCAAATAGTCCTTTTGTTAATCTCTCCTTAAATTATGCCAATTTGGGTATTCCATTTTCTACCTTAGTTTCTATTCTAGTTAATGTAGTACCGTTTGATTCAACACATGTCAACTTGGGTAGCTGTTACGGTGTCAATGCAGCAACTTCCCAACATTTTCCAAATGGTTAGGGAGAAGATATTTTATGTCCCTTTAATCTCATGCAGCAACTAGCATGGAATCTAGTGTGTTGTAGGTGCTCACTAAATATTGGTTCACTATTAATCAATATTATCAAGGAACTAAAATGTTAATTGACCATTTGAGTCTCAAATTTTTAGGCTAATCGGGAATGGAATATTTCCAAAGAGATTAGAACACTTTATATTATTAGAACACTTTTTAGGTGACATAAAATTCTCCAAACTTCAAAATTACTTGCAGAAAGAATAACACAAGTTGAAAATATTTTTTCAAGTCATAGTGTTAAATGTTGTTATATTAAAGAGTTGGGGCGGTGCCTGGGTGGTGCAGTCAGTTAAGTGTCCCTCCCACTCTTGGTTTTGGCTCAGCTCTGATCTCACTGTCTTGAGATCAAGCCCTGTGGGGAGTCTGCTTGGGTTTCTTTGTCCCTCTTCCTCGACCCCTCCCTGCTGCTGTGCACTCTCTCCCTCTCATTGAAATAAATAAATCTTTAAAAAAAAGTTAGGATGAGTTAGCAGTTATCTTTATCCACTTTACATGATACTATCAAAAAGATTTATCTCTGGGTCTCAGCATGCATCATTATGAGAGTGACAAAAAGAGGACAATAGTGTTTACGGGTTTTTGAGTTCCTACTATGTTTCTACTACTTTCTAGTCACTTTACGTACATTATCTGATGTAATAATAGTAAATAGTAAATCATAATTAGCCCCACTTATGAAATAAGAAGCTAAGGTTTAGAGAAAGTAGGTAAGGTTGTCAAATACTTGTAGAGAAAGATCTAGTCCATCAAGGAATTAAGATGCAGAATGGGTAGGAGAAGGCAAGATTGTAATTCTTGGTCAGGAGGAAGAGGAATGGCCTCATCTGGGTAGGGAGATGGTGGAGGGTAAAGGAGAGTGGTGGAGACCTACTTCCCACTTGCATGCAGTGCCTGAAGTAGTACTGGCTGTGAGAATCCTGTGGAGGCTGCTATTGGTTTCTATTGCAACAATAATCCTGTATAACAGACCCTTGCAAAACACAATGGTTTAACTGAAACCTTTTGACCAATATCGCCCCATTTTTCTCACTCCATATCATAGTTAATAATACTGTATTATATACATGAAATTCGCTAAAGGGGTAGATTTTAAGTGTTCTCAACACACACACACACACATACACACACAGATGGTAAAACAAATAAACAGTGACTTAAAACAGCAATCACTTAGAATTGCTCACACACTAACAGTTCTACTGGGTTTGAATGATGGACTCTGTGCTCAGCTGTGCGGATCTACTGACTGCAGGTGTCCACCTTGGCTGGGGAGGTTCTGGTTCAGTCTACAGTTATTGGCACAGCTCTGCTCTGCCTGGTTCATCATGTGTTTAGGACCAGTGTGTAAGATGGAAGATGTTCTCATGGCAATGCCAGAGGCATAAGAAGACAAGTGGAAATATACAAAGCTTCTTAAGGTATAGGCTTGGAACTGACACTGTCATTTCCCTCTCACTCTACTGACCAAAGCAATTCACATGTCTCAACCCGATGTCAGGGCTTGGGGATATATACTCTTCTCATTTAGTGGTAGCAACCAGAAATTTAAGTGACAAAGGACATGGATCCCTGGAGGAATGAAGAATTTGGGGAAATAGTATGATTCACCACAGCTGAATGATGACTCAGTTCCCTGATTTCAAATGATATTGAACATATTTTAATTTATTTGAATATTCTTTGTCCAGTGTTCTATGATGTTAATTTTCTATGGCCTTGAGAGCAACAGCGAGGCTCTGTGTGGCCAACTCTGCAACAGGGGAATGGCATGCTGGAAGAGGCATCTCCGAGCCAATCCAGACAGGCCATCACTAGCTTCTACAGTGCCATTATGCAAATTAGCAATAGCACCTTGTGTTGTCTAGCATTAGGCATTGTGATCATTTTGGAGGAGGGCAATGATGAAACTGTATACTTTTTGTTTGTATATCACATAACTAGTGAGATTTAAAATTTTTACTTTATACCAAATCATGGAACTATTTTCAATCACTTTTGAAATTGAAATATTCACACAAACTCTTCAGAGAGCTAGTCACTTCAGATGTGGGGCACAGACAAAGGCATTTTTTGAGAGAAAACTATATATGAATAAACTTGAAACTCTAAATAAATTGATTTAATATTATCTCTGTAGGATTGTGGTACAAGGAAACAGAAGCATTCATGTTTTCTTACCCCCACGAAGTTCCTCTGGTCTCCATACCCTACCTTTGTCACTCATTCCAAGTTCAAGTGGGAGCTTGTGCTCATTAGCAAAATGTCCCCATAGGGTCTCTTCTTCCAGTATAATTTGCTCCCTGTCCATAAAACTGCAGGTGTCATCAAAGACTGTGAGGCTAGTTCTTCAGCCTTCCTTAGGCTGCAGCAACTAACTTTTCCTACTTAATATCTTTTTGCTATAAGTATCCTGTTTTTATGTTCTCTTATATATTATTTGCATGTTAATATTATATACAGAGTTATAAACAGGTATAATCTGAACTAATGTGGGCATATTTTCAAGTAAATGACAAATTTTGTTTGACCTGTGATTGTCTATTCTATTTGGCCATCCTTTTTGGAGACTTAAGTATATTTCAGGTGTAGTAATGCTAATTAGCAAAACAACATGGGGATTTCTGGCATGTTTTGAAGGGAACAATAGGGAACAGAAATATTTGGAATTTATATTTTATCTAAAAACCAAGGAAGAAGTTTGCTATTCCTCTTGTACAAAATGCTTGGCACTGTTTTGAAATTAGAGGAGAGGTTGTGCGCATTCCCTTGCTCATCCCAAACCAATTATTTATGGCATTTTTCTAGCAGTGATAAAATAGAGCCAGGGCATAAAATGTCATAAGGAATGCTGGAAAGGAATTAGAAGTAACCCTTAAATATTGAATATTACCTATTCTTATCAGCATCGAGCGATGTTGACCTTTGATAGGGATGTGTATGTGCTTGTGCATGCTCATTACTCCAAATGGACTATGCGTTCAACTTACAAAGACTGATAACAAAATTATAACTGTCCAATAGAAATGATCTGAAATTCATGCAGCTAGATCAAAAGCCTCCCCCAGTTCCAAATGAGCAGTAACTGGAATGAATTACATTATGGAGCCTTCCCAACTGCAGCTTAAATCATTTAAGACTTGTTTGGTATGGCACCTGCTGCTCACTTATTTTTAGGAGAGAAAATGTACTTTCTTGAGCATAAGGGCCTGAAGAATTTTTATACCCAAGGAAAAACCCAAATGTGCCAAAAATTTGGGAGCTGAATTTTTAGAAGGGCAGTTTAATTTGCTACTCTTAAATGGGGCTTAAGGGGCTGAGATCACAGTCAAATAGCTGCCAGCACCATGATCTGCCGCCCCCCCCCCCCCCCACCATCCTTTCTGCAGGAGCCTTAGTGGGAGGCCATTGTGAAGGCTGCTTCAAGCTTTTGATCACTTGAGCTGCAGACTTCATTATAGCAGTCAGAAGGATGAGCTTAAGGAAAGAAGGAAAAAAACTGGAATTCCAAATATTTGCTTAGTTTTCAAGTTTCAATCCTCATGTTCCTTCAGGGTGACCTTTGCATTTCAGAAATGAGAAACCCTGACCTAATTACTTTCTAAGTTCACTGGAGTTGTCATACCCTATGTAGTACTCTACTTCCTTTAAAAATAAGGGTTGGGGGCGCCTGGGTGGCTCAGTTGGTTAAGCGACTGCCTTCAGCTCAGGTCATGATCCTGGAGTCCCAGGATTGAGTCCTGCATTGGACTCCCTGCTCAGCAGGGAGTCTGCTTCTCCCTCTGACCCTCCCCCCTCTCGTGCTCTCTCTCCCATTCTCTCTCTCAAATGAATAAATAAAATCTTTAAAAAAAAAACAAGGGTTGGAGGAGAGTGGTGAAGCTGTGTCTACATGTTGAGAGGCTAAAAGGGGAATGATGGCATGCATCTAGATCATTCATGCCAGTTGTGAGAGAGCTTTGGTATATGCCTGTGAAATCTAGTGAAGTCCCTGATGGCTACATGCGACTTTAAATTTAAGGTAATTAAAATTAAATTTAATTAAATATTCAATTCCTTAGTCACATTAGCCACGTTTCACTAGCCACATGTGGTTAGTGTATTAGACATTGCAGATACAGAATGTTTTCATCATCACAGAAAGATTTTTAGACATCAGTGGAGAGATGTCTTCCGTATAAGGACTTAGTCTTTTTGTTTTTAAAGATTTTATTTATTTATTTGACAGAGAGAAAGAGAAATAGAGAGAGAGCACAAGGAGGGGGAAGGGTTGAGGGAGAAGCACGCTCCCCACTGAGCAGGGAGCTGGATGCTGGGACTTAATGCTGGACTCAATTCTAGGACCCTGAGATCAAGACCTGAGCCGAAGGCAGGCGCTTAACCGATTGAGCCACCCAGGCGTCCCTTTAAGGACTTAGTTTTAAGAGAAAAAGATCTGGGCAAAGTGTTTAAAGATTCCCAAATTAAAATAAATTATTTAAAACCTCATATATTTGATCGGATTGACATGTATTGAAGCTTTGTTTGAAGTTTTCGGTGCTTTCCACCTACACATCAAATAACTTCTCTGTTGTTCCCCATCGCTGACTTTCCACTTGAGTCTTGGACTCCTAAGTTTACCCTGTGAGCTGTGTTTATTCCCACCTCCTTTCTCACAGTGATGGTTTCTCTCCACAGAAAAGCCTTTCCTTCCCCTTGCCGCTTACCTCAAATCCATCCTTCCTCAAAGGCCTCATTTATATTCTGTCTCCTCTGTGAGGATTTCTCACGCCACTACAGGTCACGTAATCACTTTCTATTCTGATAATTTGCATTTTTTCCCCTGTATTACACTTTTGATATTTCCTGCTTGTTTTCTTCCTTTATTTAGAATATAATGAATGTATTGTTTTTCAGAGTAGGGACGCTGTCTTATATTCTGCTTATCAGAAATGACCTTTGCCATCATCCTGAACTCCATCAGATTCAAGAAAGTTAACATTGATGTCTTTAAACTGTAGTTCATTTTCCAATGCTGTTAATAGTTTCAACATATATATTTTTTTAACAGTAATTTTGTTTTGCTCTTCTGAGATCCAGGTCAGGATCATGTACTGCATTTAGTTATCATGGCTTTGTTACTCTGGGACAGTTACTCAGCCTTTCTTTGTTTTTCACACCATTGGCATTTTTGAAAAAAAAAATACAGGCAATTTTTTTAGTATGTCCCTGATGGTTTCTCTGGTGTTTCCTAATGATTAGAATCATGTTTTACATCTTTGGAAGGAGCTACTATATAAATAATAAACTATATTATTCTCAGGGTATTACATCTGAAGTACAACCTGTCTATTTGCCCCTGATAGGTGATGTTAATTGTGATGATTTATTTAGTTAAGGTATGGTCCAACTTCTCCACTGTATAGTTACTATTTTTCTTTTTGTAGTTAATAAGTAATTGTGGGGAGATTAATTGTGCTATTAGTTCTTTGTATGTTTCTCTTAAGAAATTTGATGCGTATGTAATTTTGTTATATAATACTTTATATACTTTATAATACTTAGTTCCTTTTGCTGGGTGGCCCTGAGAAACTTTTCTTTGTCTTTAAAGTCTTCTATTTTATAGACTCTACCTCAAAGTTGGTCATTCCAGACGAACTTTTCAAGGTACATGGTGGACCCTTTCAAAATACAGATTTTCTTTTTCTCTTATTTCTGAAAAATTTTCCCAGATTATGTATATGCTTTCCCTTTTAATAACTCCAGTTATACATACGTTGAATTTTCTTTGCTTTTCAACCATTTTCTCTCTGACCCTTTTTACTCCTTTTTCTCATTTTCATTCTTTTAGTTTTTTTTTTTTTTGCCTTTATTCATTGGCCCTTATAACTATTTGATTTTATTTGATACCTTGTCATTTTTTTCTTTATTTTGAAGATTTTTCACCTTTTCTTTAATTTTTTTTAAATGTTTTATTTATTTATTCATGAGAGTCAGAGAGACAGAGAGGCAGAGGCAGAGGGAGAAGCAGGGTCCCTGCCTAGCAGGGAGCCCGATGCAGGACTCGATCCCAGGACCCTGGGATCATGACCTGAGCCAAAGGCAGACGCTTAACCATCTGAGCCACCCAGGCGCCCATTAATTTCTTTTTGAAGTTCATTGCATTTCTTTCTGTTATTTTTCACTTTTATTCTTGATTTTTGAATTTCTGATTTTGGATATTTTTATATCTCCAAATGCTTGAGGAAATTTAAGTTTGGAGTTTTTATCTCATGGTCATTTTTCTTTTGGGAGCTTATAATCAGCTGAAATGTTTTTTTTTTTTTCCAGCTGAAATGTTCTAAGTCTGACTTTTTATTTTCTTTTTATTGTGGCTTTACACAGAGTTAGCCTGAGATTTTGCTTTTGTTTTCTTCGTATTCCAAAATATTTCAGAGATAGAGTTCATCACTGAAGAATACTCTATGTGCCAGAATAGTGAAGTGCAGTTTCCTTAATGGATAGTTTTTTTGTTGATGAAGGTGTTGCGGAAGGGGTTGGTGCAACTTGCGTTTATCTCTCTCTCTTTTTTTTCCTGCAGAATGTTTAATATTTTCCTTCTTATTTCTTCCTGTTGCTTTAATGCCACATTGCCAAGGAGGCACTCCTCCTTCTTTAGTTAAAAACTTCTCACAAAATGCACTGTAGAGGCGTCAGTGGAACCTCTGCTTTTGCTCACTCTTTAGACTTTGTTGGCAGTACTATAACACAGTAAGTCCCAGACCTGTGTTCAGTATCGAGGACTTAGTATGCACTTTTCCCTTCCTGGGAGTTATTCCTATCTGGGTTTTATGTAAATCTTATATACTCTTCTTTTCCCTGGAGACTCCTAAGGCAACTCCCCACTCTCCAAATTCACAAGCTTACTATGGCTATGGAAGCTGTGTTGGAATTTGGTGTTAGTTTTTCTACTTATAGGTAATTCGAAATTTGTGTTATTAAATGTCTCCTAGTGATTCTGAAGATGTGGTTTTGAGCTCCTTGTATTTGTATTTGAGTTCCTTGTTGAACTTAACTTATTTGGGAGGATGTGTAGAAAAATTAAGATTTAGGAAGCTGCCCTATGCTAGGGCTGAGCAGACTTCTCCAATAACTTTTAAGTTTTTCTCTTTATCCTTGATGATTTATATTTTACTATAAGGAGTCAAGATGTGGATTTATTTTACTTTTACCTCTGGGCACTTGAAGTATACTTTACATCTGAGAACTTAGATGTTCTGTAATTTTGGAAAATTCTCAGCACACACACACACACACACACACACACCAATTCTTTTGTTCTTTCTTCCTGGAATTCTGGTAGATACATGTTAGAGCCTCCCAGAATCTTCTCCATATCTTTTAATTCATTAATTACTCTTTTGCATTTTATTTCCTTGTGTTTTTGAATTCTATCTGAATTCTTCAGTACTATTTTCTATCTCACTAATTCTTTGTGTCAATCTGGAATTTATTCTATTTGTTGAATTTTTTTTTATTATGTTATGTTAATCACCATACATTACATCATTAGTTTTTGATGTAGTGTTCCATGATTCATTGTGTATAACACCCAGTGCTCCACAGAACATGCCCTCTTTAATACCCATCACCAGACTAACACATCCTCTCACCCCCTCCCCTCTAGAACCCTCAGTTTGTTGAATTTTTGATATCAGTGACTACATTTTTTATTTCTAAGATTTCCAATTGTTTTTCTTTTGTATCTACTTATACCTTTTAAATTTCTAAATTTAATAATTTTTATTCTTTTAATGTTTTGAGCATCTTAAGCATATTTATTATTTTTTGTCAATGTCCTTTAAAATAATTTTTTTTTTCTGGAAGTGATTCATGTTTGTGTGATTGATTTTTTTGGGGGGGGGTAGAAGGAACTCCCATCTTTAGCACTATATGACTTCATATCTTTTTTGATTCTATTTTTGCAGCTTCATTTTGGACTGGACATTATTTTGGTTTGGTTTTGTCATCTATTTATTATGTTATTACTTTTCTGCATGTAGTATTATTGTGTTGGCCTCTTATGCCAAGACCAGTATTATTGATAATAGTGGCCTGAAGCCACACCCATGGTGATATTGGAGATACTTCAGGCCCTGGTACTGAGCTAACTGGAAGCTTGGTTTAGTTCCTGGTCTGGAGGCAGTGTCTGTGTCCTCTAGCCTCCTTGAACTCACAGGTTTCTTTAATCCATAGCACAAGGCAGTGGTAAACTCTGGTATTTTATTAGAGTCCTTGCATGAGAGGGGAGTGTTATTTCATTTCCTAACTTTGTGGAATCTGGCTCTAGTCCCACACTGTGTGTTGGGCACTTTTGCCCCCAGTATCCCAGCATCTGTTTCTGCATTTCAAGCTTTAGTGGTTCCATGGCTTCTGCTCAGTACTTTGTATTTTGCTCCTGTTATTGGTCCATGGAAACAAATTTCTTGCTTCTTTTAGACTGGTTTTTAATTTATCTAATAATGCTAAATGTTTAGAGAAGAAGTTGTATATCAGACCATGAATTTATTGTATCACCTTTACCAGATAACTCTTTGCTTGATATATTAGTAAGGGTCAGGGAAAAACAAAAAAAACAAAAACATGATATATTCACATTAGATAATTTCAGAATACTTAAATAAAAGGATTACTTACATGGGTACAATTGGAGTATAATTGGAGTATACATCAAGGAATAGTACAGAGTCTAGGAAACCAAAGGGCTAGTGCAGTATCTTGGGAACTAGTAACAGAGAGGAGCAGTTTCAGCCTCTAAGTCAGAAAAGGCAGGGGGAAAGAGAAGATATTAGAACAGACAGAGATAGCTGGTAGAGGGGGCTGCCTGATAGGATCTGGGTCCTTCAGTTGAAGGGCATAGCCAGCCAAGGTGCACCTGTTCACAAAAGGCTGGGGGAATGAATACACTGAATTCACTCTCCCCCTTCAGTATCTTGCTAATGTTTCCTTTACTCAAACCCAACAGAAGCTGGAGGACAAGGAAGACTACTGTTGATGCAGTCCATGTATTTAGCTTTTCCAAGCAAGAGCAGTGTAAAGTATAGACAGTGGGTTCAGAGGAGCATGGTTGGTAAAGTTTTCCAGAAATGACTACAGTAGTATTTCCTATCTCACATATTCTTCTTAATCATTGTCATGCTTCTTATTAAGAGCCGGAGTCTGGTCACATCTCAGGTGGCCCACTATCTGAACTCATAGGATAAGGTGGAAATGAGGGTATGTGACTTTTGAGATTGAGTTATATGAGATAATACAACTTCTATCTGGCCTCTCTCTTTGGACACTCACCTGGGTCTCCATACTTTGAAGAAACCTAGGGCACATGGAAAAACCCATGTAAGGGGAATTGAGACCTCGGGCACCCATCCTGGTTGAGCTCCCACTTGACTGTTGGCACCAACTTGTTAGTGTTTGTGAGCAGATCGTTGTGGTGGAGAACTCATCAGCCCTTCGGTGAAGCACCCAGTTTATACCACATGGAGTAGAGAGAAGTGTTCTTCATTAAACTCTGACCAAACTGCAGATTTGCAATCATGATAAATATCTTCCTTGTGTCTGAGATGTTTCCTTTCTTCTCCCATAGCACCCTGAACTAATCTGTTATGGCATTCAAGCTATTGTATTTTAATTACCAATTTACATTTTCCTCTCTGCACTAGATTGAATGCTTCATGAGGGCAGATATCATGGCTTGATTATCATTTACCCCCAGTGCCTAGTACAGAGTCTGAAACACAATACAAATTTAATGTATATTGGTTAAATAAATGAATGTGAATTTCAACCTCTTTTCCCTATCTTTATCTTTCTAAGAACTTTTATGGGTTGTCATTCATAACCCCAGGGTTGTAGATTAAGAAACATTTGTGAGTAGCAACCCAGCATGAGGCTGCAGTTTGAGTAGTTTTCCTCTATAATATACCAGCTTTTCAGAATGCCTGGAGTGACACCAGTATTATTTTTGCAGAGGACCAATAAAAAATGATTTGATATCATTAAAAATGATTTCTCAAATGTGTTCTTAGGAGGAAAAGGAAACAAAATGGAACAAGGGGATTTTAAAGAAATGATTATTATTCTTTTTGAGAAAAGAAATGAGGATGGAGAAATAAGGAAAAAAGGGAGCACAAATAAAGGGGAAGAAAGATGTGGTAGCCCTATATCTAAGACAGGCAGTGTTGCAAAGAGGGAAGATCGTAGGTTTTAGAATCAGACCTGAATTCAAAGCCTGTCTCATCTATATATGAGCTACTGAGCAAGTCAGCCTCAGTATCCTCCCTCCAAATGAACACAGTAACAGCCAATTTATATAGAGTTGTAGAGGATTAAGATACCCTATATTAAGGACTAACACAACATTGATATATAGCAGATGATTAACAAATAATAGCTACATCCTTACTATCACCACAACCACCATTACCATAACTGTGGAACTAACCAAATGGGGAAGAGGACACAAGGGCTTTTGAGTGTCTTCTGACACCCTGAGTCTAGCTCTCACCCAGTGGGTGAGATATTAGGCTACTGCTGATACCTAATATTTAGTGAGGGTTTTTTTTTTTTCTTTCTTTCTTTTTTTTTTTTTTTTTTACTTCAGGTGTAAACAGCTGAACTCCATCATGGTGTCATTTTATAGTTACTACACTTGCTAATTTATAAGCAAATTCTCCCTCTTATAATTCTAAAAGAAAAGAAAAGAAAATACTAGGGCCCCAGGAAGTGAGAGATAGGTGAGAAGGTAGAAACAGTAGCGGTGATGAGATGGAGCCCCTTGGTCATTGATCCGGCCCTGAGGACATGGGTTAAAGGTAGTCAGAAGGCAGATAAACCTGAAGAGTGAGATGACTCATGGCTCCTTCACCATAAGACCAGTGATTCATTTGGTTGTTCTGAGCAGAAAACATTTTATTGAGTAATGAGAAGACACCATACCACACAATTTATGTACCCTATCTCACTGTGACACAGATATTTTACCACTCATTTTGTAGATTGAGAAATAAAGACTTGGAGAAGCTAAATAAATTGCTCAAGCCCACCCAACATAACTTGTAAAGATAAAAACTGGGATTTAAATCGAGATGTATTTAGCTACAAAAGCTACAGATATTGTACTACAAGAAAGAGCATATGATGCAGGAGAGAGGCCAGGTTGTCTTACACATGGAGCTGTTACTCTTTGATGATAAGGTAACAGAGAATTATAGGTCTTATTATTATAGACACAGGGTGAGTGAAAAAATGCTTAACCTAGCTGCCAGAGCCACCTTACAGTACAAAAAAAAAAAAAAAAGGTAAACATCTTGGAAATAATTTATTTTCTAATTCCTGAGGATTGGAGTTGCAATTGTTCATTGCTTCAGCTGAATGATATGTAACTCAAATCTCTTGGTTTCTTCAGCTTATAAGTGTGCATATGGTTGTACCAACATTGAAAACTTAGTTTCAATGACACTGAATTTCAATTTCCAAATCTTAAAGTTTGCCAACTCTTGGCTTAAAGAGTGGTCTTTGGAAATATTTCTCCATTTGAATTTCCATTCTGTCATTCATATCTATGCTGGGCTCAAGCATGTTTCTTAATTTCCTGGAGCCTTAGTTTTATCATCTCTAAAATGGAATCATACCATTGACCTCATTTAGATTATTGTGAAGATTGAGATGACATATGTACAACACATACACACCACAAAAACCTACCTAGCACATAGATATTTAGCACTCTATAAAAGTTCATTAATTTTCTTCCTTAACTTCTTCTCATTTTTTCCCTAAGACTAGTCCCAATGAGAAGATTATAGCTAGGACAATGAGAGGTTTGTTAGGTTTTATCCAAGGGTAGATGTTGGAAGTGGGAAGAAAGGAACTGAATTTCAGGATCAATCTCTGGAGCTGAAGTGAACTTTCACCACATGCAGTTGTTTCTGTTGATCCCTTTGTGGGAAGTTGTGATTTAGGTAAAAAGAGGACATGGTAGTTGAAGGAAGGATGACATATTTATTTGTTTTTATTCATGGCAAGAAGGACTCCAAAGTCCCGTTCCTCTATAATATTCTGTACCTGATCTTTTATCTTAGAGGTTTTCAATATAAAAATAATAATCAGGGTGGTCTTTGTTGGGACTGGGGCCCTCAGGAGGAGATATCATCACGTGTGGGCTCCATAACTTCCACCTTAGGAAGGCAACCATACATTTGGCCACTAGAAGGTAGAGTGCCCTCTAGTGTTGATGAAGTGGACAGCCTGACTGAGTGAGGGGGTGGGGAGCAGAAGGCTCAGGAGCCTCAGGTAGATAAACTTTGTGAGGCTCCCTCTTATTTCCCTTCCCTTTACAATGTGGGAATATTTTGCACAATTGGTGGGAGCCAGGTGTGTTTCATCCTTTGCACATCAGGAGACAAAGGAAACATTAGGAGAACTTCTAACAGTGCATTTGTACTTACATTCTGGCTGTTGAGTTTGTAGTGCAATGAGCATTTCCTATCCTGATTTAAGCTACAAAGCTGAGGCTTAAGATCTGCTACTCACTGGTTGGTTGGTCGGTTGGTTGGTTGGTTTTGGATCATGATTAACTAATATTTCTTTGGGATTAGAGTTCCTGATTATGCAGCCAGGTTGCCAGGAGCACTGGCCATCACTGCTTAGGTTAGCCTTTACTCAATAGCCCTCCATCCTCGGGGCTTAGCTATTCCATCCCTTCACCACCACCACCACCACCTTTCTTGGATGCCCTAAAGAATGATGAAGAACACTTTTCAAGTGAACTCACAGCAATATTGTCAAAGGGCAAGTTTGCAACCCAGAGAACACCTTCAGGAATTATTAGAACACTTCTACATATACTTATTTATTGGTAGGAAAGAAGACTAGAATTTTGATGTCTGTGTTTAAATCCTGATTCACCACTTCCAAAGGGGCCTTAGGCAAGTTTGAATTTTCCAGAGCCCAAGTTTCTCACTGGCAAAGAGATAAGAATAATACTCACACTGTAAGATTGCTATGATAATTGGTGAGGGAAAAAAAAGTATAAAGTGTTTATTGCAAAGACTGATACACCCAGATGCTCAACACATGCTTGCTAGAAAAATTATTATTAGATCAAGGAAAGGTAAGAAGTTTGGGGAACAGAGGAAGGGTATTTGGTTGGTAAGAGTAGCAGGAGATGAAGTTGGGAGGTAGGCTGGAGAGAGATTTTCAAAGATGTTGGATATTCTTGAAAGTTTGGATTTTAGTTAGTGGATATTAGATCTACTTGAATTTAGATCAGATATTAGAAAAGAGATTTGTAATTCTGAAAGAAAAATATGCTATGTACGTATAGGATAGGGAAAGAGATGCTGTTAATTGAGAGACACTGACTTGACCAGGAAGAATTGGGTATGTAGAGGCAGCAGAGTATATGATTCAAGAACTGGGATGCTGGAACCAAG
The DNA here is from genome assembly GCF_002201575.2 of Neomonachus schauinslandi. Taxonomy (NCBI): domain Eukaryota; kingdom Metazoa; phylum Chordata; class Mammalia; order Carnivora; family Phocidae; genus Neomonachus; species Neomonachus schauinslandi. The sequence goes on from NC_058415.1 coordinate 32,820,301, forward strand.
ATGCCTGAGCTTAAATCCTGGCTCTGCCATTTATGAATTGTGTGGTCTTGGGAAAGTTGTTTTGACTTTCAACATCTCAGTTTCCTTACCTGTAAAATGGGGATAGTTATAATGCCTTCCTCATGGGGTTGTAAAGCTTAAAGCAGTTCTTGGCACACAATACGCATTTTTTTAGACAAAAACATCGTTCATAATAGGAAGTCAGTTTCACTTGACCAGAGACTGGAAATGCAGGAGGAATGAAAGACAGATCTGAGACTCCATCTTAGGAAACTGAGTGAATGCCAGTGTCATCAACTGACATAAGAACACAAGAGGAGGGATAGGTTTGTGTCATGATGGGTCTGGGATGAAGATGTGATTGGGGAAGTGCATCCTGGAAAATAATAGGACTGGATGAGTTCACCCAATGGAATTAGATGGCTGGAAAAGAAGAGCGCTATAGAAACTTGTAATACATTTATATTCTTCAGGTGGATTGAAGACTATGATTTGAGTAAGGAGGGAGCTGAATGACAAGAAGAGAATCAAAAGATATTGGGGTGGTAGAATCCAAAATCAGAGAGAATTATAAGTCTCACAGGGTGGTCAACAGAGGCAAACATCAAATATTTCATGAATTTATCTTTGTACAATTTGCCTTCCAATGGGCCATGTCTAATGTTTCTGGTAATGAGATCTGTCTTTTTGCCCCATGCATTTCCAGCTGCTTTTGATTTTCAATCATGTAATGAGTCCCAGACACATGCACAATCAACTGTACAGCAGAAAGGAGAATGACCTCCACATGCGCCAGCACACATGCATGCAGGCACACACCACAAAGCCTAACTTGGGAAATGAATTAATTTGGCCAAAGAGAATTGTTTGTCCTTAAGTAGAACACTAATGGTTCTCTGTAAGTTAGTGGAGATGGTGCTAATCAGTTCCTCTGCCCCACTTTCCAGACCTCCCTGATCTCTACCAAACCACAGTGCCTCTTATATGGGCTTGTTTTTGTATTTTGCTCAGATAACTCATATAAGTCATACTGAGATGTGGACTCCATTGACTCAGCTTGCAGGGTTATCACTTACATTTTTAAAGCCCAAAAGACTGGACTGCAGAGTTGGCTCTCCCTCACCCTGGCCTCACTAACAGTGTGGTGGGCAGAATCTTGGACATATCTGATGGGAAGGGTCAGCTCATAGTCATTGAGTCAGTCTCTCTGCTCCTGAGAAGGGCTGCATCTCCAATGTCCCAATAAAGAAAACCTTTAGGTTTCCAGAGAATGTATGTTTCCACTGAAAAAAAGAAAAAAAGAACCATCTGCATCGAGTACCCACTATGGACACATTCCTCAGGAAGTAGCTGAGGATTCCACCACGTAATGTCCCTGTCTTCCAACTCACAGTCAGTAGGGGGAAAGAAAACCAATAACAAGCAGCATTGGAGAGAAAGAAAAAAGTGCTTTGGGGGTTTGAGGAGTTGGAACAAATACAAGGCAACTGTGTCTATTTTCAGAATGCTAATGAGATGAAAAGGTTGAGAATAGGGAAGTAATGTAGTCTTGCATATTTCAAGGTTGCTTTTTTTTGGGTGAAAAACAGTGGAAATTGGAATATGGAATGACAAATAATGTTGGCAAAGAGAGCCATTATCAGAGTAATTAGAAGAGGTGAGTTTGATCATTAGTTAATTAATTCAACATGTATTTATTACATGAACATAATACGGAAGGAACTCTGCTAGGTGCTGGGGAGACAGCTGGCCTTGTTGGGTGTGCCAGGTAATTATCAGCATTTTCTGGAAGTACTCCTGTCCTGCAAAGTGAACAAGAGGGGAAAGGAGCCTTTGAAGAAAGGGTTATATCCAATACTGGGCTGTTCACGCTCTTATAGGACTCTTTTGACCCATGGCTGAGTGGTTGTTTTGCTGATGTATCAAGCATTTTGCTCCTCTCACTTCCACCATTAGTGATGAAAACCAAATGGGTGGGAATAAATTGTCCATTCCACAAACCATTTGTAGAGATGTTTAGTTAATGGATAGAAAAATGCATGGTAGTTAAATGTTAATTAATTCCTTTTTTTAAATTATTTTATTTATTTATTTATTTATTTATTTATTTATTTTTATTTATTCATGAGAGACAGAGAGAGAGACAGAGGTAGAGGGAGAAGCAGGCTCCCCGCGGAGCAGGGAGCCTGGTGCGGGACTCGATCCCAGGACCCTGGGATCATGACCTGAGCCGAAGGCAGACGCTTAACCGACTGAGCCACCCAGGCGTCCCTAATTCCTTTTTTGAGCAGCATATTCATTTTATACTATTTATGAGGGTTGTCTTGTAAACAGATTCCCATTACTTTGGTTCAACCATTGAATTTCCCTAAGTCACTTATCCTCAGTGTTCATTAATTTCAGCCAGCTCTAGAGACTGAATTCTTACTGAACATTACCACAAAATGCAACTCAAAAGCAACGACTGTGTCTGTTTTGTGTCCTAAAAAATGCCCACTAAGGAAGGAGAAGTGCTTGAGGGAGCTCCAAAGACAGGATTTAATGAAAATAATGATGATGCTGATGATAATGATAGGGAAATGGGGTAGCAATGATGATGATGAAAATATTAGATCTATTCCCTGTTTTGATGCCAAATGAAGGTGAGAACTGTGGTATAACTTTTATTTCCAGGTGTTTTAAAGATATTTTGTGTTTAACAAGGACACAAAAGAAGATGCTTGAGAGGGAGAGCCTGTTAGATATTTCAGCTAAGGAGTGAATGGATCAAATAGATTTATCTGTCTGCCAGGAAAATGAAATAAACCCTCAGCCAGTGTGAGGGAAGAATTTGAAGCCAGCATGGCCTAAGTACAAATCCGAGGTCAATTTTGTGAGTATAGGTGATCACGTAATTGTCAAGTCTGCCTGCCTCGAGTGTAAATGGGAGACAATTCCCTAGTTCTCAGGGCTGTTGTGAAGATTACTGGGTAATGTAGTGAAGCTTCCACACAGTTTCTAATGCATACAATGCAAAAAAAATATATTTTTATCCTCTCATCTTTCCTATGACCATCACTTTTCTCACCTATAAAATAGGATAATAATATGTGCATCAAATGCAATGTATGTGAGAGCACTTTGTAAGGCAGAATGTATTATAAACTCTCACACATTAATTATATACTGGTGAAATATGGGCTACTAGGGGTGAGCAGGTCATTTGGAAAATCCCTACAAATCTCTGGACTTTTTCAAGATTCAAGACTTCGAATCCAAATTCAATATTGACAATGTCAACATCATCCTGCAGTGGAACGCAATAGCCATCTCTTTGAACCATGCTTGTGGGGAGGCTGGAAGGTGGAAACAGAGGGTGGAAAATGGAATCGCCCCTTAGAGATTGAGCTCTGCCATCCTGGCTGTGGAGGAAATGCTGAGTCCCTTGATAGTCAGCTGTGGAGAGAAAACAAGAAATGGGGGCAATACAGCAGAGCTGCCAGGAATCCATGAGGCTTTGCAAAGTTCATCTGTTCGATGGTTGCCACAAATGGCAAAGGCAGCTAGGCCTCAGCTATGGAGAGGGGGGCCACTGGGGGACTGTCACAGCTAGGCCCATGTGATGCCCCTTGAGAATGGTTCTGAACTGATTACTTTTCTTAATGGCTCAAAAGGGCCAACTGCTCAAAGGCCGGCACATAAGCTCCCACCCTACCCTGCCCATTTCTCCCTTGGAGAAAGCTACATCTCTGCAGCTCCCTAGCATCCAACAGAGGGAAGGGAAGAGACAAAGCTCTTCTGCTTGGCATCAGGAAGATTTGTCTGCACTTTGGCTCCTCACCAGCCCCATCAGCATGCAAATAACTCCCTTTGTTCCTGCCAAACTTCTTTATTGAAAAATCGAAACATCTTGTCTTTATTTTAAATTTTAAACAGGCAAATTAATTTTATTAGTTAAACCACTTTGGGGGAAGAAAGAGCTTTTTACCTTAGATGCCATGACATCATCTCATCTGTCACCTTTTAAAAGCCCCATGTTTGGAATCAAGCCTCTTGGCAGCCTCTACATTGGGCAGCAGTAGCTCTAAAAAGAGAGACAGAAAGGGAAAAAAAGCCATAAAGTGAACTGACTTTTGGAAATTTAGTGACATGACTACAAAGCATCAGACAGGAGAGGCTGAGCTGGAACAGCTGCTCCAGACTTAAGAGTCTGAGCTCTGGAGGCAGAGCTCCCAACACATCATACATTGTGACAGATGCTGACTACAGCGGGAGCTTTAGTGGTTATTAGAATGGGGACAAAGCTTGAAATTGTGTTGGGGGCCAGTGTGCTAAAGAATGACTGTTCCTCTCTCTTATTCAAGCACTAGGGAAGTTGGAAACATCTAGTCCAGAAAGGGATTAATGAGTTTCTTTCATTGAATCTGCATATGGTCTGTTCTCTCATTATTATTCTGGGAACCTTAGGCCTTTAAAAGTTCAGTCAGTGCATTTCTCTCCCTAATATCCACCACCATGGTTGAGGCTACTGGTTTTCATTGCCAGGTTCCTACAGTCTTATGATTGCCTTGTTGACTTGGGTTGGGTTTCCCAGAAAGCAAACTTTGAGATGCAGATTTGCATACAAGGGGATTATTGAAGTGTGCTCTGGGATCACCACCTGTGAGGAGTGAGGGTAGCAGGAGAGTTCAGCTGTGATGTAGTTGTAACAAGGCCTCAGCTAATACCATAGGGAACTTGAGAGCCCAGATAGCCCTTCAGAGGCACTCCAAATGAAAGCCTTTGTGGCAGCATTGTTCACTCATCTGATACCAGTTGTCCCCAGGGAGGAGCATAACTTCCCTAAGGCAGCATCCTTCAGTCAAGGGCCACTTCCAGAGAGGGTTTTAAACTGTAAATTGTCAACAGCCAACACTCCTGTAGCTGGGGGAATGCATCTCAGTCCCAAAGAGGGTACCTGGGATGCATGCAACAGCATCCACTACACTGATCTTACACTCCTGTTCTCCTATCTTCTGTTCTCTGTACTCCAAATTATCTCTCTCAGATGCAAGTGGATATGCCAATCCTTGATAATAAATTCATCAATGGCTTATTGCATTGAGGTAAAGTCCCAAATCCTTATATGTACTTCGAAGACCTGAATCCTGCCACTTTACCTAGATTTCTAGCTTCATCCATTTCTCAGTTTCTACACTTCAGGCAGAGGGTACTGTGCATCCTGTTTTTATTCTCGGAGATGCTCTGCTCCTTTCTGCCTCAGTGGTAGACTGTTTTTCCTTTTTGCTGTCTGGAATTTACCCCCTTCCTAGTTTTGGGAACTCCCATCATATGTGTCAATAGAAGAAGGGCCTCCTCGTCTTGGACACCCTACCTAATCTTTTTTTTTTTAATTTTATTTATTTATTTGAGACAGAGAGAATGAGAGACAGAGAGCATGAGAGGGAGGAGGGTCAGAGGGAAAAGCAGACTCCCTGCCGAGTAGGGAGCCCGATGTGGGACTCGATCCTGGGACTCCAGGATCATGACCTGAGCCGAAGGCAGTCGCTTAACCAACTGAGCCACCCAGGCACCCATGCCCTACCTAATCTTGTGCAATTGGATGTTTCCACCCACAGTTTGAATCTGGAAATAGTGACAAAAAGACAAAGGGACTGGGCGCCTGGGTGGCTCAGTTGGTTAAGCGACTGCCTTCGGCTCAGGTCATGATCCTGGAGTCCCGGGATCGAGTCCCGCATCGGGCTCCCTGCTCAGCGAGGAGCCTGCTTCTCCCTCTGACCCTCCCCCCCTCTCATGTACTCTCTCTCATTCTCGCTCTCTCAAATAAATAAATAAATCTTTAAAAAAAAAAAGACAAAGGGACAATAAGATTCAGTTGCTGGCCTCAGTGGCAGCATCATTGAGCAGGAGTGGCTGCAGGTCCAGAAGTATTTCTGCCACCAGTTTCCCTTGATTCCTGATGGTTTCTGAGCTGATTTCTTCAGTCTTCCTGACAGTTTGGTGAGTTGCCCAACATCCTTCTCATATATCCCTCTCTTGATGTACTTTTGCTTCATTACTCATCCTTTTGGTATCAGCTCATGAGTCACTTCCTTTGGGAAATCTTTAATGGCACCCTCCCTAGCATCAGTCAATTTCCCTTCATATCATCAGAGCTCTTCATTCAGAAAACTTATATATCTTACAAACATTCATGAAAGTGATTATTTGATTAATGTCTAACTTCCCGATTAGAATTTGAGCTTTCTGTGAGCAAGACTCTGTCTATTTGTGTTCACAATTTTTTCCACAGCTGTGGCACAGGATCTAAAACTAATATAAGCATACATTTTGAATAAGTAAAAGAATAATGAAAGCCAGTGTATGGAATTGGATGTCTCTAACTTTTTATTTTATTTTATTTTTTTAATTTAATTTAATTTTATTATGTTATGTTAGTCACCATACATCATTAGTTTTTGATGTAGTGTTCAATGATTCATTGTTTTCATATAGTACCCAGTGCTCCATGCAATATGTGCCCTCCTTAATACCCATCACCAGGCTAACCCATGCCCCACCCCCCTCCCCTCTAAAACCCTGTTTGTTTCTCAGAGTCTATAGTCTCTCATGGTTCATCTATCCCTCCGATTCCCGCCCCCTTTCATTTTTCCCTTCCTTCTCCTAATGTCCTCCATGCTATTCCTTATGTTCCACAAATAAGTGAAACCATGATAACTGACTTTCTCTGCTTGACTTATTTCATTTAGCATAATCTCCTCCAGTCCCATCCATGTTGATGCAAAAGTTGGGTATTCATCCTTTCTGATGGCTGAGTAATATTCCATTGTATATATGGACCACATCTTCTTTATCCATTCATCTGTTGAAGGGCATCTCGGCTCTTTCCACAGTTTGGCTATTGCAGACATTGCTGCTATGAACATTGGGGTGCATATGGCCCTTCTTTTCACTACCTCTGTGTCTTTGGGGTAAATACCCAGCAGTGCAATTGCTGGGTCATAGGGTAGCTCTATTTTTAATTTTTTGAAGAACCTCCACACTGTTTTCCAAAGTGGCTGTACCAACTTGCATTCCCACCAACAGTGTAAGAGGGTTCCCCTTTCTCCACAACCTCTCCAACATTTGTTGTTTCTCTGCCGCACTCAGGCATCCCTGGTCTTTCTGTGACCCCGAGGGTCCTGAGACCACACTGTCCCACGAGGGTTCCACCCCCCACTTAGCCACCAGAGTGACGTCCTTCAGCAGAGCAGACTTCTAAAAGTTCTGATTTTGTGCTCCGTGGCTCTATCACTTGCCAGAAGCGGCCGATGGAGGCCCCTCCTCCGCCATCTATCCTCCTGAATATCGTCTCGGATTCACTTCCCCGCACGTCCTACCTTCCAGAAAGTGGTTGCTTTTCTGTTCAGAGTTGTTGCTATTCTTTTCTTTGATCTCCTGTTGAGTTTGTAGGTGTTCAGAGTGGTTTGATCCCTATCCAGTTGAATTCCTGACAGGAGACGAAATCCAGGTCTCCTATTCCTCTGCCATCTTGCTCCCCCCCCCCATGTGACTCTATTGATCAAGGCTGCCTCCTCACAAAATTTTATATTTATATTGATCCTTTAGAGCTAAAAAGGCTCAACTAGGGACAATTTTTGCCCTTAATAAATATATGTCTGAAACATTTTTGGCTATCATAACTACAGTGTAGAGTGGCAGGGACATTTCTGGCATCTGGTGGATAGAGGCCAGGGATGCTGGTAACAATCCTGCAATGCCCAGAACAGCCCCCAACAACAGAGAATTATCCAGTCTAAAGTGTCAGTCAGGTCAAGGTTCAGAAATTGCTCTAGTATAAGGATTTTTAGGGTCCATGGTGGATTTTGGGACATTTGTATATACCATGAAAATGTATGCAAAATTTTATATGTACATTGTTATTTTTTTCCCCCTGGGGAGAGTCCATAGCTTTTAACTTATTATGACAGAGTCCCATGCTCTCTATGATGGATATGGCAGATTAACACTTAGCATCAAGTTTCTTCTGTTGTGCCTTCCTGCATTGCAGAGTCTGGATGACTAAAAGCTACATTTCCAAACTTGCTTGTAGCTATAGTACTGGTATAAATTCAGTTCTTCCAGGTATGTGGAAGGCAGAAACAAGGTAGGGTCCATTTTCCCGCTGCTTTGGGTGTTTTCTGCCGGAAGTGTGTTGGTAGTCATGTAAACTTTTCTGCTTCATCTTTCCAGGGACCAGCCAAGAACTTCATGGGCAGTAGAAGGCAATGTGATGACAGCGGTAGAGAAGAAAGTGGTTTTCTGATCTTGGATCACTGTTACCAGAGAGTATGTTCTTGAAGTCCACAGTTCCAAAGGCAGTCTTCTTAGTTCCCATCTTTCCAATAGAGGTAAAGATTTTAGAAGCTACTCTGATGGACCATTTTTTGAATATCTTTCTGGGAGTCATTTCTGGAGGCCTAACCTAGAACCTGTTTCCCTAAGCCTTCTAAAATTTGAAAGCACCTTAACTCCTCATATGAAGTCCCACCCTACTTAAAAAAATGAGATGGGTATCTTTTTTTTTTTTTTTTTTGTAACTGAACCCTGCTGATACACCTCCAAAAAGTTTAGAATCACTGATTTGCTCTACTTCTGGCCCGGTGGGGTTGTTGATTCTTTTTTCACTGTAAAATATCATTTACTTAGATGGCAAGATCTTCTGGATATCTCTGTCAGGGAACTATTCAAAAATGACCTGGTGCATTAGTAAGCTTGTCATTCTGGGGAACAAGCAAAGACCACAGTCCAGTGTGAAATAAAACAGACTTCACTGGCATAGCAGTATTATCATGCGTGTAAGAAATATTGAAAGGTTAACACTAGAAAAGCCTTAGAGACCATCTAGCCCAGCTATTTTCAAAGTGGAAATTTGTGGGAAATTTAGGGTTGTCACAATGACCGGGGAGTGCTACTGGCATTTAGTACCCAGAGGCTATGGATGCTAAACATCCTGCCATGTGCACGTCAAACCTATACCTTAAACAATTGCTCCTTGCCCATCAGTGCCCATAGAACTCTTGTTGGAAAACACCAGCTTGATCTCCTTGCTTTGCCAAAAGAGCAAGTGGAGCACTGGAAAATAAAATGATTCTCCTAAAGTCATAGAACCCAGGCCCTCTGACTCTCAGAGCAGAGGTCTTTTCTCATCACAATAGGAGAGGTTCTCTGATGTCACCAAGGGAGCCAGGAAGCCAGTATATAGTCCTGGAAATGGAATTAAAGAGAGAAGGAGCTGAAGCAGATCTATCAGGTACCTGATATTCAGTCAACATGCACCCAAATGGCCAGACTGTTGTTTTATCTTGTATGTGGGCAGAGCGAGTTCTGATTGCTTGTTATTCAGTGCTGTAATGTTAACTGTTTTGTATATTATCCTGAGTTAGAGAATCTTGTTGATGAATAAAAGTCAATGGAGAGATGCTGGTTTGGCATTTGACTTTGTTCTCAGCATGGTTACCCCATCTTGAGCTGTTTATTCCTCAGTGCACACAGAGAATTTTAAATTCTTCCTCATTACATTTAATTGCCATGCAGTAATCCACTTGCTATCATGTCTCGAAAGGACACCCCTCCCCCCATAGATTTTCTCTCTGTCATGGTATTTTCCTTTCTGAGATGTTCTAGATTCAATGAGAAAGTTTTGCAAATGTTTTTGAGATTCTCAAACTGTCCCTAGGATTCCTGGTGCAGAACTAATTGTACAGGAATTAATGATTAGTTCTTACTTTGGGAAAGAATATTTCTTGGCTGAACAGGAAGCAGATTTACTGAGTAAGTGGCCACTTTTCAGTGTAAAATTCAGCCATACTCACCTTTCTCTAAGAATGAAGCTCCTGAATTATTTTGACTTTCATTGTAAGCCTGTTATTTACACATATGGTAATTTTTAAATTGTGGATATTAGAAATAAGATAATTAAGTTAGAAATGAGGATATACTAAGTTAAATCTTGACATTTTCTCTGCACCTATAGGCAATAATCATCCATACCTTCTGTAACAATCAATTGCTTTTTGACAAGAGTGATGTCTTATTGCCTTTTCACCTGCACAAAGTGGGCATTCATTCATTTGTTCGTATCATCAACAAATATTTCCTGGACACCTACAGTGTGTTAGGCACTGCTGTATATAAGAGATTTATCTAAGGTAACTTATCTAAGACTATTTTGCCCAGCAAGGTGTCAGTCTATTTGGGGGTACTATAATTTTATTATTGGTATTTTATAGTGGCTTAGGTTTCTGCATTCTATTTCTCATTTTGACCAGAACCTGAAGATGATATTCTGCTTAATAATAGTACAATGAACTAGAGTTAACTACCTTATCTGAGTATTATAAAGATTAGTGAGAAAGGAAATAAAGAGTTCAGTATAATGCCTGACTCAAGTGAGTACACAATAATTTATAATGCTTATTATATTAGTTAGTAGGTGAGTTTTTCATAGCTATTTTTCAATTTTCTGCCCATCCTAAATTCATGAGTACCAGCCAGTCTCCCTCTGCTCCAAATCACTGTCAGTTTCACCTCCAGGCATCTGCAATAATAAAATTACTGTACAACAAACTGACTGGCACCTTGGCTGGGGAACATAGTCGTAGATAAATTAGCTAAAATTTCTGCATTTGTTTCTCCATTCAGGAAATGGAAATCATAATGCATGTCATCTCTTCCTCTTCCTGGAGCTAGGAGGATTAATGGGAGAGTAGATTACAAGTTTATTAAGCATGTAAGGTCTTTCTCAATGGGTGACACACTATGATAATAAGCTGCTGTCCCAACAATAACACCACCCAAGCAGAATAACAGATAAAATGATGACTTTATGCTCCATTTGAAATTTGATATGTGTGAAGATGGAGAGTCCACACATATCAAAGAGAAAAAAAAAGTGAAATTAATAGAGAAAACTGAAGAACACCCAAGAATTAGAACAAGAAAAATAATGGGGGTGCTTAGAAGACATTTGAAATGAGGAGTATAAGGTAGGCAATTGTGTGGAGTATGGTGTAATCACAGCAACAGAATTTCACTCTGCAATGAGAAAGAGAAGCATTGTTTGAGAAGAGAGAATAGTCAAATCTGGGCTCTGGCTAGCAATAACCTGGTGACTTTGAGTGTCACTCAAGCTCTCTGGGTTCCAGTTTTCTCATCAATCCAATATTAATACTTTCCTTGATCCTCAGAAATTGTCTTTAAGACTTGTGAGAATAGCAACAATGCAAGGATAAGAAATGTGTAAGGGCTTTGTTATGGGCTGAATCATGTCCCCCCACCCTCACCCCATTCATAGGTTGAAGTTTTAACCCCCAGTACCTTAGAATGTGAGTGTATTTGGAGATAAGACCTTTAAAGAAGTGTAAGAGTGATGACAATACTGACCCCATCTTTGGCCCTCCATCCTGTTCACTCCTGTGCAATGAAATGACCTCCCTGGGGTCTACATGTTCCATGTCCTATGGAGGTGAATGTATGCCCTGACTAGAATGTGGGAAGGCTGTTCTAGTCTTCCCTAAAGTTGTTTAGATAACTAGTAGAGATAACAGTTTTTTCCCCCACCTTCAGACGCAGGAGGCACCACAAGGTGTGTTAAATGTTAGACCCTTTGACCTCACCACGAGGCTCTCTGCCCATCCTCTCACTCTATAAAATCTGTGGGCTCAGATCCAGACTTTGTGGAGAATAGCTCTGTAGTGCCTGGATCATCACCTGCCTAATTTCCCCTATTTGTAAATACTGTGAGTAAAACTCTGTATAAACCATATGGAGTCAGCTGCTTTGTTTTCTGGTCTCAAGGTGCTTTCTCAGTTTGGACATACTTTACTGTCCCTCTACCAGCTTCTAACAAGAGGTAGTTAAAGTTAAACAAGATCATTAGGGTGGGCCCTAATACAATATGACTATTATCCTTATAAGAAGAAGAAATTAGGACACAGACAAATACGGAGGGAAGACCATGGGAAGACACAGGGAGAAAATGGCCATCTACAAAGCAAGGAGAGAGGCCTCAGAAGAAACCAACCCTGTAACTGTCTTGAATTCAGACTAGTAGCCTCTAGAATTGTGAAAAAATAAATTTCTCTTGTTTAAGCCACCAGTCCATGGTACTTTGTTATAGGAGTCCTATCAAACAAATACAAGCTTTGACAAGATAAACATATTATCTACTTTTTGTAGTTTCCCATTGCTATGGACTGCATACTTGTGTTCCCTCAAAGTTCATTTGTCCAAACACTAATATGATGGTATTTGGAGGTGGGGCCTTTGGGAAGTAGTTAGGTCATGAGGATGGAGTCTGCATGATAGGATTACTGTCCTTATTAGAAGAGAAAGAAAGGTAGTGCATTCTCTCTCTCTCCCTGCCATGTGAGGATACAAAGAGAGGGTGGCCATCTGTAAACCAGGAAAAGAGCCTTCACCAAGAACCAGACCATGCTGGCATCTTGATCTTGAACTTCCAGTCTCTAAAACTGTGAGGAATAAGTGTTGTTTAAGCCAACTGTCTGTGGTATTCTGTTATAGTAGTTCAAAGTGACCATGACACCCATGTAGCACTGAGCACACAATAAATGCTCAATAACTCAAATGGGGCTATCAGTAATTCCTGGTAGCAGTGCCTGATATGGAAATATTATGGTCTGTTCTAAGTGGAGATAAGATTGAAGGAACACAGTTGAGACATTTAGGATGTAGTCTTTATTCTACTGAGTAAATTAATGTAGAAGGTAAGAAGTATAAAATCAGGCTGACTAGCATGGGAGCATCTTGGCAGCTGGGCAGGTGATGGTTCCATTTGCGTAGATAGCAAACCCAGGAAGAGGAGGCAGGATCTGGGACAACTGATTAGGTAAGTTTGATTTATGCTGAGTATAGCACATGTTCATATTCCTAGATTGATTTTAGTACCTCCTATTCACTTAAAAACAACAACAACTCTAGGGGTGCCTGGGTGGCTCAGTCTGTTGAGCATCCAACTCTTGATTTTGGCTCAGGTCATGATCTCACAGTTGTAGGATCAAGTCCCTTGTGGGACTCCACACTCAGCATGGAGTCTGCTTGAGATTCTCTCTCCTTCTCCCTGCCCCTTACCCCCTCCCCTCATTTTCACATGTTCTCTCTCTCAAAATAAATAAATAAAATCTTTAAAACAAAACAAAACAAAAAACAATATAGTATCCTGTACTTCTACTTTTCATGAGTGGTCTTAGGTCCCTGCAAACAAACAATCTCTGACTTGAGAATACTTCAGTCTATGCTCTTACCTTCTAAGTACATTGTCCAAGAAAGAACAAGTTGGAGAGGCAAACAGGCAGAAAAGAGAAGCATATGGAAAGAGAATAGGGCACAAATACACTCCCCCAAACACACTTCATTTTAATTTCTAAGAGAAAGCACGAGGCTGCAGATTTCAAGATTAATGGGTTTGAGAGTGAGTGGGTAGATGGTGATTTTTGCTATAAGTACCTTGGGTGAGAGAAAGAAAAGATGATCCCTGCTTCTGTCACTCTCTTTTGATTCATAGCCATTTTATTTCCTTCAATGGACTATCCCATATAAATTGACAGACACCTGTCCAAATAACTTCATTTAAGGGATAAGCACTTCTTTGGTCCTTTGCTGCCCTTGTAGGAATGACAGAACTAGAGGAATGGTTACCAAATTCTCCTGTCAGTTCACCGAGGCCTATTACAAAGGCCATGGGAAGTAAATGGTTAAAGGCAGCAGCCAGGTCGGCAGGGTCCTCCTAGGAGATCTGGCTGGCTAGGTGAGGGTGAGCAATTGTAACAGGGAGAAACAGCTTGGCTGACTCCATATTACTTCTATTACCCTTACTGCCATGACCTATAGCTTGGAAACTTGTGCTTAGCCCTGTACATGGGTATGTTAATCAAAGGAATTTTACTTACAGCTAATAGTTCCAAAAACCACTTTTTGTCTGAAACCTACCTCACCTGAGGAGAGGTGAGCACAGAAATGACTATGCTATGTTTAAGATTTACAGAAAGGACAGGGCAAGATTCTTGTAAGCAAAGGTCAACTGACGAAGGACAAAGAAGTTACAGGACCTTCATTGGATGTCTACAAATGTCAGTCACTTTTTGACTCCAACCCCTTCACACTTCTGCCTTTTGCTAACATAAAAGAAGCTCAAATCTCATGGTCAGGGAGATGGTTCTTTGGGACAATAGTCTGCCATCTCCATGATTTGCTGGTTTTCCAAATAGTCACTTTCCTTACCCCAACATCTTGCCTCTTGACTTACTGACTTGTCATGCGGTGAGCAGAATAGGTCTGGACTCAGTTACATAGCCACCTTGTTAAACAAGGAGTGGTCTACTGCCTTTCTGTTTGTGTCTAGAAGTTGCATTAAGGCTTTTGGTGCCAGTTAGTAATTACTACTTAATCAGGTCTTCCAACTGAAATATTTGTCAGCAGCTACTGAGAATTGGCTTGGGTTTGAAGAGATATTTCCACCCTCCTTTTGAGCCCAGGGAATGTGGATCAGGAGCTCATTAGCATGCAGAAGCCATGCAAGAATGCCTTTTATTGCAGATAGCATTTTATCACCCGGAATGATTGGTATATTTACAAAGGGGCTCTTCAAAAATCTTCCTGGGAGGAACATAAGCCTTGGCCTACCCCAGCATCCTTGACCCTCCCTTGTCCCCAGCTGTTGATTTGGGATTGCTGATTTCACTACTTGGTCATGGTTACTGTTTCAAAAACACCAAGACCTCTCTGTGTTTTGTTTTGTTTTGTTTTGAGCTGACTGGAGATTTTGAAGCCAGTCAGACTGGGGAACTCAGTGGCCCCACTGTGAATTTTAAGAAATGAATGTACTAGAAAGGAAATAAGCAAAATTTTACAGTATGTCTTTTTTGCCCATCCTTTCTGCTAAAAATAAACAAACAAACAACAACTCCATTACATCTTGTCTGATTTTTCCAGGGTGGGGTGGGGATAAGGGAAGGATATAAAGAATGGGAAAGAATGGCAGAAAAACACATGCACAGAACTCTCCCCCAGCCCCCACCCCATGAACCTGCACCTCATGCACACTCACCCCCCTGCTAAACCTGTGCAGAAAGGAGCCATTTCAAGTCGGAACGGTGGAGGAGGCCTTCAAGTAAGAAAGGGAAAGTGTTTCCTAGGCTCCTGTTTCCTCTGTGTTTGAGCATTAACGGGTTAACTGAGTAAAGCAACCACCAGGCACAGCTGTTTTATTCCAAATACTTGCTGATCCACACAATTTGTACAGAGCTCCAACAGTTGTTCTGGGCTCATAAAGGACATTTGAATAGATTGTTCTAATTCTGACTGGCACTGGAGTGTAGGATTCTGACCTCCCCAGAAACGGCATTTTTCCAAGGGGAGAGATGGTAAATAGAATATTTCCCGCCTCTTCCCTCCCATTTATGGCCTATGCCGGCTGGGCTGAATTGTTTAGAGACCGGTTTCATACTCCATCTTCCTTTCAGAGAGGCTGCAACATTACAACTCAATTACCATATGGCAATATTTAGAAATGATCTGAATAAATGAAAGCAAACAAGCACATAAAGACACACACATACTCATATAATTTCTAGCTAAAGAGCTAATCTATTGAAAATGTAACTCTAAATTGGTAGTACCTTATTGCCACCCAGGACAAACACGAGGGCAGTAGATCATTACACATTTCTTGGTACCATTGAAATTCCTCCTAATGCAATCTGGAATAAATATAAGATATTAAAGATATCTTTACTGAATCCCTTTCCAGAACACACTGAAGGTTTAAACCGTTCTATTTTATCAAAAGTTCTTTGTCTCCCAACACTGTGAAAACCCAATCCCTTTCTTGATTTTTTTTTTTCTGTTAGTGGTTCTTGATTTTTTATTTTTCGTTAGGACCACAAAATCACATACCAGAATTTGCTTCCCACTGGAGTGCTGCTTCAGCATGTCTGAATGACCTGTGGATCTTGGATCCAAGCACTGTGAAAGGGGAGAAAGGCATAAGTAGCCTGTACTTCTTCAACTAGACTCTGAGCATCTAGTTTATCACGTAGTGTAGATAATCTAACACTGTTTCTGTTTTGCTCCCCCTCCCCTGAAAGAAATATGTGAGCTGAGATGGTAGTTAGGGCAGTCACAAAGTGCCTCAGTTTCAGGGATTTGGGTGGAGAATAGCATCATTATATGGTTGTAGGATTCCTTTTTTCACACTTTTTAAAATGGCCCCAACTTGTGATCTCAGTATTAAAAGTACTGAAACTTAAGAGGTGTTTGTCTAAGCACAGTATGTACATATATATCCATTTTGTTTGTGGAGATTCAACTTCTTTTTTTTTTTTTTAAGATTTTATTTATTTATTTGAGAGAGAGAAAGAAAGCACAAGCAGGGGGAAGAGGCAGAAAGGAGAGGGAGAAACAGGCTCCCAGCTGAGCAAGGAGCCCCATGTGGGGCTCAATCCCAGGACCCTGGGATCATGACCTGACCTGAAGGCAAACGCTTAACTGGCTGAGCCACCCAGGCACCCCAAGATTCAACTTCTTTACAAGAAAATGCAACACCTTTTGAGGTTTCACTAAGAGGAGGAACAGTGATCTGTAGTTAGAAAGCATTTGAATTTTTGACCAGGAAATTAATCATTACTGCAATTATAATCATTAAATAAAAGGTGGTATTCTTTTTTTAGCATACAGTGTTTTATTAGTTTCAGATGTACAATATAGTGATTCAACACTTCCATGCAACACCCAGTGCTCATCACAAGTGCACTCCTTAATCCCCATCACATATTTTGCCCATCTCCCACTCACCTGGTATGTTCTCTATAGTTAGGAGTCTGTTTCTTGGTTTCTCTCTCTCTCTCTTTTTACTTTGCTCATTTGTTTTGTTTCTTAAATTTCACATACGAGTGAAAATATTGTGTTTGTCTTTCTCTGACTTACTTATTTCATTTAGCATTGTACTCTCTAGCTCATCATTGCAAATGGCAATATTTCAATTTTTTTATGGCTGAGTAATATTCCATTATATATATATATATATATATACCCCTCTTATTTATCCATTCATCAATCAATAGACACTTGGGCTGCTTATTGTAAATAATGCTGCTATAAATATAAGGGTGCATATAGCCCTTTGAATTAGTGGTTTTGTATTCTTTGGGTAAATACTCAGTAATGCAATTGCTGGATGGTAGGGTAGTTCTATTTTTAACTTTTTGAGGAACCTCTATACTGTTTTCCACAGTGGCTGCACCAGTTTGTATTCTCACCCTCAGTGCAAGGGGGTTCCACTTTCTCCACAACCTCGCCAACACATGTTGTTTCTCGTGTTGTTGATTTTAACCATTCTGACAGATATGAGGTAATATCTCATTGTAGTTTCAATTTGCATTTCCCTGATGGTAACTGGTGATGAACATCTTTTCATGTATCTGTTGGCCATCTGTATGTCTTCTTTGGAGAAATGTCTGTTCATGTCGTCTGCCTATTTTTAAATTGGATTATTTATTTTTTAAGGTTTTGAGTTGTATAAGTTCTTTATATATTTTGGATACTAAGCAAGAAGGTGGTATTCTTGATCCACAGTCTGCCCCATCTGCTCTCCAAACAGATTTGGTTTTGTTTTTGGTGGAGAAAAGAAGAGGCATTATTTTGTCTTCCTAACAATTGTCACATATAAAAAATATGGTGGTTATAACTTATACATTGTTATTCTTGAACTATTTGGTTTTATAAACAGAACTGAGACTAGGGTAAGGCAAGAGAGGCATACAGGGCACAGGATTTAAGGAAATATTCACTCTTAGGGTCACCAAAGTCCCAGCCCTATTTCTAAACATAAGGATCTACTTTCCAGAAGCAACACAGAACATCTCCATTCTGGACCTTTGACAGAGGGTAAATCTTTGTCATTTGATCTTTAACAAAGCCCTGCTAAGAGAATGAAGTATTATTCAAAGGATCTGCTGTTCACCTATTCCTCTAGGTACTACAGCTTCTATTCTTGGATCAAGTTATTTTCAGAACAATACACAGCTGAACTCTTTTTACTTTACTGCTTTCAGAATTATATCTTACTGAGTTTTCTTTTAATGACATTCCCTTAGCTTTTATCAGAAAATAGTATTTTTAAGAAGCCAAATCAAATCCTAATCATATCTATTGAAGAAACCTTGCTTAGGACCTTTCCTCCAGAGTATTCAGTGCTTCCTAGATTGATTATTTTAGAATTCAGTGCTAGGAAAGTTTTATATCCCTTGAGGAATAGTTATGAATCATCTTGTGTTGGTTAATTTATGTGTCAACTTGACTGGGCCATAGGGTGACCAGATGCTTGATTTTAAATATTATTCTGGGTGCGTCTGTGAGGGTATTTCTTCATGAGATTAACATTTGAGTTCTTTGACAGTAAAGCAGATTGCCCTCCCCAAGAGGATGGGCCTAATCCAATCCGTAGAAGGCCTGAATAGAAAAAAGGTTGAGTAAGAAAGAAGTTGCTATCTGCTTGATGGTCTTTGAGCTGAGATGTCAGTTTTGTCCCACCTTCTACTCAGACTGGAATTTATACCATCATTTCTCCTGGTTCTCATGCCTTTGGACTGCAGATGTTGGGACTTCTCAGCCTCTCTCTCTCTTTCTCTCTCTGTGTGTATGTATGTATTTATTTATTCCTATTATCTATTTATACCTATTGGTTCTGTTTCCATGGAGGAACCTAATACACACCTTTTCTGATAATTGATTTTATGTACTTGTCTATATCCTCTTTTATTTTGGCGATTGGGATGTTCAGATACAAATTTGAAGCTTATCTCTGACATCTATATTAACCACAGTTTGTCTGTGTCTTTGTCTGTTTGGGTTGCTACAACAAAAATATCACAAACTGTTTGGCTTATAAAAAGTAAGCATTTATTTTGTGGAGTTCTGGAAGCTTGGAGGTCCAAGATCAAGGCATCAGACTATTCAGTATCTGGTGAGAAGTGGCTTCCTTGCCAGTTGTCTTTTTGCTGTAGCCTCACATGACAGAAGGGACAGGAGAGGTCTCTGGAGCCTCCTATCTAAGGGTGCTAATCCCATTCATGGGGGTTCTGTCTTCATGACTGAATCACCTCCCCAAGATACCACGTCTAAACACTGTCACTTTGGGATTTCAATATGAATTTGGCAGAGGGAGGTACATTCAGTCATAACAATCTGCCTTTTTGTCTTCTTTTTTAAAAAACTCAATTAATATATAATGTATTATTAGTTTCAGAGGTAGAATTCAGTAATTCATCAGTTGAATATAACATCCATTGCATCAAGTGCCCTCCTTAATATCCATCACCCAGTTACCCCATCCCCCCACTCCCCTCCCCTCCAGCAACCCTCAGTTTTTTTCCTATGATTAAGAGTCTCTTATGGTTTGTGTCCCTCTCTGATTTCATCTTGTTTTATTTTTCCATCCCTTTCCCTATGATCCTGTTTTATTTCTTAAATTCCACATATGAGAGAGATCATATGATAATCGTCTTTCTCTGATTGACTTATTTCACTTAGCATAATAACCTCTAGTTCCATCCATGTCCTTGCAAATGGCAAGATTTCATTTTTTTGATGGCTGAGTAGTATTCCATTGTGTGTGTGTATGTGTATATATATATATATACCACATCTTCTTTATCAATTCATCTATCAGGGGACATCTGGGCTCTTTCCATAGTTTGGCTATTGTGGACATTGTTGCTATAAAAATTGAGGTGAAGGTGCCCCTTCACATTACTACATTTGTATCTTTGGGGTAGATAACTAGTAATGCAATTGCTGGGTTGTAGGGTAGGTCTATTTTCAACTTTTTGAGGAACCTCCACACTGTTTTCCAGAGTAGCTGCACCAGCTTGCATACCCATCAACAGTATAAGAGGGTTCCCCTTTCTCCTCATCCTTGTCAACATCTGTCATTTCCTGACATGTTAATTTTATCCATTTTGACCGGTGTGAGGTAGTATCTCACTGTGGTTTTGATTTGTATTTCCCTGATGCTGAATGATGTTGAGCATTTTTTTCATGTGTTTGTTGGCCATTTGGATGTCTTCTTTGGAGAAATATCTGTTCATGTCTTCTGCCCATTTCTTGATTGGATTATTTGTTCTTTGGGTGTTGAGTTTGATAAGTTCTTTATAGATTTTGGATACTAGCCCTTTATCTGATAAGACATTTGCAAATATCTTCTCCCATTCTATTGATTGTCTTTTAGTTTTGTCCACTGTTTCCTTTGCTGTGCAGAAGTTTTTATCTTGATAAAGTCCCAATTTCATTTTTGCCTGTGTTTCCCTTGCCTTTGGAGTCGTGTCTAGCAAGAAGTTGCTGTGGCCGAGGTCACAGAGGTTGCTGCCTGGGTTCTCCTCTAGGATTTTAATGGATCCCTGTCTCACATTTAGACCTTTCATCCATTTTGAGTCTATTTTTGTGTATGGTGTAAGAAAATGGTCCAGTTTCATTCTTCTACATGTGGCTGTCCAATTTTCCCAACACCATTTGTGGAAGAGACGATCTTCTTTCTTTTCTTTTCTTTTTTTTTTTTAAGATTTTTATGTATTTATTTGAGAGAGGGAGAGAGAGCGAGAAGAGAGAGAGTGCACGAGCAGGGTTAGGGGCAGAGGGAGAAGTAGACTCCAACTGAGTGGGGAGCCCTATGTGGGGCTCAATCCCAGGTCTCCGGGATCATGACCTGTGCAGATGCTTAACTGACTGAGCCACCCAGGACAGACCCAAGACTGTCTTTTTTCCATTGGATATTCTTTCCTGCTTTGTCAGAGATTAAATGGCCATTCTGGGTTCTCTTTTCTGTTCCAGTGATCTATGCGTCTGTTTTTGTGCCAGTATCATACTGTCTTAGTGATTACAGCTTTGTAATACAGCTTAGAGTCCAGAATTATGATGCCTCTAGCTTTGCTCTTCTTTTTCAACATTACTTTGGCTATTCAGGGTCTTTTCTGGTTCCACACAAATTTTAGAATTGTTTCTTCCAGCCTGTGAAAAATGTTGGTGTTATTTTGATAAGGATTGAATTGAATATAGATTGCTTTGGGTAGTATAGACATTTTAACAATATTTGTTCTTCCAATCCATGAACATGGAATGTTTTCCCATTTCTTTGTGACTTCCTCAATTTCTTTCATAAGTGTTCTACAATTTTCAGAGTACAGATCATTTACCTCTTTCGTTAGGTTTATTCCTAAGTATCTTATGGTTTTTGGAGTAATTGTAAACAGGATTGACTCCTTGATTTTTCTTTCTGCTGCCTCATTGTTGGTGTATAGAAATTCAACAGACTTCTGTGCATTGATTTTATATCCTGTGACTTTGATGCGTGGGTTTGAATTCTTTGCTGATTCGGATGCTTTTCAATTCTTTTTGTTATGATTGCTGAGGCTAGGACTTCTAGTACTATGCTGAATAACAGTTGTGAGAGTGGATATCCCTTTTGTGTTCCTGACCTTAGGGGACAAGCTCTCAGTTTTTCCCCATTGAGAGTATTTGCTGTGGGTTTTCCATAGATGGCTTTTATGATATTGAGGTATGTATCCCCTATCCCTACACTGTGAAGAGTTTTAATTAAGAAAGGATGCTGTACTTTGTCAAATGCTTTGTTTGCATCTATTGAGAGGATCATTTGGCTCTTGTCCTTTCTTTTATTTATGTAGTGCATCACATTGATTGATTTGCAGATGCTGAACCACCCTTGCAGCCCAGGAATAATCCCACTTGGCCGTGGTGAATAATCCTTTTAATGTACTGTTGGATCCTATTGGCTAGTATTTTGGTGAGAATTTTTGCATCCATGTTCATCAGGGATATTGGTCTGTAATTCCCCTTTTTGGTGGGGTCTTTGTCTGGTTTGGGGAATCAAGGTAATGCTGGCCTCATAGAAAGAGTTTGGGAGTTTTCCTTCCATTTCTATTTTTTGAAACAGCTTCAGAAGAATAAGTATTAAGTCTTCTTTAAATGTTTGGTAGAATTCCCCTAGAAAGCCATCCAGCCCTGGACTCTTGTTTGCTGGGAGATTTTTGATTACTGCTTCAATCTCCTTGCTGATTATGGGTCTGTTAGGTTTTCTATTTCTTCCTGGTTCAGTTTTGGTAGTTTATATGTCTCTAGGAATGCATCCATTTCTTCCAGATTGTCTAATTTGTTGGCATATAGTTGCTCATAATATGTTCTTATAATTGTTTGTATTTCTTCAGTGTTTGTTGTTTTCTCTCCTCTTTCATTCATAATTTTATTTATTTAGGTCATTTCTCTCTTCGTTTTGTTAAGTCTGGCCAGGGGTTTATCAATCTTTTTAATTCTTTCAAAGAACCAGCTCCTAGTTTCGTTGATCTGTTCTAATGTTCTTTTAGTTTCTATTTCATTGATTTCTGCTCTGATCTTTATTATTTCTCTTCTCCTGGTGGGTTTAGGCTTTATTTGCTGTTCTTTCTCCAGCTCCTTTAGGTGTAAGGTTAGGTTGTATATTTGAGATATTTCTTATTTCTTGAGAAAGGCTTGTATTGCCATATACTTCCCTCTTAGGACCTCCTTTACTGCATCCCAAAGGTTTTAAACAGTTGTGTTTCACTTTCATTTGTTTACATGAATTTAAATTTTTTTTTTTTTTTTTAAGGAAAGAGCCGGTGTGCACCAGTGTGGGTGGATCTCACGCAGCGGTCAGGGAAAGGCAGTGAAGCAACACCAAAGAGACTCTTTCTTTTTCTTTTTCTCTTCTTTCTTTCTTTCAAGATTTTATTTGTTTATTTGGCAAAGATAGTGAGAGAACACAAGTAGGCTGAGCAGCAAATAGAGGGAGAGGGAGAAGCAGGCTCCCAGCTGAGGAAGGAGCCGATAAGGGACTCAATCCCAGGACCCTGGGATCATGACCTGAGCCAAAGGCAGACGCTTAACGGACTGAGCCACCCAGGCATCCCTAAAATTTTTCTTTAATTTCCTGGTTGACCCATTCATTCTTTAGTAGCATGCTCTTTAACCTCCATGTACTTGAGTTATTTCCAAATTTCCTCTTGTGATTGAATTCAAGTTTCAAAGCATTGTCGTCTGAAAATATGCAGGGAATGATCCCAATCTTTTGTTACCAGTTGAGACCTGATTTGTGATCCAGTATGTGGATCTATTCCGGAGAATGTTTCATGTGCACTCATGAAGAATGTGTATTCTCTTGCCTTAGGACAGAATGCTCTGAATGTATTTGTGAAGTCCATCTGGTCCAGTTTGTCATTCAAAGCCCTTGTTTCTTTGCTGATTTCTGCTTAGATGATCTGTCCATTAGAGTGAGAGGGGTGTTAAAGTCCCCTACTATTTTGTATTATTATCAATGTGTTTCTTTAATTTTGTTATTAATTGGTTTATATAATTGGCTGCTCCCAGCTTAGGGGCATAAATATTTACAATTGTTAGATCTTCCTGCTGGACAGACACTTTAATTATGATATAGTGTCCTTCTTCATCTCTTATTACAGTCATTGATTTAAAATCCAATTTGTCTGATATAAGGATTGCTACCTCAGCTTCCTTTTAATGGACATTAGCATGATAAGTGGTTCTCTACCCCCTCACTTTCAATCTGCAGCTGTCTTTGGGTCTAAAATGAGTCTTGTAGATGGCATATCAATGGGTCTTGTTTTATCTTATCTGATACCCTGTGTCTTTTGATTGAGGGCAATAAGCCCATTTACATTCAGAGTAATTATTGAAAGATATGAATTTAGTGCCATTGTATTACCTGTAAAGTAGCATTGTTTCTGTATATTGTCCCTATACTTTTCTAGTCTATGTTACTTTTGGGCTCTCGCTTTGCTTAAAGGATCCTTTTTAATATTTCTTGCAGGGCTGGTTTAGTGATTACAAATTCTTTTAGTTTCTATTTTTCCTGAAGCTTTTTATCTCTCCTTCTATTATGAATGACAACCTTTCTGGATAAAGTATTCTTGGCTGCATAATTTTCCCATGCCCTAAATATATCATGCCAGTCCTTTCTGGTCTGCCAGGTCTCTGTGGATAGGTCTGCTGCAAGTCCAATGTTTCTACCCTTGTAGGTTATGGACCTCCTGTCAGAGCTCCTTTCAGGATTTTCTCTTGGATTCTGAGATTTGCAAGTTTCACTATTATATGTTGGGGTGTTGACCTATTTTTAATGATTTTGAGGGGGGTTCTCTGTGCCTCCTGGACTTTACTTCCTGTTTCCTACCCTAGATTAGGGAATTTCTCCACTATAATTTGTTCTGATATACCTTCTGCCCCCCCTTCCTGTTCTTCTGGGATCCCTATTATTCTAATATTGTTTTACTTTATGGTGTCACTTATCTCTTGAATTCTCCCCTCATGATCCAGTAGTTGTTTATCTCTCTTTTTCTCAGTTTTTTATTCTCCATCATTTTGTCTTCTTATCACTAATTCTCTCTTGTGCCTCATTTATCCTAGCGTTTTAGAGTCTCCATTTTTATTGCATCTCATTAGTAGCCTTTTTGATTTCAACTTGATTAGATTTTAGTTCTTTGATTTCTCCCGAAAGTGATTCTTTAGTGTCTTCTATGCTTTTTTTAAGCCCAGCTAGCATCTTTATAATCATTATTCTGAACTCTATTTCTGACATCTTACTTATATCCATACTGATTAGGTCCCTGGCATTCAGTACCGCTTCTTTTTCTCTTTTTTGAGGTGAGTTTTTCCATCTTGTCATTCTGCAGAAAGTGGTTGCTTTTCTATTTGTAGAGTTGCAACCATTCTTTTCTTAGATCTCCGGTTGAGTTCGCAGGTGTTCAGAATGATTTGATAGCTATCTAGCTGAATTCCTGGGGTCAGACAAAACTAAGGTCTCCTACTCCTCCTCGGCTCTGACTTTTCATCTTCTTTACCTTGGAATTGATTTTCTTCTTTTATTGATATATTTTTTAGCCATGAATGACTAGTTTACTTTATATTTTAAAATAAGAATACTTAATATTTATTGAATGCTTATCATGTGACAGGCATATTAAATGTTTATCATGTGATGGGTATATATATCATGTGACATTCACTGGAGATTATTCTATTCAATTCTTACAAAATTCTACTGATTAATTATCTCTATTTGACATATGAAGAAACTGAGGCATGGAGTAGTTAAATAGTTGGCTGACAATCATGTAACTATTAATGATAGAGCCACAATTTAAACCCACAAGTCTTATTCTTAAGTCAGTATTTTTAGCCAATATCTATGTGACCTTTGTTTGAATCCATTAACATATTTTCTATGTCTTTATATAAACCATTTAAAATAATTTGAGGAGAGAAATCCATATAAGTATTTGTTTTGATTTTTCTTCTGCCTCAAATTTATATTTAAACTACAAGGGCTATATAACTCCTTAATATCTCTCTGCTATATGATTTTTTAAATGAACTTTTTATTTTGAACAACTCAAGTTTAGAGAAGAGTTGCAAGCATAATACAATGAACCCTTGGATACTTTTCACCTAACTTCATTAATTGTTTAGATTTTTGCTATATTTGCTTTATCACTTTTATTTCCACCAATATCATTATTATTATTATGATTATTATTTTCTAAACTATTTGACAGTAAGTTACAGACATCTTGGCCCTACACCATTGAATATGTCAACATGTATCTTCAAAGAACAAAGATATTATCTTATTTTTTATGATTATCAAGTTCAAGGAATTTGACATCGATACAATGGTATTCAATTTTCAGAAATTAGCCCAAATTTCCTTTATAGTATTTGTCTCTTTCTTCCCTTTCTTTCTTCCCTTTCTCCCTTCCTTCCTTCTTTCCCTCCCTCTTTCCTTCCTTTCTATTTTCTTTCAGTCCTTCTCTCTCTCTTACTCTCTTTTTTCTACTCATGATCTAGTTCAGGATCATATTTTGCATTTAGTTGCCATGACTTGCTATGTGCTTTGAGCATTAAGTGTCCTGGAACATTCACTTTCTCCCCCACCCAAGCCAACTTTCCTCTAATTTGGAGTTCCAAGCCTCTTCTTTCCTCACTTTGCCTACAAGTATTTTTGAACTACTTCACAAGGAAGAATGAACTGTAAGTTTTCCTAAACTTCAAGGCTTCTTTCTGGAGAATGATCCACTTTTCTTATCTGGTTTCTTAAAGTGGTTGCATCTTATTACTTCAAAAAATTTAGAAACCATCAGACAAAACATGCACCAAAAAGCCAAAGTTAGTTTTTTTTCTCCTTACTTTTTCATTGGAAACTTTCTAGACTTTATTATAGACCAAATTTGACTGCTTTTGCCCAAAAGCTGTGTATGATTAACAAAGCCCAAAGCAGAGGAGTGTAATTTGAAGACCAGGTATTTTACTGAAAAGAGTGTTTCAGATTATGTTTCTGAGACTGACTATGTATATATCACTTCAGAGGGAATCTTAATAAAAGGAATGATCAAATCAGCACATCTCTGTCAAATATAACTAATCAATATAACATTATCTTCTGACCTTGAAGCAGTTAGGACAAGAGCAAAAAAGATTCCAAAAGTGAAAAACAAGGCCGTTTCAGTAAGTTCCTAGAACACATATCCTAGAGCTCTTTCAGAGTGTTGTTTGCCTTTGAGCCCATTGAGGTGGATTGGACAAAATGCAAGGATCAGATCATCAGTTTTCCATTTACCTACCCCTTGAGGAACCAGCATTTTCAACTTATCTGAGTTTATTTTGATGCTTAAGATTATATTTTCCATTGTTTTACAATGTAATTGAAGTAGTTTTTACTTTTAAAATAAGCCTCTCCATCAGTTAGTTGAATATTTTAACACTTTAATTTAAGGCTCTTTCCTTCCACCCCCAGTCTTCATGTGAAATACTTAATGATCTATAAATATTTAGAAAGTTCTAATGGAGCATGCTATTAAAAGAAAACCTATAAGGAAGTCTGGTATTGTTTGAGTAATCTCTAATTTGTCTCTTTGTAAGTTTGGATACATGAATATTGAATTTTTTAAAAGATTTTATTTATTTATTTGACAGAGAGAGACACAGCAAGAGAGAGGGAACACAAGCAGGGGGAGTGGGAGAGGGAGAAGCAGGCTTCCCACGGAGCAGGGAGCCAGATGTGGGGCTCAATCCCAGGACCCTGGGATCATGACCTGAGCCGAAGGCAGACATTTAATGACTGAGCCACACAGGCGCCCTGACATTGAATTTTCTTAAATGGAATTTTATCATCACTTACAAACTGGTAGGGAGATGAAGGTCCAGATCCTGTTACCTTCAATGTAGGTTATAAGACAGAGGAGTTAGCTGACAGTAGTGGTAGGATAATAGAAAGAGTGAGGAAGATCTTTTGTTAAAATAGTATTATTGTTACTATTAGGGAATTTCATACAATGATTGAGAGTACTTATAAACAATCCAGCCATTTGACTGTTCCTGAGTTTTTCATATTTGCCTTTCAGTTCAGATTAGAGGGTGTGTTTGGAGGTAGTGTGGTCTACAGGAAAGGGCAGTGATCTGCGAATTGGAAGATCTTGTTTTTGCCTGGAGTCTGTCACTAACAAGCATTGTGACTCTGAGCCAGAAGTTTCACCTCTCTGGAACTCAATCCTCATCTTCAAAGTAATGGACCAGATGATTTCTAGCAGTAACACACAATCTTATGAGCCCTAAGGATATCAGATAGAAGCCTGGAATGTTCATTGACTTCTGATTCATATTTATACTTAAACAATATCTTTATTGATACCTCTATTAATGCTTCAATTGATATTGATTGATATTTATACTCAAGCAATACCTTTATATTTCCTGTATATTTATCTTTATTTTTTGATGCTTTGCCAGGGCTCTCCTGGATATGAATCTAGGTGAATTTATTAAATTATAGATATAAGAAAATAGAATATAATGTAGATATGTGGAATTTAGATTAAATATTTTAATAAAAGAAAGTAATTTATTTATTTATTATTTATTTATTTAAGATTTTATTTATTTATTTGACAGAGAAATAGTGAGAGAGGGAACACAAACAGGGGGAGTGAGAGAGGGAGAAGCAGGCTTCCTGTGGAGCAGAGACCCTGATGTGGGGCTTGATCCCAGAACCCTGGGATCATGACCTGAGCTGAAGGCAGACACTTAACCGACTGAGCCACCCAGGTGCCCCTAAAGAAAGTAATTTAAAGGGATGCTTTTATTCAAATGTCTTTTCTGTAGAACTTTTTTACAAAAAATGGGTCTTAATTTATTTACCTTCTATATAAGGGGCTTACACTTGGACTGGGATGGCAAATAGGTTTTATCTGAAGTACTGACTCAAAGGCTCAGCAGGAAAGAATGCTTGCTATGGTTAATAGTCAATGTCTACCATGGGTAAGAGAAGCATTCAATGCCATCCACTTCTTGAACTTGGACCAGGCCATCATTAAGAGTTCTTCCTAAATATAGTCTTTTTCTACTGTTCTTTGTCTTATGGAATGACATTATTCATCCATCTGCCCACCCCAAAGCCTAGGGGTCATCTTTCACCTTCCCTTCCCTTATTTTCTCACTAGCAATTTGTCACCTAAATAGTTCATTATCTCTTAATTAGTTCATCACCACTATCCTCATCCAAGCCACCAGCATATCTCACCCGAAACACTGCCCCCCTTTATTGAATAATAGGTTACCCAATAAGTGGACTGAGTCTGTGCTTAGGGTACCAGCAAGTTGGGAACACATTTCCTTCCCCAACCACATAAACATACAAAAGGGAGTGAAAAGAAGTGGGAAAAAACTTAATATCAGCACCCATTTACATTTAGGTCAAGTAGAGATTAAACAAAATTTTTATATAATGTTATATGATTGCTTTTATTTTGCATTTCAGCATGGTCCTCTTGTCTTTTGAGTGTGTGTGTGTGGGGGGGGCAGTGTTTTGGGCAGGAAGTCAGTTGGGAAACATAGTACTATTTTAGGGAATAGTGTCTCTAAAGGTCTGATTCTGGCTCTGCCACTAATCCATTTTCCATAGTGCCGCAGAATAATCTTTTAAAAGCAGATTTGATCTTGTCAGTTGCTGCTTCCCACTCCCTGTATGATAAGGCCTAAACTCCTTATTATGGCCATGCATACTCTGGTTTCTGCCTCATTCTCCTACTTATGTTCTACCACATTCTCCCTTTGTCTTTTGTGTCCAATTATATCAGCCTTTTTCAATTCACCCAGAGGACCTGTGCAGCAATTTATTCCTCTCCCTGAAAAGTTATTCTGCTTCTCTCTCTTTAGCTTTTTATACTGTGACTTATATTTGATCTCAGCTCAAACATCCCTTACTTGAGGACACATCTGTCAGCCCTCCAGACGAGATCAAAAGTTGCCATATTTGACTTGTGTTTGTCTTCTGCACTAGAGTAAGCTTTTTGTTTATTATTGTTTCAGGGGCACCAGCTTAATACATAGGTAGATAAATACTGATGGAATGGATGGATGCTTCTACAATTCCATGCAATCCAGGATTCCTTAAAAAAGCAGTAAAATAGAAACAATCTAAAGAAGTTAAAGCCCTGTTCTTAACATTCAGTCTTTCATCATGGTACAAATTCTACAGTTACTTGATGAGAAATATCCCAGGTTATTAGGAGTTCCTGATTATAGTAATTACCTCAAGTATTTCTAATAAGTCCTTCAAACTTTACATGGCCAAACAAAACTCTTGATATCCTCCCTTTTTCCCTCTTTAAATAATATATTCCTCTTCCAGAAATCCCTCTTAATGGCTCAAATCTTTGAATTCAACCTTGGTTCCTTCTCTTCTTTCCTCTACCAAACCCAATCTATCAAAAAAGCATATTGGTTCTATCTTAAAAATACATGTGCAGTCTGACTCTTCTCACCTCCTCAGCTATCATCCCATTTCCAGCCACAACTATCTCTTACCTGCACAACTTCAATTGATAAGGAAAAATCTATGTCCTAAGATGGCCAACCGAGCTGGCAAGGGAGTCACAGCCCCTGCCCCAGGGCTCTTCTGGGTTCTTCTCTCTGCTCTGCTTCCTGCGCTCACCAATCTGGGTTCCTCTCCCTGCCCTGCTTCACGCACGCACCAAGAGTGCCCAGTATGCAGAAGTAGAAGTGTATAAATTACCCCCTTTGTTTGTGCTTAGGGCTCAGAACTGTGGGGATCACTCTCCTCTGAGCCTGCTGGTGTTAAATAAATCTCCTATCCTCCAAGATCTCTGAGTGCCGTTTTGTTCTTCCATTGGGTGATCCAGTCCAGGTTCTGTGACATTTGGTTCACTGACCGGGAAACCCAACCGTGCTGGACCATTGTTGCCACCATTTTGGGGGCAACAGCGGGGCAGTGACGGAACGAGAGTTCGTAACAGAGAAGGCATGCCCTGCCTAATTTTTGGCAGTCTCCTGCCAAGTCACCTTGGGCCGGCTCTGCTCTGCTGTTCCCAGTGGACTCAAGGAGACTTGGCAGGTGAAGACCTGGTCCCAATGTCAGATTACAGTAAGGCCTGGCGCCCCAGGACCCAGATAGGCCCAGCCATTGGGGTGGAAGGGGAGCCTGATCATCTCCCAGAGACCTCTTAGAGGTCTCACAGGTAGGGATTCCCAGGGAGGGAATGTAATAACTTCTGGAGTGAATGTCTGAGTGAATGTGCAGTCTGACCTGGCTTACTCAAGCAGACTGATTCTGTGACTCCACGGGCAGGCACCCTTATGGTCCCCAGAAGCTTATGGAGTCTGAGTGGGCCCGTCTTTGATTCCATCGTGAATGGCATACAGTCTATGGTGGCATCAGAATAGTTTCCAATCGTAAGTCACAATGCTGAGACTGCTATGGCTAAGTCTCACCTAAACTCCTTTGGGACACGGCCAGATTCTGATTGGTCTCCTCAGGAGGCTGCCCCCCCCCTTTTGTCTGTCTCTGTGCTGCCACACATGGGAACATCACCATGAAGTCAAGGCAGAGTAAACCTACAGTTCTAGAGACCATGATCAAAAATTTCCAGAAGGGGTTTTTGGGAGACCATGGAGTCAGGATGAACCCCAGCAAGTTGAGAACACTATGTGAATTGGAATGGCCCACCTTTGATGTTGGGTGGCCTTCAGAAGGGACACTGGATGTACCAACGATTCGTCGAGTATGGCATCGTAACAGGAGAACAAGGACACCCTGACCAGTTCCAGTACATTGACTCCTGGCTAGGAATTGCCCAGACCCTTCCCCCCTGGGTGCAATTCACTTGCAATAGGCAGGGACAGTCCAGGGTCTTAATAGCCTCATCCAAGTGACTAAAGAAAATCAGCAAAAGCCCCAGACTCCACAAATCCTAGCCAGAGATCCCGAGGATGAACCGATCCTGCCCCCACCGTATGTACCCCCAAGACCATCTACACCTGGCCCTTCAGCTCCAGACACTCTGCTGCCATTGGTTTCACCAGCGCCTCCAGGCCCAGAGGGTCCACCAGCACCCCCAGGCCCAAAGGATCCACTTTCTCTAGGACCAGCAGCCAGGCTGCACCCCAGGCTTGGCACAAGCACCCTCCAAATGCCCGTATGAGAGACACGGGCACCCGAGAGGCACGATGAAGATGGGACAGTCCAACCCTGCTGTTCCATGATGTATTATCAGCCCTTCTCCACCACCGACCTCCTCAACTGGAAACATAACACCCCATCCTACTCTGAGAAACTACAGGCCATGGTAGACCTCATGGAATCCCTCTTCCAGACTCATCGGCCAACCTGGGAAGACTGCCAACAGTTACTCTGCACCCTGTTTAACACAGAGCAAAGGAGGAAAAGAATGAAAGGTGCATGGCAGTACCTAGAAGAGCATGCACCAGTGGGAGTCATCGATCCTGCTGCCTGGGCTAATACAGCTGCACCTGAAGAGCACCCAGCATTGGACTTCACCACAACCGAGGGACAGGCCCACATCTGCTGGTACCAGGAGTCCCTCCTCAGGGGAATCCAGGCAGGAGCTAGGAAACCCATGAACATGACTAAGGTATCCTTGGTCACTCAACAACCAGGGGAGTCCCCCAGGGACTACTACAAAAGACTATGTGAAGCCTACGGGATATACATTCCATTTGACCCCAAGGCACAGGAAAGCCAACAGATGGTAAACACCTCCTTAGTGGCTCAGGCTGCCCCAGACATCAGAAAAAACTTCAGAAACTAGGGGTTTCGCCGGGATGAACATTACCCAGCTAATAGAGATTGCCAATAAGGTCTACATGAACAGGGAGGTCACAGCTGAACAGGAAGTTGACAAAAAGATGAAAAAGAGTCAGCTTCCTCGCTGCTGCCCTGAAAGAAAAGGACAACACAAAGGCAGGGACCACTGGGTGCAGAGAGATGGTCACCTTGTTGATGGCCTGCAGGTCTTGAACTGGTTGGACCATCGAAAGGGGGGTGACCCAGAACCCCCTTGGCAAGGGATCAATGTGCCTACTGTAAGGAGAAAGGGCACTGGAAAAACAAATGTCCCAACCGGGGAAAGGCTTAGAAGCCCAGCAGCTATAAGGAAGAACCCTGAGAGGAGGACCTCATAGGCCTTGCAGGAATGGACTCAGACTGAGAGGGACCAGGCTCTTTCCTCCTTGGTCCCCATGAGCCCACGGTCAGAATGAAGGTGGGGGCCAACCAGTGACTTTTATGGTTGATACTGGGGCCAAGCCCTCTGTTGTCACCTCCCCAGTGGCCCCTTTCAGCAAAAGGACTGCGACTATCCTTGGGGCCACTGGGACACAGGCAATACAACAGCCCTTTTGCCAGGCTTGCCAGTGTGAACTCGGGGGCCACAAGGTCTGACATGAATTCCTTTATCTGACTGATTGCCCCATCCCTTTCCTGGGCTGAGACATACTCTCTAAGCTTGGGGCTCAGATAACCTTTGAGCCCACCAGACACACTAGACTCTGATTGAACCCAAGGCAAGAGGAGACGGCATCTCTGGTACTAGCAATTACCATGCTGAGGGAAGAAGAATGGAGGTTATTCTGTGCCCAGGCCCAACCGAGCAGCCCACCAGAGTTCAGACTTGCCTTCCCTTCAGTATGGGCTGAGAACAACCCACCTGGACTAGCCTGGAATCGGGCCCCTATCATTGTTGAACTGATCCCAGGAGCCCAACCTCAGAGGCAAAGGCAATACCCCCTTCCACAAGAAGCTAAGATCGGCATCCAAGAACATCTGGCCAAACTCAAAGAAGTAGGTATTCTAGTCGAGGGCCAGTCGGCCTGGAATACCCCACTCCTGTCAGTCAAGAAGCCAGGAGGGGGATACCAACCAGTTCAAAACCTGTGGGCCATCAAAAAGGTGACCATCTCTCTGCACCCAGTGGTCCCAAATCCATACACCCTCCTTGGCCAAATCCCAGGGTTGGCCAGATGGTTCACTTGCCTAGATTTGAAGGATGCCTTTTTCTGCCTCTGCTTAGCTCCCCAGAGCCAGCCACTGTTTGCCTTTGAATGGTCTGAACCTGATACAGGATGCCAGAAGCAACTGACTTGGATGTGCCTCCCACTGGGGTTTAAAAACTCACCAACCCTCTTTGGGGAAGCGATGGCTGTGGACCTCGCCAGCTTCCCAAGAAAGGCCATACGATGCACCCTCCTCCAGTATGTGGATGACCTGCTCCTTGTCAGTGACACACAAGAAGACTGCACAAAAGGCACAAAGGCCCTCCTACAGCTCCCGTCAGACTCAGTATAATGAGTCTCATGGAAGAAGGCACAAATCTGCCAACAAGTCCGATACCTTGGATTCCTCCTCACCTAAGGTAAGAGAGAACTAGGGCTGGAGAGAAAAAATGTCATCATCTCCCTGCCACAGCCCCAGACAAAAAGGGGCCAATGAGAATTTCTGGGGGCTGCAGGATTCTGCCACATCTGGATCCCTGGGTTCTCCTCAATAGCAAGACCCCTCTATGATCTTTTAGTGGGACCAGATTAAGAACACCCTGCCTGGGGCGCCTGGGTGGCTCAGTTGGTTAAGCGACTGCCTTTGGCTCAGGTCATGATCCTGGAGTCCCGGGATCGAGTCCCGCATCGGGCTTCCTGCTCGGCAGGGGGTCTGCTTCTCCCTCTGACCCTCCCCCCTCTCATGCTCTCTCTATCTCAGTCTCTCTCTCAAATAAATAAATAAAATCTTAAAAAAAAAAAAAAGAAGCCCCTGCCTGGACTGAGGAAGCAGAAGCTGCCTTCACAGAGATAAAGACCGCCCTGGGGCGGGCTCAGCCCTGGGCCTACCAGATATAGAGAAACCCTTCAATCTCTTTGTACATGAAGAAGAAAAAATAGCGCTTGGGGTACTCACCCAGACTGTTGGGCCCTGACAATGGCCAGTGGCATATCTGTCAAAGAAGCTGGACTCCGTGGCAGCAGGATGGCCACCATGCCTCAGGGTGCTGGCAGCCTCAGTCCTACTCATCAAAGAGGCAGACAAGCTCACCTTGGGACAAGAACTTAATGTCAAGGTCCCTCACGCATTGTGTCCCTCATGAATGCACAGAGGCACCGCTTCCTTTCTGACTCTCAGGCTAGCACAATACCAAGGGCTCCTCTGCAAAAACCCGTGGGTCACCCTGGAAACAGTAAAGACATTAAACCCAGCAACCTTTCTTCCCACGGAAGAGGGGGAAACTGACCATGACTGTTCTGAGGTAACTGATGAGGTCTACAGAGCTATCCAGATCTGCAGGATCAAGCCATAAAGAATCCAGAGCTCACGCTGTTCAACGACGGCAGCAGTTACCTACAAGAGGCTGCCTGGAAAGTGGGTTATGCGGTAACCACAACCACTAAAGTCCTAGAAGCTAAGGCATTACCGGCTGGATGGTCAACTCAACGGGCTGAATTATATGCCTTAGTCTGAGCCCTCACCCTCGGTGAAGGCAAGCAACTCAACATCTTTTCTGACTCTTGGTATGCCTTTGCTACTATACATATACATGGGGCCATCTACAAGGAAAGGGGCCTCCTAACCGCTGCAGGAAAGGCTATCAAAAACAAGGAGGAGATACTTAGACTCCTTGAAGCTGTCCAGCTTCCAAAGGAAGTAGCAATCCTGCACTGTATGGGACACCAGAAAGGAGATGACGCCATAGCGTGGGGAAATCATCTGGCAGATGAAGCACCCAAGACTGCAGCTAGTGAGGACATGAACAGAGCCCCTTCCCTCACCATGGCCCTGACACCCCTGGAAGAAGTCCCTCCTCCCAGTTACACTGAAAAGGAGAAAGAATGGGCCATGGCTGAGGAAGCCACCCTGACTGAAAAGGGATGCTGAATAATGCCAGATGGGCGCATCTTCATTCCAACAGCAACTGGAGGGCATCTAGTCAAGGAATACCACCAACTCACTCATCTGGGAAAAACTGCATTAGAGGACCTTCTCAAGAAGCACTACTACATCAGTCAGCTGCCAGCACTATGCCAAGCAACAAGTGAATGGTGCCTAATGTGCTAATAATAATGCTTGGATCCACTGCGGCCCCCGCCAGGTGTCCAGAGGGTGGGAGCAACCCCCTTCCAGGATCTAGAGGTTAACTTCACAGATGTGCAGCCAAGCAGGGGGTTCAGATATCTTCAGTATATCTGGATGGATTGAAGCCTTCCCGACCAGGACAGAGCAAACCCGGGAGGTAGCTAAAGTCCTCTTGCTGGAAATCATGCCCCAGTTCAGCCTGCCATTAACAATCCATAGTGACAGTGGACATGCATTTGTAGCAGACATTGTACAGGTCTTGGCCAAATCTCTCAACATCACCTGGAGACTCCACACCGCTTACTGGTCCCAAAGTTCAGGGAAAGTAGAGTGAATGAATCGCATCCTCAAGGGAACCTTAGCAAAGTTTTACCTGGAGACTAACCTCTCACGGCTGGATCTGCTACCCCTGGCTCTCCTACATGCTCGCTGCATGCCTGGGACATTAGGTTTCTCCCCATTTGAATTAATATATGGACGGCTTCCCACATGCCTGGAGAGCCTTCCAGGAAACTTACATCAGGTTGGAGATAAAAAAATAAAGGAGCAGCTTCAGGCCCTGGGGCCACCCTAAATAAATTACAAAAGTACACCATTGAGAGGGCCCTAATCTCCTTAGGGTCTCAGGTACACTCCTTCCAGACAGGGGACTCAGTTTGGATCAAAGATTGGAAGAAAAACCCCCTTAAACCACAGTGGACAGGGCCCCACACTGTTGTTCTAACCACCCCTACTGCCCTCAAGGTATCAGGTGTCACCCCGTGGGTCCACCACTCAAGAGTGAAGAAAGCTCATCATTTGAACAAGGAGCCACACCAGTGGAGAGTCCAGCCTGACCTCACGAACCCACTCCAGCTTCACCTTCGATGAGACCCCACCGATTGATGGACACCTGCTCATCGTGGCCCCTGGCTCTCATCGGCATGATTTCCCTCATCTTGGGAGTCAGACTCTACACTCTTGCCCCTCCTGACTGGACTTTCCCCCAAAGGCTTACTATTGTCATTGCTTATTGGGTGACCCTAGGGTGTATTACTGCACTCACTTGTCCACAGGTTTCATCTGCTCCCGGGTTGGCCACAATGGCTTCCTCTACCTAAGGTCGTAGATCCCACTTTTACTAGCCCTCTGCTGTCTACTCCTGAGCACATGTCACCTTGATTTTCCTGGCCCCAGTCAGTCCTGGTCTTCTGCTACCTGGTGTGCTGTCACTGCCTCTAGCTTGCCCGGCCCAGCAAGGGGGGGCAAACTCTCATATCACCATTACTGGCAAATGGACTTTCCAGCTTATCCCCATCAATCCTGCACCAGTGCTCCCACTGACTTCTTACACCTGGGATGGACACACCAAAGGTTGACCTCCACTTTGATGGATGCCAACTTCTTGATACCTCCTGGGAACCTCATAGATGATGTTCCTACCATGGCCCTCACTCAGGTTACTGGCTGGTAGATATCTACATCTGTGGGGGCGCTACGCCTCAACAGCCAAACACCTGCCCCCAGTTCTGCTCACAAGCCTGGGGATGCGAGTCCTGGGTGTCAACTTGGCCGGGAATGGAACAATGGTCCAATGGGTGGTGGAACCTCAAATAGCACAGTGACATCCAGATTTCCTTGTCACGCAACGCCACCCCATCTTCTTGCCCTAACAATCACCGTATACTGCTCACTCTCTGTCCTAGAACCCAATGCCACATCATGGGCCACAGGAATCCCTCTCCTGTTGGGCCAATATCACTCTATAGGGACCAATCCCATGGCCAAGTTTATGATTAAGTCTGTGTTCACCCCAAGCCTTGCAGTCAACCCTCAGAGTCAGACAGAAAATAACTTGCTCTGGTGTATCCCTGGGTGCCCCATCCACACAAAGCAAGCATCTATTGTGCAACTGTTAGGTATGATTAATGCCTCCCACCAAGCACTTAACCACTCAAATCCACCCCTAGCATCTGACTGCTGGATCTGTATGAAGCCTGGTCCCATCCAATACCTAGGTGTCATCCTCAACCAGTCTACCATGTCACCTCCCACCTTAGCACCGGGGACCTCAGATTATCCCTTTCTGGCTCTGGTACTGCTGTATGGAAACTCTTCCTCTCCCGTCACAGGTCACAGTCAGGTCTGTGTGCCTAACAACACTTTTCTGGCTTTTGATCAAGGTTTATATATCTGCATCACCCCGCACAATCAATCATGCATGTTTGTCAATCTCTTACCCAGTCTTTCAGTCCTCCCCGGGAGCAATGCCCCACTTATGTGGAGACCTCCTAGCTGCCCCCAACATTCTCCTGTGGCCATGCCTCTTATCGTGAGCCTGCTGGCCACATCAGGTGTTGCCCTCGGCGCCACCGGCGTTGGGATGTCTTAAGTTCAGTACCAGGGGCTAACTCAACAACTCACGGTGGATTTTGCCACCCTCACTCAATCAGCCCTGGCCCTGCAGTGCCAACTTGATTCACTGGCCTCAGTGGTCCTCCAAAACAGGCACGGGCTTGACTTGCTCATGGCCACGCAAGGGGGACTCTGCCTCTTCTTACAGGAGGAATGTTGTTTCTATGCTAATGAGTTGGAGGTGGTCCAAGAAACTCTGATCCAATTACAGGAACAAGTAAATCACCAGCGGGAAGTACTCCAGTGGACGACCTGGTGGGATTCCCTCTCACAGTGGTTCCCTTGGTTCACCCCCCTCATTGGCCCCCTCCTAATGCTCCTCCTCACAGCAGCATTTGGTCCTTGTAGTCTTAATGCCCTTACTAGGTTTATCACTGCTCAAATTGCTAAGATCAGACTCCAGTTGTTCCTTACTCGCTATCTCCCTTTAAAGAATGAAAATGATGCCCTCTAAACTAGGTGTTTAAAGGGACATGGAGGGGGAGGATGATAAGGAAAAATCTGTGTCCTAAGATGGCTGACTGAGCCAGCAAGGGAGTCCCAGCCCCTGCCCCTGCTCTTCTGGATTCTTCTCTCTGCTCTGCTTCCCGCTTGCACCAGTCCGGGTTCCTCTCCCACTTCACGCATGTGCCAAGAGTGCCCAGTATGCAGAAGTAGAAGAGTATAAATTACTCCCTTTGTTTGTTCTCGGGGCTCAGACCTTTGGAGATCACTCTCCTCTGAGCCCACCGGCATTAAATAAATTTCCTATCCTCCAAGATCTCTGAGTGTCACTTGGTTCTTCTGTCGGGCGATCCAGTCCAGGTTCTGTAACACATTAAGTTCCTTACTGGTGTCCCTGTCTCTGATGTTGGGCTCCCTCAGTATGATTTTCACAGAATGGCCAATGTAATTTCTAAAAAAATCATACGGTAGGCCATATAATGCCCTTACTCAAACTTTCCTTTGCTTTCCTGGCTTGACTTTTCCCTTAATATAAAATTCTATTCTTTACCATCATTTCTTGCCTACAACTTTGCTCTCATCTCTTTCTACTTCTCTTCCCTCTCTTGATAATTTCCAGCCACAGTGATGGCCTCCTTATAATTCTTTAATCACACATTTAGTCTTACTTGAGGGCATTCATGCTTGCTGTTCCCTTTGCCTGGAATTATGTTCTTTATTCCATCACGTGTGACTCCTTAACATTTGGGTCACAGCTCAAAGACTGCACCCTGAAAAGGCCTTGTCTGATCACCTGATTGAAAAGATTCCCTCCAGCTCCATCACTATTCTCTATTTTATTATACCCAGCTTTGTTTTCTTAATAGCATTTGTCACCATCTAAAATTATTTTATGAATTTATAACCTACTTATTTTTTTTTTACTATGTCCACGTGCTGATATATAATGTTCAAAAGAAAAAAACTCTTAGTCACTTATTTCCTGTTGCTTGTTGTGTGGTAGTTTCTCGAAATGTAGTTACTGAATGAATGAATAAGTGGAAATTCACTTCAGAATGTAGTGGTGCGGGGCAAGGACTAAAAAACAATAAAAATATTTCTTGGAAAACACTTGGAAAGACCTGCCATTGTGTTTATGCCTTTGCAACCCCAGGCCTCTATACTACAGAGTTTTGCTCACAGCTTTACCCGATAGCATATTCAATCATGTGACTATTTTTGAGTAGTAGAATTTCATGATGGACTGCATAATTTGCATGATTGTGACCTTTTTTTTTTTTTTTTTTCCTTTTTCCAAGAGAACATTTTGTTAAAATAAGTAACTAGATGTTGGTTTCCTGGCACCGGTCAGTCAGTTCCTTACTTAGAGCTCATTGCATTTTTTTTTTTCTGGATATCATTTCCAATACTTACGTCTAAAATTCACATTCTCCAGCCATTTTATGGAAGGGCCTAGGAAGCCTCCATTTTCATTAAGCATTGGATTCCTAGACACTGAAGAGTGCCCTAGAAGTGGTTTCTATCAGGACCCTCTTTTGACCTTTATACCTGCTGGTACCGATTTGACCACTAGGTGGCACACATAAGATGCTAAGGCAATAAATGCAGGCTGATGGACTTGTGGAGGAGTCACAGGAAATCTGGAAATGAGTGTATAAAAGTCAAGGGCTGGTGAAATGTAGGTAATTTCCAAAAAAGGAATCACTAAAATGGATTATGGAATGACCACTTCTGTTTCCTCAGAATAATCAATGCAAAATTAAAAAAAAAAAACATTATCCAGTAATTTAGCAATAATTGTAGAGATTGTAGGTTGCTTACCATGCTCTGGACTTTAGTTATATTAAAATTTTTAATGAATAGCTTGGTATATTACCATATTCCTCTTTGTTACTGGGGAGGAAAAATCTAGTTAAATGAGAGCTTCATTTAGATGAATCAAGATAAAATAAGAATTTTTATTTTATCAAAATAATAAATGTATATGGTAATATGTCAAATAGTACATAAATGTTTATAATAAATAGCAATAATCTTTTTTCCTCACTAGATTCCCCAGAGACAACTTAAAAAAAAAAAAAACAACTTTGTAAGGTCATTAGTTAAATAGCAAAATCACAAAATAGCTTTGACTAGAAAATATATTTCTTCAAGCTATATAAAAAAGCCGTGATCACCAAGACAGCATGGTACTGGCACAAAAACAGACATATAGGCCAATGGAACAGAATAGAGAACCCAGATATAAACCCTCAACTCTGTGGTCAAATAATCTTTGACAAAGCAGGAAAAAATATGCAATGGAAAAAAGACAGTCTCTTCAATAAATGGTGCTGGGAAAATTGGACAGCTATATACAGAAAAATGAAACTCGACCATTCTCTAACACCATACACAAAGATAAACTCAAAATGGATGAAAGACCTCCATGTGAGACAGGAATCCCTCAAAATCCTAGAGGAGAACATAGGCAGTAACCTCTTTGACATCGGCCACAGCAACTTCTTTCAAGATTCATCTCCAAAGGCAAGAGAAACAAAAGCAAAAATGAACTTTTGGGACTTCATCAAGATAAAAAACTTCTGCACAGCAAAGGAAACAGTCAACAAAACAAAGAAGCAACCCACAGAATGGGAGAAGATATTTCAAATGATACTACAGAAAAAAGGCTGATATCCAAGATCTATAAAGAACTTCTCAAACTCAACACCCCAAAAACAAATAATCAAGTCAAAAAATGGGCAGAAGACATGAACAGACACTTCTTTGAAGAAGACATACAAATGGCTAACACACACATGAAAAAATGTTCATCATTAGCCATTAGGGAAATTCAAATCAAAACCACATTGAGATACCACCTTACACCAGTTAGAATGGCAAAAATTGACAAGGCAAGAAACAAGGAATGTTGGAGAGGTTATGGAGAAAGGGGAACCCTCTTACATTGTTGGTGGGAATGCAAATTGGTACAGCCACTTTGGAAAACAGTGTGGAGGTGCCTCAGAAAATTAAAAATAGAGCTACCCTATGACCCAGCAAT
The DNA here is from genome assembly GCF_002201575.2 of Neomonachus schauinslandi. Classification (NCBI taxonomy): domain Eukaryota; kingdom Metazoa; phylum Chordata; class Mammalia; order Carnivora; family Phocidae; genus Neomonachus; species Neomonachus schauinslandi. Next base: position 32,861,688 of record NC_058415.1, read on the forward strand.
TGCACTCCTGGGTATTTATCCCAAAGACACAGATGTAGTGAAAAGAAGGGCCATATGCACCCCAATGTTCACAGAAGCAATGCCCACAATAGCCAAACTATGGAAAGAGCTGAGATGCCCTTCAACAGACGAATGGATAAAGAAGATGTGGTCCATATATACAATGGAGTATTACTCAGCCATCAGAAAGGATGAATACCCAAGTTTCACATCAACATGGATTGGACTGGAGGAGATTATGCTAAGTGAAATAAGTCAAGCAGAGAAAGTCAATTATCACATGGTTTCACTTATTTGTGGAACATAAGGAATAGCATGGAGGACATTAGGAGAAGTAAGGGAAAAATGAAGGGGGGGAAATCGGAAGGGGAGAAGAACCATGAGAGATTAAGTACTCTGAGAAACAAACTGAGGGTTCTAGAGGGGAGTGGGGTGGAGGGATGGGTTAGCCCAGTGATGGGTATTAAGGAGGGCACATACTGCATGGAGCACTGGGTGTTATACAAAAACAAGGAATCATGGAACACTACATCAAAAACTAATGATGTACTGTATGGTGACTAACAAAATAATAAAATTAAATTAAAGTAAAAAAAGATGAATATGCAGTGATAATGTGGCATGGGCATGATTCTGTACACTTGTTTCAAGCTGGTATGTCAATGTGTGCTTTGAAATGACATTATAGACATCTGTTAAATATCCTCTTTAAATTGTGTACAAAACGTTTATACTTTTGGACGCCCTTTCGTTTTAAGATTTTTTATTTTTTTTTTGACAGAGAGAGACACAGCGAGAGAGGGAACACAAACAGGGGGAGTGGGAGAAGGAGAAGCAGACTTCCTGCTGAGCAGGGAGCCCGATGCGGGGCTCAATCCCAGGACCCTGTGATCATGACCTGAGCTGAAGGCAGATGATTAATGACTGAGCCACCCAGGCGCCCCTGGAAGCCTTTTCTTATAAATAATTCTACCAGTGAGGAAGGGAGTGGAAAGAGAGAGAAAGCCAAGACTGAGTGAAAGCAAATAATGGGGAAATGGAGAGATACCAAGGTGCTGGTCCTCACACTTCACTCACTATTAATCTTTGGTTTGTTAATTCCATATTGAGAGTCACTTAAGGTCACCAAAACTCAGCAAACAAAACTGCCAAATCATACAATTCAATCCCTTGCTCTGAGAACAAGCTTAGCCAAAAAGCTTCTGAAGCCTATCTAGCTTACCAATGAAGTCATAGTATAGGTAGGCATTGTACTGCCTGGATAATATGAATGTCTGCCTTTTGTAACAGTTATAGTTGCCACCATGAACTATGTCTTAGGTGTTCATTTTTTTCCATTGACCACTTGTGAGCCAGATTATCCTGGATGGATGGGACAGTCTTGGTTGTAGACAAAATCATGTTTGTAAGCAGACAAAACTTCCCATGAAGACTTATCATCAACTTTTTGGGGGAGAATCTTGTGGGATTCCCAGAGGACAGCCTCTATTTCTTTCAACCCCCAAAAACGCATTTTCTATAATCCACAGCTTGAGGAAAGCCCACTGGATGGGGACAGGAATAGATACATATTGCCCCAGTTTTTATTGACACATCCTAAGGAGTTCATTTCTGCATACTTGTCTCATTCATGACATATTTATTCTCTGTAATTTCACTCTCTTAGGTCATATATCTTAAGGTTCTGGGGTGCTTTGCTCTATCCATTTATACTCTGCTTGTATCTAAACTGTAGAATGAGGATAATTAACAATAAATGACATTCCCATTGGTTCTACTGTGATCATTTGTGCAATAAGATATTCTCTTAGGGAGGAGTTAAAATGGCAGAGGAGTAGGGGAACCCTAAGTTTGTCTCATCCCTCAAATACAGCTAGGTAGTTATCAAATCATTCTGAACACACAAGAAATCAATTAGAGGTCTGAGAGAACAAATACTGCAAGTTTGCAAGTAGAATAGTGATCACCCTTTGGAAGGCAGGAGGTACGGAGACTAAAATCTGGTGTGATATAGCTGTGGATATAGTGGCAGGGAGGGAGCCTGCTTACGGAGGCTACTGCAAAGTATTATAAATAGTGAAGCACAAAATCTGAACTTTTAGAAGTCCACTAATGTGGGGGATGTGCCTGGCTTAAAGGTGCAAAGTGGGGCAGAATCCCAGGAGTGACACTGTGGTCTGAGGATTCCCTGGGTTGCAAGAAGAATGGGTGATGTCTAAGTGCTGCACTATTCCCCAGCTTGGAGTGCGGAAGCTGGCTGACCACAGAGTCTAGGTGCCAGCTTTCTGCTTTGTATTGCCATAAACTGCAAACTGCTACACAGTTGTGTGACCACTTTCCAGCAAATGACAGAAATGTGGTGAGACCCTTCCTAAGAGGAACAGTGTGGGTCTCTGCCATGGGAGTCCCTAAAATTTGGAGTTTTGAAACTCAGTTGCATGCCTGAGATAAAAAAAGCTCACACAGGCAGGGTGAACAAAGAGTTCTGATGGAAACCAGGAGACAGAGTGATTGATTACTCTTCTGTGAGGGCTCACTGAAGAGTGGGGGCATGAATTTTCAGCTCTGGGGCTAGAGAGCTGGGCGCTACCATATTCATCCCACCCATCAGTGCTGAAAGCCTTCAGGGGGCAAAACAGCATTGCCCAGTGGAGCCTGGAGCCACTTCACTGAGCCCTGCCTCCCTGCCTTTGGAGGCACATTTCTACTAGGGCACGTATACCTGAGGATCAGTGCAGCAGGCCCCTCCCCCAGATGACAAGTACAAACAACTCACTGGTACCAAGCTTACTGATCATGGAGGGCTGCAAAGATTCAGCTCTAGGGGAAAATAGTATCTAGCTTCTTTTGTACTTTTATCCTTTGTAAAAAATTATTTTTTCATTTATTTTCTTATTTTTTTCAATTATTTTTTATTTTTAAAATATACTTTATATATATTTTGTTTCCTTTGATTATATTTTATTTTATATATGTAAAATAATATATTTATTTATTTATTTATTTATTTATTTTGGCATCTAGTTTCTTTTCCTTTCTTTTTTTTTTTAATTTTGTTCAGTTAGGCAACATATAGTACAACATTAGTTTTTGATGTAGTGTTCAATGATTCATTAGTTGTGTATAACACCCAGTGCTCATCACAACATATGCCTTCCTTAATACCCATCACCCCGCTACCCCTCCTCCAACCCCTCTCCCTTCTGTAACCCTCAGTCTGTTCCCTGGAATTTAGTTTCTTTTAACAAGCAAACTGAAACACACCCAGGATCTAGTTTTCTTTAGTCTTGTTATTGTTGTTTTTTCTTTTTCTTTCTTCTTTTCTTTCCTGAACAAAATGATGAGATGGAGAAATTCACCCCAAAAGAAAGAAGAGGAGGTAATACTCACAGTCAGGGATTTAATCAATACATATATAAGTAAGATATCTGAACTATAATTTAAAACTGTTATAAGGATTCTAGCTGGGCTTGAAAAAAGCATAGAAGACACTAGAAAATCCCTTACTGTAGAGATAAAAGAACTAAAATCTTGTCAGACTAAATTAAAAATGCTATAACTGAGATGTAGTCCCAAGTGGAGGCCATAAAAACAAGGAGCAAATCAGAGGAGTGAATCAGTGATATAAGAAGATAAAATTATAGAAAATAATGAAGCTGAAAAGAAGAGGGACAGAAAACTATTAGATCACAAAGGTAAACTTAGGGAACTCAGCAATTCCATAAAGCAAAATAATACCTAGATCATAGGAGTCCCAGAAGAAGAAGAGCAGAAGAGAAAGACAGAAGGTTTATTTGAACAAATTATAGTTGAGAACTTCCCTAATATGGGGAAGGAAACAGATATCCAAGTCCAGGAGACACAGAGAACCCCACTCAAAATAAATAAAAATAGGTCAACAGCCCAACATATAATAGTGAAACTTGCAAATTTCAAAGATAAAGAGAAAATCCTGAAAGCAGCTTGGGACAAGAGGTTCTTAAGCCACAAGGGTAGAAACATAAGGCTGGCAGCAGACCTGTCCACAGAGACCTGACAGGCCAGAAAGGACTAGCATGATATATTCAGGGTACTAAATGGGAAAAATATGCACCCAGGAATACTTCATCCAGCAAGGCTGTCATTCAAAATAGGAGAGATAATTTCCAGGACAAACAAAAACTAAAGGATTTTGTGAACACTAAACCAGCCTTGCAAGAAATGTTAAAGGGGATCCTTTCAGTGAAGAGAGACCCCAAAAGTAACAAAGACCAGAAAGGAATAGAGACAATCTACAGGAATAGTGATTCATATCTTTCAATAATTACTCTGAATGTAAATGGACTAAATGCTCCAAAAAAGACATAGGGCATCAGAATCTATAAAAAAAAACCCAATACTCATTGATATGCTGGGTATTAAGCATATAAAATACTCATTTTAGACCCAAAGATAGCTCCAGATTGAAAGTGAGGGGGTGGAGAACCATTTATCATGCTAATGGATATCAAAAGAAATCTGGAGTAGCCATCATTATATCAGTCAAACTATATTTTAAACCAAAGACTGTAATAAGAGAAGAATAAGGACACCATATTATAATAAAAGTGTCTACCCAACAACAATTGTTAGGAAGATCTAACAATTGTAAATATTTATGCCCCTAACTTGGGAGCAGCCAAATATATAAATCATTTAATAACAAACTTAAAGAAACTCACTGATAATATTACAATAATAGTAGGAGAATTTAACACCCCACTCACAGCAATAGACAGATTATCTAAGTAGGTGATCAACAAGGAATGGCTTTGAATGACGCACTGGACCAGATGGACTTAACAGACATATTCAGAACATTTCATCCTAAAGCAGCAAATAAACATTCTTTTCAATTGCACACGGAACATTCTCCAGAATTGATCACATACTGAGTCACAAATCAGGACTCAACTGGTACAAAGACTGAAATCATACCATGCATATTTTCAGATCACAATGCTATGAAACTTGAAGTCAACGGCAAGAAAAAATTCTGAAGGACCACATACACATGGAGGTTAAAGAATATCCTACCTACTAAAGAATGAATGAGTCAACCAGGGAATTAAAGAATTTTAAAAAAAATGCATGGAAGCAAATGAAAATGAAAACATGATAGTCCAAAACCTTTGGGATGCAACAAACGTGGTCCTATGAGGGAAGTATATTGCAGTACAGGCCTAACTCAAGAAGCAAGAAAAGTTTCAAATACACAACCTAAGTTACACCTAAAGGAGCTGGAAATAGAACAGCAAATAAGCCTAAATCCAACAGGAGAAGGGAAATAATAAATATTAGAGTAGAAATCAATGATATAGAATTAGAAAAGAAAACATTAGACTAGATCAAAGAAACTAGGAGCTGGTTCTTTGAAAGAATTAACAAGATTGATAAAACCCCTAATCAGACTTATCAAAAAGAAAAGAGAGAGGACCCAAATAATAAAACCATGAATGAAAGAGGAGAGATCACAACCAACACCACAGAAATATAAACAATTAGAATACTATGAAAAATTATATGCCAACAAATTAGGCATTCTGGAAGAAATGGATAAATTCCTAGAAACATAAAACTGAAACAGAAAGAAATGGAAAACCTGAAAATACCCATAACCAACAAAGAAGTTGAATCAGTAATTAAAATCTCCCAGCAAACAAGAATCTGTGGCTGGATGGCTTCCCAGGCAATTGTACCAAACATTTAAAGAAGAATTAATACCTATTTTTCTGAAGATGTTTTTTTAAAAAAAATAGAAATGGAAGGAAAACTTCCAAACTCATTCTATGAGGTCAGCATTAACTTGATCCCCAAACCAAAGATCACACTAAAAAAAAAAAAAAGTTACAGATCAATATCCCTGATGAACGTGGATGTAAAAACTCTCAAGATAATAGCTGATAGGATCCAATAGTACACTAAAAGGATAATTCACCACGGCCAAGTGGGATTATTCCTGGGTGGCATGATGGTTCAACATCTGTAAATCAATCAATGTGATACACCATATTAATGAAAGAAAGGATAAGAACCATATGATTCTTTCAATAGATGCAGAAAAAGTGTTTGACAAAGTACAGCATCATTTCTTGATAAAAATCTTCAACAAAGTAGGTATAGATGTTACATATCTCAACATCATAACAGCCATATACAACAGACCCACAGCTAATATCATCCTCAACAGGGAAAAACTGAGAACTTTTCCCCTAAGGTCAGGAACACAACAGGGATATCCACTCTTACCACCATTGTTCAACATAGTCCTGGAAGTCCTATGTTCAGCAATCATACAACAAAAAGAAATAAAAGGCATCCAAATCATCAAAGAAGTCAAACTTTTACTCATCGCAGATGACATGATACTCTATGTGGAAAACCCAAAGACTCCACAAAAAAATTGCTAGAACTGATACTGGAACTCAGCAAAGTCACAGGGTAAAAAAAATCAATGAACAGAAGTCTGTTGCATTTCCATATACCAACAATGAGGCAACAGAAAGAGAAATCAAGGAGTCAATCCTGTTTACAATTACTCCAAAAATCATAAGATACCTAGGAATAAACTTAACCAAAGAGATCAATGATCTGTACTCTGAAAATTGTAGAACACTTATGAAAGAAATTGAGGAAGTCTAAAAGAAATGAAAAAATATTCCATGTTCATGGATTGGAAGAACAAATATTGTTAAAATATCTATACTACCCAAAGCAATCTACATTCAATGCAATCCTTATCAAAATAACACCAGCATTTTTCACAGGGCTGGAAGAAACACTTCTAAAATTTGTGTGGAACCAGAAAAGGCCCTGAATGGCCAAAGTAATATTGAAAAAGAAAAGCAAAGCTGGAGGCATCACAATTCTGGACAAATTAATCATCAAGACAGTATGTTACTGGCACACAAAAACAGACACATAGATCAATGGAACAGAATAGAGAACCCAGAAATAGACCCTGAACTCTATGGTTCAGATTCAGATTGACAAAGTAGGAAAGAATATCCAAAGAAAAAAAGACAGTCTCTTCAACAAATGGTGTTGGGAAAATTGGACAGCCACATGCAGAAGAATGAAACTGGACCACTTTCTTAGACCCATACCCAAAAATAAATTCAAAATGGATGAAAGACCTAAATGCGAGACAGGAGTCCATCAAAGTCCTAGAGGAGAACACAGGCAGCAACCTCTTTGACCTTGTTTGGAACAGCTTATTACTATACATGTCTCCAGAGGCAAGAGAAACAAAAGCAAAAATGAACTATTGGAATTTCACCAGGATAAAAAGGTTTGGCACAGCAAAGGGAACAATTAACAAAACTAAAAGGCAACATATGGAATGGGAGAAGATAATTGCAAATGATATAGTAGATAATGGAGTAGTGTCCAAAATCTATAAAGAACTTACCAAACTCAATAACCCAAAAATAAAAATCCTGTCAAGAAATGGGCAGAAGACATGAGCAGACATTTCTCCAAAGAAGACATACAAATAGCTAATAGACACATGAAAAAATGCTTAACATCACTTGGCATTAGGGAAATCCAAATCAAAACCAAAATGAGATATCACTTCACACCAGTCAGAATGGCTAAAATTAGCAACTCAGGAAACCACAGATGTTGGCAAGGATGCGGAGAAAGGGGGACCCTCTTACACTGTTGGTGGGAATGCAAACTGGTGTGGCCACTCTGGAAAACAGTGTGGAGGTTCCTCAAAAAGTTAAAAGTAGAACTACCCTACAATCCATCAATTGCACTACTATGTATTTATCCAAAGGATACAAATATAATGATTTGAAAGGGCACCTGCACTCCAATGTTTATAGCAGCAATGTCCACTATTGCCAAAATATGGAAAGAACCCAGATGTGCATCCATGGATGAATGGATAAAGAAGATGTGGTATATATATATATATATATATATATATATATATATATATATATATATATATA
>NC_058415.1:32869676-32914837 GCF_002201575.2 Neomonachus schauinslandi
ATATATATATATATATATATATATATATATATATATATATATATATACACACAATGGAATATTACTCAGCCATCAAAAAGAATGAAATCTTGCCATTTGCAACAACATGGATGGAAGAGGAGTGTATTATACTAAACGAATAAGTCTATCAGAGCAAGATGAATACCATGATTTCTTTTATATATGGAATTTAAGAAACAAAACAGATGAACATATGGGAAGGAAAAGAAAAATAAAATAAGATAAAAATAGGGAGACAAACCATAAGAGACTCCTAACTAAATGAGACAAACAGGGGCGCCTGGGTGGCTCAGTCATTAAGCGTCTGCCTTTGGCTCAGGTCATGATCCCAGGGTGGAATCGAGTCCCACGTCAGGCTCCCTGCACGGCAGGAAGCCTTCTTCTCCCTCTCCCACTCCCCCTGCTTGTGTTCCTGCGCTCGGTGTCTCTGTCTCTGTCAAATAAATAAATAAATCTTTAATAAATAAATAAATAAATAAATAAATAAATAAATAAATAAATAAATAAATGAAACAAGGTTGCTGGAGGGAGGTGGGGGGGATGGGTTTATTGGGTGATGGGCACTAAGGAGGGCACTTGATGTAATGAGCACTGGGTGTTATATGCAACTGATGAATCACTGAATTCTACCCCTGAAACAAATAATGCACTATATGTTAACTAACTTGAATTTAAATTAAAAAAAAAAAAAGAAAAGAAAAGAAATTCTTTTGCTCTAGACTCTTGAGGACCTGGTAGGACTCTCCACATGATCTCTTCCTATGTGCACTCCAGGATTATCTCTATTAACTTCACTGGAGAATTGGCTAAACCCAAGATGGCTAATTTGCTTGTACTTCCCTGCCTGTAGTCTGCCTCTCTGCCTTGAGAAACTCTCCATTCCTTGCTATTGGGACATTTCATTATATTAAAGTTTTTCATATTATCATATCCCTCTTTGTTACTGAGGAAGAAGAATCTAGTTAAATAAGAGTTTCATTTAGTTGGATTAAGATGAAATGGGAATTTTTTATTTTATCAAAGTAATAAATGTATATGGTAATACATCAAATAGTACATAAGTGCTTATAATAAATAGCAACAATCTTTCAGCATGTTCTCTTAGCTGGTACTTTTTTCTTAATTATTCTGACCATGGCAGTTGAGTTTTAGGAACCAACTTTCATCTTAATTAAGCAGGAACATAGTACAAGAGATCATGAGTGTATCAACTCAAGTCTCTCTGTAGCCTGTAGGAGAGGCTATAACATAACCACATAGATATAGTGTTTCATAAACACCATGACCCCAGTAATAATTATATTTTATATTACAGTGCATTAGACAGACACATGATATATAGCTGAAAAATTTATAAAATAATATTTACCTTTAGTATCTATGAAAAGCAGAAACACAACAGAATAAATTTAAATCTAAGTATTTATTAACATAGAAAAATCCTTAAAAATACAAAACAAAATAAACAACAATTTGGTTTCATAATCCATTAACAGGTTATAACTCTCAATATAAGTATATTTGAAATATACTTATCTTGAATAAATGGGAGAAGTGCTTCCTGAGTACTTTGGTGAGTGGTGTCTCCCTCACACTCAGAGACTGCCATTTGTCTTTGGATATCTTATTATTTCCACTATGTTCAAGTGCAAACATTTTTCATATGCATGGACCTAACTTCTGGGTCTGGGAGAGATGCACTGAGAGGTTATGACTCCTCAGAACTTTCAGTTTGCCTCAGTCTCACCCAGGTCACACAGAATTTATGAGTGAGTCATATCACTAGCAATATTTTCCAGAACAATCTCAGAATTAGGAGAACAACCTGGCAAAGCCACCAAGGGGCTTAAGAAGAATTTATCCAAGATACACAACTGCCTAAAAACTTGAATGGGTTCCATCTTGTCTAGGAGTTAGGTCATGTGCTGTAGCCAGGCCAGAATGTTCTGGTCCACTCTACCACTCAGTTAGATCCTCAACAGTGAGTATTTGATGGCATCTATACCCAGGGCATCAAGGAAGGTCCATATGTTCATAACATTCTCCTGAAGATATTTCTGTTTCATCTAGAGTATCATGACTCACAGCTGATCAATCACCAGTCCCATTCTAGTAACCTCAGAGAAGCTATCCTCTAACATGTCAAGTAGTTCCAAATATAAGAAGCAGTGACTGTGAGAAAAATCTATCCATGATCTGCAGAAACTCAAAGATCTTCCCCACTAGGACGATATTGTCCAGAGCATCTTTCATGATGTTCAGAGGTAAATGTGAGATTTCTCTGCTCCAAAGTCTTTCTCTTTCTTGGTGGTTCTCCTTTGGGTGTGAACCCTGCTGTATTTAGGTGCATAGGCCCTTGGAAGTTCTGGATTCCAGGGCATCTGAGTATTTGAAGATCAGGGTTTTGGACATCACCCTTCATCTTTTTTGGTTCTGTCCCAACCTTTACTATGAACTCAGTCTTCAGGAGTATGAACTTACTCTAATCTAAATACTCCTGTGTTAATGGTGTTAATACCTTATCAGGAGTTGTGAATCTATAGGGAGAATTTTGTAGTTTTCCTGTTATTGGCTTCTACAACTTCTTTCTCAAATAAGATAGTTAGTTGGAACTGTTGGTCTCTTTAGTTCTAGAAGTGGTCTCCATAACTATAAATAACATGCTTGTACATACCTCTGTTTCTTGACATATCAACATTAGAATTACCTCTTGATGCCCCACTCTGAAAAGTGAAGATTTATTTCAAATCATTTTTCTTCCATTCAGTTACTTAAAATTACAGCACATTTTAATGTGTATTCATGAGTTGCTTGTTTGGTTTTACTTTTTTTCTAGTTTTTCTATTCATTCACTCTTTCATGTTAAACCAGAGGACCAAAGTGATATTTTTAGCTGTAAATGCAAACCACCATGCTCTTGAGGTACTTACTTTAAAAAGTAAGGATTACTTCTTCTCATATAAAGGCTTTAATTCCCAAGCACGTATCTGGCAGTACAGTCCTATAGGAAACCATGAGGTTTCATGGAACCTATAAGTACAACTAGCGGATGCTCTTCCTGTCCTTTAAGTTCATCTGGGAATATAGTTTTGTTTTAACTTGATTTAGCTGAGCAAGAGACTAAATGAAGGGGGGGAATTGGAGGGGGAGATGAACCATGAGAGACTATGGACTCTGAGAAATAACTGAGGGTTCTAGAGGGGAGGGGGGTGGGGGGATGGGTTAACCTGGTGATGGGTATTAAAGAGGTATTAAATGGAGCACTGGGTGTTATATGCAAACAATGAATCATGGAACACTACATCAAAAACTAATGATGTGATGTATAGTGATTAACATAACATAATAAAATTAAATAAATTAAATAAAATTTAAAAAATGAAAGTTTACATTGTAAAAGGCCTCTTCAAGCTTATAGAATGAGATCTAATCTTAAATTTGTAAAAGATAACATACTGCCATCTATCACTAGTAGTATTGCTCAAGGCCCTGGCTAATGTGATACCATGACTTTTCTATTCTTATCTCATCAGTCTTCCTCTTTTTTTTCTTTCTCACATCCAGGATAACATGCTTACAATTCCTTTCCTTGCCAGAGCATTACACATTACAACAACCTCAGCCTTATACAGTTCACTCTTCTAAAAAGGTGATGGGAGGGAAGTCAGAGCTCTCTCAGTTTCCCCTGACTGTTCCCTTGTGTTCCCTTCATTCTCTAAGGCTTCTCTTTCCTGGAGTAAGAGGGATTCACTTATTCATTAAATAAGTAAGTACTCATAACTTTCTATTTCCAAGTACTCTGATGATAAATGAGACAGATAAGATACCTTCTCTCAAGGGACTTAGAGTGTAGCTGAGAAGACAGACAATTAACAGGTGTTAACAGTAAGGAATGGTGACCATTGTAGCAGGGGAAACATAGAGTCACAGGTGGGGTGAACAAAACATAGTCCAGATGTGCGAGAAGGCATCCCTCAAGGAATGACTTTTCAGCTATACCCTGAAGAATGATACAGAAAATATCTGCAAGGGATGGATTGTTCTAAGTAAAGGAATAGCATGCAGAGAAATTTCAGAGATGATAGAAAAACTGCATGAGTTTTTCAAGGAACTAACAGCAACCAGGAAGGCTGGTGGATGGAGACTTACAGACAGAGGCAAGAGCCACATTATGCCTAGCTTCTAGTAAATCAAATTGAAAACATTCAAATGTCTTTATGGCCAAAAAGAATGGAAATGCATTAAAATATTTTAAGTGGAAAAGCAACATAAACCCTATTTATGTTTTAGAAAGCTCACTCTAGCTTTAGGATGGGGAATGACATGGTCAGGGATTACTGGTTCACTGCTTTGAGGGTGAGGGAAAGGGAGGAAGCAAGAATGGACTCCCAATCTTGTGGGCAACTGGGTTGATGACAGTGGCATTTAGTGAAGTAAGAAACACTAGAGAAGGCACAGATCTGAGAAAAAGATCTGAACATGTCTTATGAGGCTACAAGGCACCCATATTGAGATGTCCAGAGGGATTTGGATATAGGGGTTGCCAAACTGCCAGACAGTAAATGTTTCAGACTCTGAGAGGCAGGCAGTCTTTGTTGCAGCTACTCAACTCTGCCACCATAATGTGAAAATAACCACAGATAATACGTAAGCAAATGAAAATAGCTATGTTCCAATAAAGCTTTATTTATAAAAACAAGTGGAGTACCAAATCAGGCTGACTGATCCCTGAGCTAGAAAAATGGAGCTGGGAGAATGGACGTGGGGAATCAAGAACCATCACTATGTGTGTAATGACCTTGGTTTGAAATGTCTTTTTTGATGTTTTGTAGAATTCCAAACTTTCTGAAGATCTTTTTCTGAGAATTACAAGCTAGAAATTAAAGTTTCCAGGAAAATATGGCTTGATATAAAATAGAATAAATTGTGTCCAGAAGCAATTGCTTAATTTTAGTTACTGATTTTTATTCTTTAGTGATTTTAATAAATTATACCACAAAAACAATACCCTAAATCCCAAGCCAGAAGTGAGGGAGATGTTGCTGGATGGAAAAGTGTGAAGGAAAGAGACATGGGGAAACCTCATTATATGGGGCAGCATGTCACCAAAGCAGAAAGAGAAAGGTCTGGGGAAAGAGTCACACAGCAGAGTCTACTCCCTGTGATGCCACACTCCCCAGGCACACAGAAGGTTGTCTTTGGCAAAGCTGGTTTGCCTTGTCAAGTCAATAATGTTATGAACAATTAAATTGCCTTTCTCAGCTTGGGAAGGGACTGAATGTACATCCCTGGGGAAGAGTTGATCTTCTAAAAGGCATTTTTTTCTATGTCTTTCTTTCTACTCTCAAATAAACCACTATATTCTTGACTCCTAAATTATCCCTCTTATCTGAAAGTGCTCTGCCTTGGAACAAAATGTCTTAACAAAGTCTCTCTATTCCAGAGGAACACTGTTGACTGCGGTAATTGGGGCAGCGTGTTTCACTCAAGATGCCTCTACTTTGGGATTGTCAAAGCCTGGCTGTTAATAAGGCCTCAGGTAGGCCTCCACCTCACCCTTATGCAATCCCCTTTTTCTTGGAAGCTCAAGAAACTTAGCAGGTGGTGCTTAATTTAGCATCCCAGGATTTCTGGGAGGCAAGTCAGAGTGGGCCTGTCAGCGTCCTCATTTTTCTGTTGAAGACACCAGTACACAGGTGGGTCAAACAGTGCTTGGTCTGTTATCCAGCAAGTCAGCCACAGAAGTTGGAAAAGAACCAAGAAGCATGTCTCCTACTCTTTGTTCAAAGAGAGCAGTGATTTTCACACTGTGGAGCCCCAGATTTGTCATGGGGGTCTTAGAGGCACACATGGCCCAGAGGGAAAGCTGAGGGGGGCACTTTAGGTTTCTCACTCCCTGAAACTCCCACACACTTCAACAAGAAGCAGCACTACTGTTTCCTTTTTCCATTTTTTCTTCTTGAAGTTGTGCTTAAGAATTCTATAACTTGAGGGAAACCCCTTTGGGTCCCGGATCCCCTCCCTCCTTGGGAGCTTTGTACTATCACCTTGCTATCACTCAATAAACCTTGCTTTGCTGCCCACAAAAAAAAAAAAAAAAAGAATTCTATAACTTGAAAAAGAAAAGACTAAATACTCTGGTTGAAATCATGTGCCTTTTGTTTATAAATCTGTGTTTCTTTCATTCCAAGTCTCCCTTTGACTTCCATAGCCTAGTTTTTACTCTGCATGCCGAATGTTCATTATAAGTATATTTATTAGCACCTGTTGTGTGTTGAACTTGCCTATGACTATGATGGAGTGTTTCTCTAGCACATGCGCCCATGTCTTCATCTATGTAAACTCCTGGTATATGTGGCACTGAATACACATTGGCTGAATTGCTAATGAATGCATCAGTGGATGCATAGATGAATTAGTTTCTGCTAGAATTTTTATTTGAAGCTAGCCATAACCCAAACAATAATTCATCTGTCTTTATATAACTCTAGACTACTAGCCAATGAGTGTCGTGGATCATTTTTCATTCATCTTTGTGTATATGATGCCTAGAACAAAGCTTGGATCATAGTAAGCATTCAATAAACAAATGATTGAATAATCAAGGAGATGACTTTATAGTCAAGATGATTCTTCCAGATGAATTCCTGCCAGGAAACACATTGAGGAATTAATGTGTTCTAGGCAATAATCTTCGTGTTGGGATTACAGATACTAGTAAAATTTGGCTCATGCATGGGAGGAATTTTGCTCTCAAGAGTTGGGAGTTTGGCAATCCATGGAGGAGAGGGGAAATGGCAGGCAGGATCACAACATCTAAGAAACAGGGCAGGAGCCAGGCTCCAAGCTTGCAGTAATATTCAATGGGGTGTCAGGCATAGAGATGGGAGAGGGCTTACACTCCCAGGGCATGTCAGAATTCTGCAAAGCTTCTTCCAGTGCCATATTCTGCCCTTCCCCTGACAGGTACCTTTGGCATATTTCAATGAGCCACTATTGTTGATGGTAACATGTATTTTTCCTTAGGTATCTTGGTGCCTACCATACTTTGGTGAGACTTGCCTATATGGTGGCCTCTTCATGGATGCATAGGGTGGGCTGATCTTTCTGCCTCAGCTCCTCTCCCTGCCTTCAAGGGAAGAACATTTCCATGTGAAGTTTCTTTCCCCACTTTAAATAAAAGAAGACCTTCATCATTTCTCTTTCCACTTCTAGTTTCCTTATCAGTTGGTGAGATTCTACAGTCCATTTTTTTTCAGTCAAAATACCAAAATTCTATCTATTACTTATAGCACTCTGTTGGATAAAAGGCCAGATTCTCCCCTTTCCAGGTCTACATAATCCATCATCTTGATCATATTGTCCTTGAATGTGGCCTACTTTGTTTCCCTTTGCTGGTCTCCATTCACATAAAATAACATCTGTTCCCTGTGCTCAAGTCCTTCTCTGTCATGCTCACACTAGATCTCTCCCAATACCTCTGCATCACTTGGAAGCTGCTGACAGTGCTCATCAACACACTTCTTTTTTCCAGGTTGACCATGCCTTTCTCAAATTCTCTTCATCCTTGAAGTTCCTGACCCAATAAGATAATTCCTCCTTTCAGAAGTCTCTCCAATTTCCTCCCCAAAAAACTATGATATCTGTGGCTTCTTGAGTCTCCTTTAATATCTTTGTGATTCTTATGAAGCACTTTTCATATTCTGCCTATTATGAGAAATTATACACTGCTTCTTCAGACACCCCATTTTACTGATCAAAGCTAAAACTCAGAGTGGTTACTTTAGAGAGTTTCCAAGGTTAATCCATTTGAATTATATCAGAGCAGAAACTAGAACTCAGTTCTCTCACATGCTTGTCTGGTTTTTTTTATACGTGTATTGTGCTTGATGTAATATGTATATTAGACATGCTCTTTGTTGTATAACCTAGGATTGATTAATCGTAGGGGTTTCATGCTAGATTGAGCAGAAGGGCAAGCCCTAACTTGTGAGGAAGCATGTAGAAAGGAGAGAGTGATGTGAAATGCATCCTTCAGCTCACACTCAAAACACAGGCAGTACCTTAACATCTGTATTAAAATTCTTTGGAGAAACAGAAACAATAAGAGATGATAGATGATCAGTAGATATACACAGAGAGAGAGAAATAATAGATTTATTATGAGAAATTGGCACATGTGATTATAGAGGCTAGCAAGTCCAATCTGCATGTAGGCCAGCAGGCTGGAGGCCCAGGGAGAGATGGTGTTCAAGTTCAAAGGTCATCAGGCAGGCAGTCGATGTTCTTATTTGAAGGCCATGAGACAGGAAAAGCCAATGTTGCAGATGAAGTCCAAGGGCAGTCTGTTGGAGAATTCTCTCTTATTTGGGAGAGGAGTGATCTTTTTGTTATATTTAGGCCTTCAACAGATTAGATGAGGCCTACCCACATTATGGAGGGCAATCTGCATTATTTTACTAATTAAAATGGTAGTATCATCCAAAAGTGCCCTCACAGAAACACCCAGAGCAATGTTTGACCAAAATCTGGGTACCCCATGGCGCAGTCAAGTTGACACATAAGATTAACTATATGACATCCTTCAACTCATATACAGTTAGTAATTTGAGCATCCTTCAACTTGCACACAACACAAAGGTACTACCTTGAGTATCCTTCAACTCAAACTTAACACTCAGTATGTTGAGCATCCTTCAATTTGGCCTCAACACACAGTATCTTTAATTTAATTCTCACATAAGATTGACCAGGAATGTAAGTCACTCATTTGCATCCAACTTCTCAAAAACATAAATATTAAAAAAAGTAAGACACTGAATTTGCCTTCACTAATTGATTTTGTTTAATTGGTCATTAGGATCCAAGCCACTTGAGGGCAGGGACCATGTCCTCTTACCACATACACATTGTACAGGCTGAATAAATATGGTGGGTTAACCATCAGGTTTTTTGCCCAGATGGATCCTGCACTTGGTATTTCAGAGTCATTGTCTTCCCTCACTTGTTTCACATGCTTGGAACTTGCTGAAAAATCATCCTTTGGGCTTTAAATTTTCATGCTCGATTTCATCCCAAAGGTGAGGTTTTGGGATTGTTCAATATTGAGAGAAACATCTGTTCAGCTGTTTCTGACACTTGGGCAGCTGAAAAAGAAGAAGAAAAAGCAGCAGACCCTCAGTTTAAGATTATTTTTCACATGAATAACTCCAACACAGAGTAAATTTAAGATTTGAAACTTTCCATGCATCTGCTTCTCACAGGGGAGGAAGTAGGGTCATTTCAGATTTTTTTTTTTTAAATGTGCATATCCAAAGCAGTTTCAAGTGACCAAAAATTTACTTTATATGCTCAGAGCCTAGATTTAAGGAACAGTTTCCATGGTTCTATGCTTGGTAAATACACTATAGTTCTATTAATACTCAGTGTATGGCTTTTTGTATATCTGATTATAAATTTGCTTGAGTTAAGTGATACTGTATCATGTGTAGACAGAAGGAATTGAGGTGTATTAATGTTTTTGTTTTATTGTTGTTTTTTTGCCACTATCCTTATTTCCTTCCAAATCCATGTTCTTTATTTCTGGTGCTCAAGGAAAGTTAAGCTTTGCTTTTACTCAGTAAATCTCAACCCTGAGGCCTCTTTGTTCCTGTTCCTCTGGGACCCATTGCTCTTGGTAGTCTCCACTCCCTATTGTTACATATGTCATTATCTGTTTCCAATCCTAGACTGTAGCCTTTTTTTAAGGTCAGAAATTGTGTTTTATTTGCCTTTCCTTGAGTGCCCAACTCTGGGTCTGGTGTACTTGGGCACTCATTAAATATTGGATTACTGGATGAGAGAAGGCAGGTGTTCATCCAGGTTGGTGGTAGGTTCCCTGGTATGGAGGAGCTCTGGATCTGTGGTCTGCCTAGAAGCAGATTCTATTTGTCATTGCAAACATGATGTCAAAGCATTTTTTTTTTTTTAACAACCTGTTCACTCCTGTCCTCATTTTATAAACACAAGGTATTGACTTTCACCCTCTACTCCATTAAGAATCTTCCTGGCTCAGGGGCACCTGGGTGGCTCAGTTGGTTAAGCATCGGACTCTTGATTTTGGCTCAGGTGATGATCTTAGGGTGGGGCTGCACACTCAGCAGGGAGTCTGCTTGAGATTCTCTCTCCCTCTGCCTTTGCCCCTCCCCCACTCTCTTTTTCTCTCTAAAATAAATAAATAAATCTAAAAAAAAAAAAGAATCTTCCTGGCTCATGGTATATAAAAGTCTTATTATACTTCACTTTTAAAGTTTACATTATGAAAATAATAAGGCTGTTTGAGCTTTCCAGATATATTGAAATATATTGAATATATATAATATATAATTTTTAAATATTTTTTTATTCTTATATTAATCCCCATACATTACATCATTAGTTTTAGATGAAGTGTTCCATGATTCATTGTTTGTGCATAACACCCATGCTCCATGCAGAATGGGCCCTCCTCAATACCCACCACCAGGCTAACCCATCTTTCCACCCCCTTCCCCTCTAGAACCCTCAGTTTGTTTTTCAATGTCCATCGTCTTTCATGGTTCGTCTACCCTTCCAATTTCACCCGCTTCATTCTTCCCCTCCCGCTACCTTCTTCTTCTTCTTTTTTTTTCTTAACATATATTGCATTATTTGTTTCAGAGGTACAGATCTGAGATTCAACAGTCTTGCACAATTCAAAGCGCTTACCAGAGCACATACCCTCCCCAGTGTCTATCACCCAGTGACCCCATCCCTCCCACCCCACCCCCCACTCCAGCAACCCTCAGTTTGTTTCCTGCAATTAAGAATTCCTCATATCAGTGAGATCATATGATACATGTCTTTCTCTGTTTGACTTATTTCACTCAACATAATACCCTCCAGTTCCATCCACGTCGTTGCAAATGGCAAGATCTCATTCCTTTTGATGGCTGCATAATATTCCATTGTATATATATATCACATCTTCTTTATCCATTCATCTGTTGATGGACATCTTGGCTCTTTCCACAGTTTGGCTATTGTGGACATTGCTGCTATAAACATCGGGGTGCACGTACCCCTTCGGATCCCTACTTTTGTATCTTTGGGGTAAATACCCAGTAGTGCAATTGCTGGATCGTATGGTAGCTCTATTTTCAACTTTTTGAGGAACCTCCATACTGTTTTCCAGAGTGGCTGCACCAACTTGCATTCCCACCAACAGTGTAGGGAGGGTTCCCCTTTCTCCACATCCCTGCCAACATCTGTCGTTTCCTGACTTGTTAATTTTAGCCATTCTGACTGGTGTGAGGTGGTATCTCATTGAGGTTTTGATTTGGATTTCCCTGATGCCAAGCGATATTGAGCACTTTTTCATGTGTCTGTTGGCCATTTGGATGTCTTCTTTGGAAGAATGTCTGTTCATGTCTTCTGCCCATTTCTTGATTGGATCAGTTGTTCTTTGGGTGTTGAGTTTGATGAGTTTTTATAGATTTTGGATACTAGCCCTTTATCTGATATGTCATTTGCAAATATCATCTCCCATTCTGTAGGTTGTCTTTTGGTTTTGTTGACTGTTTCCTTTGCTTTGCAAAGCTTTGTATCTTGATGAAGTCCCAATAGTTCATTTTTGCCCTTGATTCCCTTGCCTTTGGCGATGTTTCTAGGAAGAAGTTGCTTCAGCTGAGGTCAAAGAGGTTGCTGCCTGTGTTCTCCTTTAGGATTTGGATGGACTCCTGTCTCACACTGAGGTCTTTCAACCATTGGGAGTCTATTTTTGTGTGTGCTGTAAGGAAATGGTCCAGTTTCATTCTTCTGCATGTGGCTATCCAATTTTCCCAACACCATTTGTTGAAGAGACTGTCTTTTTCCATTGGACATTCTTTCCTGCTTTGTCAAAGATGAGTTGACCACAGAGTTAAGGGTCCATTTCTTGGCTCTCTATTCTGTTTCATTGATCGATGTGTCTGTTTTTGTGCCAGTACCATGCTGTCTTGATGATGACAGCTTTGTAATAGAGCTGGAAGTCCGGAATTGTGATGCCGCCGGCTTTGCTTTTCTTTTTCAACATTCCTCTGGCTATGCGGGGTCTTTTCTGGTTCCATACAAATTTTAGGATTATTTGTTCCATTTCTTTGAAAAAAGTGGATGGTATTTTGATGGGGATTGCATTGAATGGGTAGATTGCTCTAGGTAGCATTGACATCTTCACAATATTTGTTCTTCCAATCCATGAGCATGGAACGTTTTTCCATTTCTTTGTGTCTTCCTCAATTTCTTTCATGAGTATTTTATAGTTTTCTGAGTACAGATCCTTTGTCTCTTTGGTTAGATTTATTCCTAGGTATCTTATTTTTTGGGTGCAATTGTAAATGGGATCGACTCCTTAATTTCTCTTTCTTCTGTCTTGTTGTTGGTGTATAGGAATGCCACTGCTTTCTGTGCATTGATTTTATATCCTGCCACTTGACTGAATTGCTGTATGAGTTCTAGCAGTTTTGGGGTGGAGTCTTTTGGGTTTTCCACATAAAGTATCATATCATCTGCAAACAGTGACAGTTTGATTTCTTCTTTGCCAATTTGGATGCTTTGATTTCTTTTTGATGTCTGATTGCTGTGCCTAGGACTTCCAATACTATGTTGAATAGCAGTGGTGATAGTGGACATCCCTGCCGCGTTCCTGACCTTAGGGGGAAAGCTCTCAGCTTTTCCCCATTGAGAATGATATTCGCTGTAGGTTTTTCATAGATGGCTTTTATGATATTGAGGTATGTACCCTCTACCCCAAAATACTCTGAAGAGTTTTGATCAAGAAAGGATGCTGTACTTTGTCAAAAGCTTTTTCTGCATCTATTGAGAGGATCATATGATTCTTGTTCTTTCTTTTGTTAATGTATTGTATCACATTGATTGATTTGCGGATGTTGAACCAACCTTGCAGCCCAGGGATAAATCCCACTTGGTCGTGGTGAATAATCTTTTTAATGTACTGTTGGATCCCATTGGCTAGTATTTTGGTGAGAATTTTTGCATCCATGTTCATCAGGGATATTGGTCTGTAATTCTCCTTTTTGATGGGGTCTTTCTCTGGTTTTGGGATCAAGGTAATGCTGGCCTCATAAAATGAGTTTGGATGTTTTCCTTCCATTTCTATTTTTTGGAACAGTTTCCGAAGAATAGGTATTAATTCCTCTTTAAATGTGTGGTAGAATTCCCCTGGGAAGCCATCTGGCCCTGGGCTTTTGTTTGTTGGGAGATTTTTGATGACTGCTTCAATTTCCTTAGTGGTTATAGGTCTGTTCAGGTTTTCTATTTCTTCCTGGTTCAGTTTTGGTAGTTGATACATCTCTAGGAATGCATCCATTTCTTCCAGGTTATCTAATTTGCTGGCATAGAGTTGCTCATAATATGTTCTTAAAATTTTTTGTATTTCTTTGGTGTTGGTTGTGATCTCTCCTCTTTCATTCATGATTTTGTTGATTTGAGTCATTTCTCTTCTCTTTTTGATAAGTCTGGCCAGGGGTTTATCAATCTTGTTAATTCTTTCCAAGAACCAGCTCCTAGTTTCGTTGATCTGTTCTACTGTTCTTTTAGTTTCTATTTCATTGATTTCTGCTCTGATCTTTATTATTTCTCTTCTCCTGGTGGGTTTAGGCTTTATTTGCTGTTCTTTCTCCAGCTCCTTTAGGTGTAGGGTTAGGTTGTGTACTTGAGACCTTTCTTGTTTCTTGAGAAAGGCTTGTATTGCTATATAATTTCCTCTTAGGACTGCCTTTGCTGCATCCCAAAGATTTTGAATTGTTGTGTTTTCATTTTCATTGGTTTCCATGTATTTTTTTTAATTCTTCTTTAATTTCCTGGTTGACCCATTCATTCTTCAGTAGGATGCTCTTTAGCCTCCATGTATTTGAGTTCTTTCTGACTTTCCTCTTGTGATTGAGTTCTAGTTTCAAAGCATTGTGGTCTGAAAATAGGCAGGGAATGATCCCAATCTTTTGGTACCAGTTGAGACCTGATTTATGACCTAGAATGTGATCAGTTGTAGAGAATGTTCCATGGGAACTAGAGAAGAATGTGTATTCTGTTGCTTTGTGATGGAATATTCTGAATATGTCTGTGAAGTCCATTTGGTCCAGTGTGTCATTTAATGTCTTTATTTCCTTGTTGATCTTTTGCTTAGATGATCTGTCCATTTCAGTGAGGGGGGTGTTAAAGTCCCCCACTATTATTGTATTGTTGTCGATGTGTTTCTTTGCTTTTGTTATTAATTGGCTTATATAATTGGCTGCTCCCATGTTAGGGGCATAGATACTTACAATTGTTAGACCTTCTTGTTGGATAGATCCTTTAAGTAGGATATAATGTCCTTCCTCATCTCTTATTACAGTCTTTGGTTTAAAATCTAATTTGTCTGATATAAGGATTGCCACCCCAGCTTTCTTTTGGTGTCCATTAGCATGGTAAATTGTTTTCCACCCTCTCACTTTCAATCTGGGGGTGTTTGGGTCTAAAATGAGTCTCTTGCAGACAGCATATCGATGGGTCTTGTTTTTTAATCCAGTCTGATAGCCTGTGTCTTTTGATTGGGGCATTTAGCCCATTTACATTCAGGGTAACTATTGAAAGTTAGGAATTTAGTGCCATTGTATTGCCTGTAAGGTGACTGTTACCATATATTGTCTGTGTTCCTTTCTGGTCTATTTTGCTTTTAGGCTCTCTCTTTGGTTAGAGGACCCCTTTCAAGATTTCCTGTAGGGCTGATTTAGTGTTTGCAAATTCCTTTAGTTTTTGTTTGTCCTGGAAGCTTTTTATCTCTCCTTCAATTTTCAGTGACAGCCTCGGTGGATACAGCATTCTTGGCTGCCTATTTTTCTCATTTAGAGCTCTGAATATATCTTGCCAGTCCTTTCTGGCCTGCCGGGTCTCTGTGGATCGGTCTGTTGCCAGTCTAATGTTTCTACCATTGTAGGTTATATATCTCTTCTCCCGAGCTGCTTTCAGGATTTTCTCTTTGTCTATGAGACTCGTAAGTTTTACTATTAGATGTCGGGGTGTTGACCTATTTTAATTGATTTTGAGAGAGGTTCTCTGTGCTTCCTGGATTTTGATGCCTGTTTCCTTCCCCAAATTAGGGAAGTTCTCTGCTATAATTTGCTCCAATATACCTTCTGCCCCCCTCTCTCTTTCTTCTTCATCTGGGATCCCAATTATTCTAATGTTGTTTCATCTTATGGTATCGCTTATCTCTCGAATTCTGCCCTCGTGATCCAGGAGTTGTTTATCTCTCTTTTTCTCAGCTTCTTTATTTTCCATCATTTCATCTTCTATATTACTGATTCTCTCTTCTGCCTCATTTATTCTAGCAGTTAGCGCCCCCATTTTTGATTGCACCTCACTAATAGCCTTTTTGATTTCTACTTGGTTGGATTTTAGTTCTTTTACTTCTCCAGAAAGGGTGTCTCTAATAACTTCCATGCTCTTTTCAAGCCCAGCTAGTATCTTTAAAGTGATGATTCTGAACTCTAGATCTGACATCGTACTAATGTCCGTATTGAGTAGGTCCCTGGCAGTCGGTACTACCTCTTGTTCTTTTTGTTGAGGTGATTTTTTCCGTCTTGTCATTTGTGCAGAGGAGAATAGATTAATGAGAGAACAAAATGCTAGCAGAGTAACAATGTCCCCAGAAAATATACTCTAAACAAATCAGAAAAGACCTGAAGCAGTAGAAAAAGAAATGGAAAGAGAGAAAAAAGAAAAAGAAAAAGATAAAGATAAAAACAAACAAAACAAAACAACAACAACAACAAAAAACCAGAATGTGATCAAATATGATCAGGCTGGTATATAGATCAGTGCCACACACTAGATTTGGGGTGTATTTTGGTCTTGTAGAAGAAAGTGCCTCCCAAAATTTTAAAGAAAGAAAAACTTATATATGTACAAAAATAAGGGTTGATATGATGAAGGGATGGAATATGACTGTAAAGATGAATACTATAAAAGATTTTATAAAAGGAATTGATAAGAAGTTGTTTGAAAAAAGAAAGAAGAGGATTTAAAAAAAGAAAAAAGAAATAAAAAGGGATAGAATGTGATCAGGCAGGGGAATAGAAAACACCATATACTAGAGATTTAGGGTATATTTTAATCTGTTAGAAGAAACTATCTCAAAATTTTAAAGAGAGAACAACTTATATATATATGTCAAAAATATGGGTAATTATTATGAAGGGATAGAATATGACTCTAAAAATGAAAAATAAAAATGTTTTTTTAAAAAAGGGATTGATAAGATGTTGGTTGAAAAAGGGAAAAAGAGGGCGCCTGGGTGGCTCAATTGGTTAAGCAACTGCCTTCAGCTCAGGTCATGATCCTGGAGTCCTGGGATCGAGTCCTGCATCGGGCTCCCTGCTCAGTGAGGAGACTGCTTCTCCCTCTGACCCTCCCTCCTCTCATGTACTCTCTCTCATTCTCGCTCTCTCAAATAAATAAATAAATCTTAAAAAAAAAAAGAAAAAGGGAAAAAGAAAGATTCAATAAAAAAAAGAAAAAAAGACAGTTAAAAAAAATTAACTTTGAAAGACTAAAAAATCATGGTAAAAAAGCCATGAATTCTATGTGCAGTATTCCCCTAGCGCTGGAGTTCTGCCGTTCTCATTGATCGGTAAACTTGGTCTTGGCTGGCTGTCTCGCTGATCTTCTGGGGAGGGGCCTGTTGCCGTGGTTTCCAAATGTCTCTGCTGGAGGCGGAATTGCCCCGCCCTTGCCCCCTCCCGGCTAAGTAATCTGCTCGGGTTTGCTCTCCGGGGCTTTTGTTCCCTGCGAGCTTTCCCTACAGCTTTGGAGGAGGAGAGTGAAAATGGCGGCCTCCCAATCTCCGCCCCAGAGGAGCCGAGAACTCCGGGCCCACTCCTCAGTGAGCACCCAGAGAAAAGCAGTCAGTCACTCCCGTCTCCCCGGTCTCCAGCCGCACTCCGTGCTCACCCGGCCTGTGACCGCACGTTTCTATCTCTGGCACCTGATCCCGGGTGGAGTCTCCAAACCCAGCAGATCCCTGCAGTGCACTCCCGTGCAGCCCCTCCTGGGGGAGGAAGGTGAGTGTCCCCGGATCTGCCACTTGTTGGGTGCCTGCTGGAGGAGCAGTGGCCTGACTGTGCCGCGGATCACGGTTTATGGCAACTCCGAGCTGAGAGCCCGCGCCTGGGCTCCGCCTCTATAGCTGGCTTCCCTGCTCCATTACCTGGGAGCTCTGCCACACTCAGGCACCCCCGGTCTTTCTGTGACCCCGAGGGTCCTGAGACCACTCTGTCCCGGAGGGTTCCACCCCCCACTTAGCCACTAGAGTGACGTCCCTCGGCGGAGCAGACTTCTAAAAGTTCCGAATTTGTGCTCCACGGCTCTATCACTTGCCAGAAGTGGCCAACGGAGGCTCCTCCCCCGCCGTCTATCCTCCCGAATATCGCCTCGGATTCACTTCTCCGCACATCCTACCTTCCAGAAAGTGGTTGCTTTTCTGATGAGAGAGTTGTTGCTATTCTTTTCTTTGATCTCCTGTTGAGTTTGTAGGTGTTCAGAATGGTTTGATCCCTATCCAGCTGAATTCCTGAGAGGAGACGAAATCCAGGTCTCCTACTCCTCTGCCATCTTGCTGCGCCCCCCCGTATAATACATAATTATGTATAAGTTATATTTCAATATATAACATATAATTTATATATTCATTGTATATAATTATAATATAATTAATAGAATATATAATTAATATATATTATATATACACTGGATATATAATATTTTCCAAATATATTGACTGTGCTTTGAAAACTATCCTCTTGCTCCCACCTATGCTACTCCAATATGCTGATATGTCCCCACGGTGGGAGCATGATATGTCTTTCAATCACCTGTGACCCCCCTCTCCCACCCATGAGGATGATGGCTTTTAACATCAGCAGGAATAGTGACTACCAAGGAACATGCCTTTTGATTTCTGTTCCCATGTTTAATCATCCTTGTAGTAAAGAAGCTCTGACCTACATCCCTGTGGTTGCATACCCTCTAATGTTTAGTTCAGAGGACAACTGTTCAATGTCCCTTGTCCTAACCCTCCATGTAGAGAAAGAAAGCTAATGAGGTTGCTTCTTGTTTTCTTCTAGGTTAAGAGACCTGTAACCCCTTAAACTTTGTGCCCATGGACTGATTTATAGACTCTTTAATTAATTTTAGTTGATAATATATACTTACTTTTTAGTTTTTCTCCATTTTTCTGCCATGTTCCTTAAATACTGCCCTAAAACATTTGACCAAAACTAAGCATCATGGAGAAACAATTTATTAGCTTCTCTGAGGGGAAAAGTAGAACCCCAGGGATGGAATGACTGCATAGAGTCCTACTAATTGGTAAAATTGGACGAAATCAAAGAACTCACGGCATGCTCAGTGGAGAGAACACTTGGAATCAAGAGAACACGTGCAGCACAATTTCGGAACTTTTAGAAGTCTGCTCCGCTGACTTGAGTCCATGCTGTGTCACTTATCTTTCGTCTGGGAAGTGGAAATAACAATATAATCTGCTTATTTCCTAAAGACATCATCACGTTCATAAGAAAACATACAAAAGATAATTGCAAATTGTACAGCTCTATACAGAGGGTTGTCAGAACCCAAGGGAAAGAGTAAAATGCCACTGCAATATCAAGATAAAGTTAACTCCTGAAAGTGCATTGCAGGAGAATTTAAGTGTAGCCAATGCAATCAGTGATTTGTTCTAGTAAATATGAGCCCCACATAGTCTGAGAGTCTCAAATCCAATCAAGATGATCAGGTAAAAAATAAGGAAAAGCATAGTACTAAGCCCCTTACTGTCTATTGTGTAAGAGTTATTAAATTTAGTATTAATTAAATTTTTCATATGCAAAAACGATAGTGGTAGTCTTTTTCTTGCTCTTTCACAAAGGGAAACTCTGTGTTCAGAAAGATTATATGATTTGCCCAAGGCAGTAAGGCCATTGGAGGCTGAGCCCTGAGAAGGGCCCTCTGTCACCACATCCTCTCAGGTCTATTTATGTTCCTAAATTGTTTTTATGAACTTGATGTGGACTGAACATATGAGTCTACAAACACAGCTGAAACCATAACCAAATGTATCATAAGTATATGATTGAAGGTACAACACAATCAAGTATATAAGATATATAAATATATTTTTTATTATGTTATGTTAATCACCATACATCACATCATTAGTTTTGATGTAGTGTTCCATGATTCATTGTTTGCATATAACACTAGTGCTCCATGCAGAGCATGCCCTCTTTAATATCCATCACCAGGCTAACACATCCCCCCACACCCCTCCCCTCTAGAACCCTCAGTTTGTTTCTCAGAGTCCATAGTCTCTCATGGTTCGTCTACCCCTCCGATTCCCCCCTTTCATTTTACCCGTCCTGCTATATTCTTCTTTTTTTAAACATATAATGTATTATTTGTTTCAGAGGTACAGGTCTGTGATTCAACAGTCTTACACAGTTCTCAGCGCTGACCATAGCACATACCCTCCCCAATGTCTATCAAACAGCCACCCCATCCCTCCCACCTCCCCACCACTCCAGCAACCCTCAGTTTATTTCCTGAGGTTAAGAATTCCTCATATCAGTGAGGTCATATGATACATGTCTTTCTCTGATTGACTTATTTCACTCAGCATAATACCCTCCAGTTCCATCCACATCACTGCAAATGGCAAGATCTCATTCCTTTTGATGGCTGCATAATATTCCATTGTGTATATATACCACATCTTCTTTATCCATTCATCTGTTGATGGACATCTTAGCTCTTTCCATAGTTTGGCTATTGTGGACATTGCTGCTATAAACATCAGGGTGCATGTACCCCTTCGATCCCTACATTTGTATCTTTGGGGTAAATATCCAGTAGTGCAATTGCTAGGCTATATGGTAGCTCTATTTTCAACTTTTTGAGGAACCTCCATACTGTTTTCCAGAGTGGTTGCACCAGCTTGCATTCCCACCAACAGTGTAGGAGGGTTCCCCTTTCTCCGCATCCCCGCCAACATCTGTCATTTCCTGACTTGTTAATTTTAGCCATTCTGACTGGTGTGAGGTGGTATCCAACTGAGGTTTTGATTTGGATTTCCCTGATGCCGAGTGATGTTGAGCACTTTTTCACGTGTCTGTTGGCCATTTGGATGTCTTCTTTGGAAAAATGTCTGTTCATGTCTTCTGCCCATTTCTTGATTGGATCAGTTGTTCTTTGGGTGTTGAGTTTGATGAGTTCTTTATAGATTTTGGATACTAGCCCTTTATCTGATATGTCATTTGCAAATATCATCTCCCATTCTGTCGGTTGTCTTTTGGTTTTGTTGACTGTTTCTTTTGCTGTGCAAAAGCTTTTTATCTTGATGAAGTCCCAATAGTTCATTTTTGCTCTTGCTTCCCTTGCCTTTGGTGATATTTCTAGGAAGAAGTTGTTGTGGCTAAGGTCGAAGAGGTTGCTGCCTGTGTTCTCCTTTAGGATTTTGATGGACTCCTGTCTCACATTGAGGTCTTTCAACCATTTGGAGTCTATTTTTGTGTGTGCTGTAAGGAAATGGTCCAGTTTCATTCTTCTGCATGTGGCTATCCAATTTTCCCAACACCATTTGTTGAAGAGGCTGTCTTTTTTCCATGGGACATTCTTTCCTGCTTTGTCAAAGATTAGTTGACCATAGAGTTGAGGGTCCATTTCTGGGCTCTCTATTCTGTTCCATTGATTGATGTCTCTGTTTTTGTGCCAGTACCATACTGTCTTGATGACTACAGCTTTGTAGTAGAGGTTGAAGTCTGGAATTATGATGCCACCAGCTTTGGTTTTCTTTTTCAACATTTGTCTGGCTATATGGGGTCTTTTCTGGTTCCATACAAATTTTAGGATTATTTGTTCTTTTCTTTGATAAAAGTGGATGGTATTTTGATGGAGATTGCATTGAATGTGTAGATTGCTCTAGGTAGCATTGACATCTTCACAATATTTGTTCTTCCAATCCATGAGCATGGAAAGTTTTTCCATTTCTTTGTGTCTTCCTCAATTTCTTTCATGAGTATTTTATAGTTTTCTGAGTACAGATCCTTTGCCTCTTTGGTTAGATTTATTCCTAGGTATCTTATGGTTTTGGGTGCAATTGTAAATGGGATCAACTCCTTAATTTCTCTTTCTTCTGTCCTGTTGTTGGTGTATAAAATGCCACAGATTTCTGTGCATTGATTTTATATCCTGCCACTTTACTGAATTGCTGTGTGAGTTCTAGCAGTTTTAGGATGGAGTCTTTGGGGTTTTCCACATAAAGTATCATATCATCTGCAAAGAGTGAGAGTTTGACATCTTTGCTGTTTCAGATGCCTTTTATTTTTTTTTTGTTGTCTGATTGCTGGTGGCTAGGACTTCTAGTACTATGTTGAATAGCAGTGGTGAGAGTGGGCATCCCTGCCATGTTCCTGAACTTAGGGGGAGAACTCTCAGTTTTTCCCCATTGAGAATAATTTTTGCTGTGGGTTTTTCATAGATGGCTGTTATGATATTGAGATATGTACCCTCTATCCAGATACCCTGAAAAGTTTTGATCAAGAAAGGATGCTGTACTTTGTCAAATGCTTTTTCTGCATCTATTGACAGGAACATATGGTTCTTGTTCTTTCTTTTAATGTATTGTATCACATTGATTGATTTGTGGATGTTGAACCAACCTTGCAGCCCAGGGATAAATCCCACTTGGTTGTGGTGAATAATCCTCATAATGTACTGTTGGATCCTATTGGCTTGTATTTTGGGGAGAATTTTTGTATCCATGTTCATCAAGGCTATTGGTCTGTAATTCTCCTTTTTGATGAGGTCTTTGTCTGGTTTTGGGTTCAAGATAATGCTGGCCTCATAAAACAAGTTTGGAAGTTTTCCTTCCATTCTATTTTTTTTGGAACAGTTTAGGAAGAATAGGTATTAATTCTTCCTGAAATGTTTGGTAGAATTCCCCTTGGAAGCCATCTGGCCCTGGGCTTTTGTTTTTTGGGAGATTTTTGATGACTGCTTCAATTTCCTTAGTGGTTATAGGTCTGTTCAGGTTTTCTATTTCTTCCTGGTTCAGTTTTGGTAGTTGATACATCTCTAGGAATGCATCCATTTCTTCCAGGTTATCTAATTTGCTGGCATAGAGTTGCTCATAATATGTTCTTATAATTGTTTGTATTTCTTTGGTGTTGGTTGTGATCTCTCCTCTTTCATTCATGATTTTGTTGATTTGGGTCATTTCTCTTCTCTTTTTCATAAGTCTGGCCAGGGGTTTATCAATCTTGTTAATTCTTTCAAAGAATCAGCTCCTACTTTCATTGATCTGTTCTACTGTTCTTTTGGTTTCTGTTTCATTGATTTCTGCTCTGATCTTTATTATTTCTCTTCTCCTGGTGGGTTTAGGCTTTATTTGCTGTTCTTTCTCCAGCTCCTTTAGGTGTAGGGTTAGGTTGTGTATTTGAGACCTTTCTTGTTTTTTGAGAAAGACTTGTATTGCTATATACTTTCCTCTTAGGACTGCCTTTGCTGCATCCCAAAGATTTTGAACAGTTGTGTTTTTATTTTCATTGGTTTCCATGATTTTTTTCAATTCTTCTTTATTTTCCTGTTTGACCCATTCATTCTTTAGTAGGATGCTCTTTAGCCTCCATGTATTTGAGTTCTTTCCGACTTTCCTCTTGTGATTGAGTTCTAGTTTCAAAGCACTGTGGTCTGAAAATATACAGGAAATGTTCCCAATCTTTTGGTACCAGTTGAGACCTGATTTATGACCTAGGATGTGATCTATTCTGGAGAATGTTCCATGGGCACTAGAGAAGAATGTGTATTCTGTTGCTTTGGGATGGAATGTTCTGAATATATCTGTGAAGTCCATTTGGTCCAGTGTGTCATTTAAAGTGTATTTCCTTGTTGATCTATTGTTTAGATGATCTGTCCATTTCAGTGAGGGGGGTGTTAAAGTCCCCAACTATTATTATATTGTTGTCAATGTGTTTCTTTGCTTTTGTTATTAATTGCCTTACATAATTGGCTGCTCCCATGTTAGGGGCATAGATATTTACAATTGTTAGATCTTCTTTTTGAATAGACACTTTAAGTAGGATATAGTGTCCTTCCTCATCTCTTATTACAGTCTTTGGTTTAAAATCTGATTTGTCTGATATAAACTTTGCCACCCCAGCTTTCTTTTGGTGTCCATTAACATGGTAAATTGTTTTCCACCCCCTCACTTTCAATCTGGGGGTGTCTTTGGTTCTAAAATGAGTCTCTTGCAGGCAGCATATCAATGGGTCTTGTTTTTTAATCCAGTCTGATAGCCTTTGTCTTTTGATTGGGGCATTTAGCCCATTTACATTCAGGGTAACTATTGAAAGTTAGGAATTTAGTGCCATTGTATTGCCTGTAAGGGGACTGTTACTGTATATTGTCTCTGTTCCTTTCTGGTCTATGTTGCTTTTAGGCTCTCTCTTTGCTTAGAGGACCCCTTTCACTCTTTCTCATAGGGCTGGTTTCGTGTTTGCAAATTCCTTTAGTTTTTGTTTGTCCTGGAAGCTTTTTATCTCTCCTATTTTCAATGACAGCCTAGCTGGATATAGTATTCTTGGCTGCCTATTTTTCTCATTTAGTGCTCTGAATATATCCTGCCAGTCCTTTCTGGCCTGCCAGGTCTCTGTGGATAGGTCTGTTGCCAATCTAATGTTTCTACCATTGTAGGTTACATATGTCTTCTCCCGAGCTCCTTTCAAGATTTTCACTTTGTCTCTGAGACCCCTAAGTTTTACTATTAGAT
Organism: Neomonachus schauinslandi; assembly: GCF_002201575.2. Classification (NCBI taxonomy): domain Eukaryota; kingdom Metazoa; phylum Chordata; class Mammalia; order Carnivora; family Phocidae; genus Neomonachus; species Neomonachus schauinslandi. Next base: position 32,893,549 of record NC_058415.1, read on the forward strand.
ATCAAGCTGTCGACCTATTTTTATTGATTTTGAGAGGGGTTCTCTGTGCCTCCTGGATTTTGATGCCTGTTTCCTTCCCCAAATTAGGGAAGTTCTCTGCTAAAATTTGCTCCAATATACCTTCTGCCCCTCTCTCTTTCTTCTTCTTCTGGGATCCCAATTATTCTAATGTTGTTTCATTTTATGGTATCACTTATCTCTCAAATTCTGCCCTCATGATCCAGTAGTTGTTCTCTCTCTTTTTCTCAGCTTCTTTATTTTCCATCATTTGGTCTTCTATATCAATGATTCTCTCTTCTGCCTCATTTATCCTTGCAGTTAGAGCCTACATTTTTGACTGTACTTCATTAATAGCCTTTTTGATTTTGACTTCATTAGAGTTTAGTTCTTTTATTTCTCCAGAAAGGGTTTCTCTAATATCTTCCATGCTTTTTTAAGCTCAGCTAGTATCTTCAAAATCATTATTGTGAACTCTAGTTCTGACATCTTACTAATGTCGTAATGCTTAGGTCCTTGGCAGTCAGTACTGCCTCTTGTTCTTTTTTTTTTTGAGGTGATTTTTTCCATCTTGTCATTTTGTCCAGAGGACAATAGATGAATGAAAGAACAAAATGGTAACAACACCTGCAGAAAAATATACCCTAAATAAATCAGAGGACACCTTCCAGAATGTGGTCACTTTTCTGTTCATAGAGTTGATGCTATTCTTTTCTTTGATCTCCTGTTGAGTCTTAGGTGTTCAGAATGGTTTGATCCCTATCTAGCTGAATTCCTGGGACCAGATGAAATTTAGGTCTCCTATGCCTCCACCATCTTGCTCATGCTGAGACCTGGAGAACTTGTTGAAAGGAGGGAAATATGCAAACTGAATCCATTTTCCTGTGACCAATTTGGATGCAGCCTCTGAACCCAATATTGGCAGCTGCTGCTGGGATTTTGTTCCCTTGCTCTGTGGTTGGTGATGGTGCGAACCGGAACCACCCTTCCAGCCTCACGAGAGCATCAGCAGTTGAGGAGGCAAGAGCAGCGGCATCACCACCTGCCTCCTCCCTCTCGGAGGATGGGGTCAGGAAGAACATTTCTTAACACCATCTTTTTTGACTTGATTCATACACCATGTGGTCCTGTCCTAAACAAAGTTGATATAAACACCTCTGTCTTTATACAGCAATACTTTGGGAGAACGTTTTATACATGAGACTCTTGAATCTTGAGTTATTATGTATTGATCTCTCAGAGCCCAACCAATGTCCTCAAAAATAGATTTTTGAATTTCCAAATTCAAGAGCTAGTTGTAAACTGTGGCAACATCAGCCAGATTCTAATGCCTCTTAATGGCTGGACTAGTGGCTAGCCCTCTATCTGTGACATCTATCATCTGTTTTTTTTAAATATATATATTTATTTATTTTAGGGAGGGGCAAGGGCAGAGAGAGAGAGAGAGAATCTCAAGCTGACTCCACGCCGAGTGGGGAGCCCGATGTAGGGCTCCCTCTCAGGACCCTGAGATCATGACCTGAGCTAAAACCAAGAGTCAGATGCTTGACCAACTGAGCCACCCAAGCATCCCTGTCATTTCTCTTTGATTACAACTACCACAGTACTATGACTTTTGTCTCTAGTGTACCTTTGTTAACATGATAGAATTTTAGATTTTATCTTTATTTCTCTCATCCCAGAGACCCTGACATCCTAAGTAACTTGCCCAGTTCATATAGTTAGTAATAATATTTAGACATTAACCCAGGTCTCCTGAGTTCCATTTGAGTTTCTCTTCCTTTTCTCACTATATCTGTTTCGTATGTTCTTCTCTTTGTGATTTTTGAAAGCTCTTTATGGCAAAGACTGTGTCTCTGCCATCTGTGCCTTAATTTCCTCATCTTTTAGCTGTGGATAATAATACCTCCTTGGGGTGTCATGAGAATGAAATGAGACAAATGTAAAACACATGGCACCTTGCCTTGGATGGAGTAGATGCTAAATAAATGCTAATTCCCATTCATCCCTTTACTCAAGGTATTCTACAGACATTTCTTCAATGAATTTTGTTTAATTACTTTCCTCCACTAGACTAGAAGCCAGTGGGTCTCAACTTTGACTGGAATCATTTGGGGAGCCTTAAAAGCTATTGATGCCTATGTGGGCCTTATCCCCAGGAGTTCTGATTTAATTGCTTTGAAGGAGGATAAAGGCTTGGGTATTAGTATTTAAAAGTCTCTCTAGGTGATTCAAATGTGCAGCTGAAGGCTAACCCCCTTTCCCAAAATATTGTGAGGGTTGAGTTTTGTTTTTGTTTTTTGTTTTTTTTTTTTTACTTATTTTTGCAATCCCAGGACCAAAGTCAGCATTGCACTGTGGGCACTCAATTTTGGTTTGTTTGGAAAGACACAAATGGCCATGCAGTCACTTCCTCATTCATGTGTTTGTTCCTTCCTTCCTTTCTTTCTTTATTATACAAATATATATGTGTATATATGTACACACACAACACACATATATATATGTGTGTTGTGTGTGTGTGTGTGTGTGTGTGTATAAATATATATTATTTCACTTTGAATCTGGATGGAGTTTCTTGTGGAAGTAGTTGGAGACAGACATCCAAACCAATAAATAAGTAAAATGAATAAGAAGTCATTCTGGTGCACAGCCTGATGCTCTCCAGATAAAACCCTAGAAAACTATCTGTCTTTGTTCCTATCAGAAGAGCATTTTACCATGACATTTTGATAGCATTGATTATTCATAGCAAAGATTTATTTCTATTCTCAGTTCTTTTCCATTAGCACATGAAGTATATTTTAAATTATGCAGAGTTTCAGAATTCTCTTTCTTAATCAGGGGGGAAATTCTTGGCAATTTGGGGAGATTAAACTTTTTTCCTTATCTTCTGACTGAATTATACCATCCACCTGCTATCTGGGAAGGCCTATTGGGATACTTTCATTTTAGATGACAAGGTTGGAGGATAGGCTCCATTTGGTCAATGAAAATACAATATTATACTCCACGGGGGGAATGAAAAAAAATATTATTCTAAGCTTTTTTTAGGCTTTATCCATTCACTGAGTAATTGGCCAGTATGACTCATTTTAAGCTAAAGCTAAGTAAAAGTACTTAGTATATGAGATTGATTAGTCAATCATCTTGCAAGCCTCTTTGAGAATGGGATCAAAAGAGAACTGATTTTTTTGAAGGGGTCAGAAGGATATGAAGAATGAATTGTGGTTAGATAAAAGCATCCCAAAGGAGTGCTGAATGTAAAGGTCCTGGAAATATATGTTTGCCTGTCTACGTAGGAGTCATGGTGGGGTGAGGAGGGTGATGCTGAAAGACAGATCAGGAAGATTAGCCTCCTTTGCACCATTTCTAGTTTGTCTAGGGCAGGATTTCTCAGCCTCTGTACTCTGATATTTTGGGCTGGGTAATTTTTTGTTATTGGGGGTTGACCTGTGTATTGTGGGCTGTTTAGCATCATCTCTGACCTCTAGTCACTAGATGCCAATAACACCTTTCCCCTTGTTGTGACAACTGAAGATATCTCCAGACATTGCCCAGTATCCCCTGGGGGACAAAATTGCCTAGTTGAGAACTGCTGGTCTATGGGAAGCTTGGGGTGATTGAAAGCAATCAATTTTAAAAATCGTTTTTAAAAATCTGTAATGGAGTCTCAAGTAAGTCTATTAAATAGTAAAGTCAGTAAGGGCAGGAACCCTGTGTATATTATCCACTGTTAGCACTAAGTGGACAATTAAGACTAAATTGTGAATGAACACTGTCAGCAAATAGGTTTGGTATGGAAGATTAGAGATTAAAATGATCTTGTTTGTATAGGAGCTACCATTTTTCTAAGGACTTAGGTAGGAGCATAAACTCTAACTCAGATATTACGTATTTGATTTTATTTGTTTATTTACATACACATACATAATACATTATAATACACATTTATTTAGTACCTGAGTACCTGATACTGTAGATCCTTGGGATACATTAGTGAGAAAAACCACCACTTCTTAGGGGTTGTATAATTTTGGACAAGTTATTAACTTCTGGGAGTCTCAGTTTTTTCATCTATAAAATGAAGGTAATACTATCTGCCTGCTATTAAATAAAGAACAAAAGGAAATGCATATAAGGTATTTAGTGTAACACCTGCATAGGGTAGCAAAAAGTGACAATAACTGCTGTAAAACTGATGATGATGATTTACTAATAGGAGCAAAAGCCATCAACTTAACCTTTCAAAAGAGGAAACTGAGCTCAAGAGCCTGAAAGCAATTTCACTATCTACAGCTCAGAGACAGAACTTGGGCCACCTGTCTCCCTACTTTCTTTTTCTCATTGAGAAGAGGATTTAGGTATTATAAGTATTAATAAAAAGGATCAGAGCTTCTGAAGATCCATCCTTTTAAAGAAAAAAATCATGGTTATCGGGAACTGAACAAAGATCACCCACATGCCATAGATAATTGAATCTACAAAAGATACATATCAACGTTGCATTCATAAGCACCCTGGTCCAGATGATTATCTGGGTGGGGTGAAGAGGATAAAAGCATGAAAGAAAAATGAAAGAAGCATCAACACAGCAGGAGTATTCTTCAAAGGGCCTTCAATTCAGTTTTTTTTTTATAAGTCTTTCCAACAAGTCATAAGGCAGAAATTTCACACTAGGGTGAAGAGAGCATACAGTAGCAGCTAATAGCCATCAGAAAGGACATCTTAACAGGCTCTACAAATGCAATTAGGAATTTCTATTTGAGTCAAAAAAGGAAAAGAAAATATAAAAAAATGCCTGAAAATGTATGATGGGAGACAGCCAATTGAATTTACTCACAGGCTTCAGTTAAAATGTTCTTATTCATTTCCATGCCTCTGTTGGCAAGTCAAGAGGACAATCAGAAACTCTAGCTCTTTTCTAGATATGATATCAGTATTTGAAAGAGTAAAAAGGGAACCCTGGTGCACCTGGATGGCTCAGTTAAGAATCCAACTCTTGGTTTTGGCTCAGATCCTGATCTCAGGGTCTTGAGATTGAGCATTGCATCAAGCTCTGCACTGAGCATGAAGCCTGCTTAAGATGTTCTCTTTCCCTTCCCCTCTGCATCCCCCCTCCTTCTCTCCTTAAAAAGGGAACCCCTAAATTCTTGTTTCTGGCAAGACTGCACCTCTTCTTCCTATTCCCAGGCATCCTCTGGGATGTCTTCCCAGCTTCCTATTCCCTAACACTCACAGCCTCTTCACCTAGGCTGCCTTGACACCATCAAGATTAATCTTTTTATATCTTTATCCTTGTTTATCTCTGCCACTACAAGCAGCCCAGAACTCCCTGGTCAGGCTTCATCCCTGTTTGGTTTCCACACAACATTATGCACTTCCACCCCTGCTGCATGTATAATAACCTCTTACCTTGCTTTATTTTTCTCTAAAGTACTCATAAACAACCACCTTAGCATACTTTCTGTCTACTTTTTTGGTTTGTTCTCCTTCAACCCTAAAATCTAAGTATCATGAGGTTAGAGATTTGTGTATATTTTGTCCAGGGCCATATCTCTGTCTCCTAGAAAAACGCTAAGCACACAGTAAACATTCAATAACTATCTGGTAAATAAAAAAGAATGAACTGATAATTATGTTTGGATAGTGCATCAGGGATTATGCTACAGAGGAACTGGGGGGAATAGAAATAGTATTGGATAAGGTAGAATCTCTGCCCTCAAGGTGTTTGTAGTTTAGGAACAGAGAAAATTCTCATTCAAGGTAGAGTTGGACAAGTGTTTTAAGGAGTGTGATAGGGACTTCCAGTGCTCACCTGTATCTGGTTCACATCTTCCAGACCAATAGAAAGGTCATAATTTCCCATGCCCTTTGTCATCGGCACAGAGTCATGTGACTGTTGTTCTGACCATTGAGTAGTAAGCAGAAGTGATATGTTTCACCTAAGGATTTAATTGTCAGTGCAAAGACTCTCTAGCATTCTCTTTTCTTCATACTATGACAACTGAAGAAGTAGCATATTCCAGACAGTGCAGCTTGAGGATGGGGAATCTTCATTAGCATGGGTTGTTGACAGGTTGCTTGCAGGATAGATGCCTTGATCAGCTTGGGCAGCAGCAGATTTTGCACAAGAGAAAAATAACCCTTTTTATGTTAAACAACTGAGTTCATGGGCTTATTTGTTCTTACAACATTACCAGACTTAATATAAGGAGTATAGAATAGATGCTATTTTTCCTGAAGTCAAAATTACAGCACATGTCCTGACTCATGATCTAGTATTAGGACATTTAAAAGTACAAACACTTTTCATGACTTAGAAAACTATGAGACATCTATGATTTTATAAGGAAAGAAGGGAATATGTTTCCTTGTATGGTTGAATAATCTATTGCCTTCTTCTCTGACTTTAGAATGATAAATGGAGCCAGGGCAGCTGGAGGAAAGATTGAGGAGATGTACTCTTCATGATAGCAGCCCATCTAGAAGATCATAAATTGACAAATGTTTCCTGAGCGTCTATTTTATACCCACCACTAGGTCAGGCAAAAAGGGAGATGCCAAAACAGCAGAAGACATAGCTCGCATTCCAAAGGAGACTATGGCCTTTATTGTACATAAGTGCTAAATATTTACTGTATTAGCTATAAGGTTTGTAATAATTTAAAAGAAAGGGAGATCTTTGAAATCTAGGAAGGAATCTAGGGTTTTTGGAGGTGAGGATTTGACCTTGTCTGTAAAAAATGGGCAAGATTTAATACAACTACTAGTAATTTATTGAGCTTACCAGGCAGTAAGCACAATGTGAAGATCTATATAGCCCATTGAATCTTTCATGTATGCTGTGGATGGTATTTCCACTTTATAGATAAGGAAACTTAGTCTTGAAGATGTTAAATAATTTGTAAGTCATAAAGCTTGGATTCAAACCCAGGTGTGCCAAAGCAGATGTTCTTAATCATGAATCAGTTGTGCTGAGTAGAAAGATGAGGATTAAGTCTTTTGATAGGGAGAATGTGTTGGTGGGAAACTCACTTGCTTTGCTTACTTGGGTTGCTCACAGACCCAACAAAACCTTGACTTTATGTATTTTCTTTTTTTTTTTAAATTTTATTGTTATGTTAGTCACCATACAATACATCATTAGTTTTTGATGTAGTGATCCATGATCCATTGTTTTTGTATAACACCCAGTGCTCCATGCAGTACGTGCCCTCCTTAATACCCATCACCCAGCTAACCAATCGCCCCCTCCCCCCTTCCCTCTAAAACCCTGTTTGTTTCTCAGGTCCATAGTCTGTCATGGTTCATCTCTCCCTCCAATCCCCCCCCCGCAATTTTTTCCCTTCCTTCTCCTAACGTCCTCCATGTTATTCCTTATGTTCCATAAATAAGTGAAATCATATGATAATTGACTTTCTCTGCTTGACTTATTTCACTTAGCATAATCTCCTCCAGTCCCATCCATGTTGATGTGAAAGTTGGGTATTCACCCTTTCTGATGGCTGAGTAATATTCCACTGTATATATGGACCACATCTTCTTTATCCATTCATCTGTTGAAGGGCGTCTCGGCTCTTTCCACAGTTTGGCTATTACGGACATTGCTGCTATGAACATTGGGGTGCATATGGCCCTTCTTTTCATTACATCTGTGTCTTTGGGGTAAATACCCAGCAGTGCAATTGCTGGGTCATAGGGTAGCTCTATTTTTAAATTTTTGGGGAACCTCCACACTGTTTTCCAAAGTGGCTGTACCAACTTGCATTCCCACCAACAGTGTAAGAGGGTTCCCCTTTCTCCACAACCTCTCCAACATTTGTTGTTTCTTTCCCTGTCCATTTTTGCCATTCTAACTGGTGTAAGGTGGTATCTCAGTGTGGTTTTGATTTGGATTTCCCTGATGGTTAATGATGATGAACATTTTTTCATGTGTCTGTGAGCAATTTGCATGTCTTCTTCAGAGAAGTGTCTTTTCATATCTTCTGCCCACCTTTTGACTTGATTATTTGTTTTTTGGCTGTGAGTTTGAGAAGTTCTTTATAGATTTTGGATAACAGCCCTTTATCTGTAGTGTCATTTGCAAATATCTCCTCCCATTCTGTGGGTTGCCTCTTTGTTTTGTTGACTGTTTCCTTTGCTGTGCAGAAGCTTTTTATCTTGATGAAGTCCCAAGAGTTCATTTTTGCTTTTGTTTCACTAGCTTTTGGAGATGTATCTTGAAAGCAGTTGCTGTGGCCGATGTCAAAGAGGTTACTGCCTATGTTCTCCTCTAGGATTTTGAGGGATTCCTCTCTCACATTGAGGTCTTTCATCCATTTTGAGTTTATCTTTGTGAATGGTGTTAGAGAATGGTCGAGTTTCATTCTTCTGCATGTGGCTGTCCAATTTTCCCAGCACCATTTATTGAAGAGACTGTCTTTTTTCCATTGCATGTTTTTTCCTGCTTTGTCAAAGATTATTTGACCATAGAGTTGAGGGTTTATATCTGGGTTCTCTATTCTGTTCCATTGGTCTATATGTCTGTTTTTGTGCCAGTACCAGGCTGTCTTGGTGATCACAGCTTTGGAATATAGCTTGAAATCGGGCAACGTGATGCCCCCAGCTTTGTTTTTCTTTTTCAGCATTTCCTTGGCGATTTGGGGTCTTTTCTAATTCCATACAAATTTTAGGATTGTTTGTTCCAGCACTTTGAATAATGTCATTGGAATTTTGATCGGGATCGCATTGAAGGTATAGATTGCTCTGGGTGGCATAGACATTTTAACAATGTTTATTCTTCTGATCCATGAGCATGGAATATTTTTCCATCTTTTTGTGTCTTCTTCAATTTCTTTCATGAGTGTTTTGTAGTTCCTAGAGTATAGATCCTTTACCTCTTTGGTTAGGTTTATTCCGAGGTATCTTATGGTTTTTGGTGCTATTGTAAATGGAATCGTTTCTCTAATTTTCTTTCTACAGTTGTGTTGTTAGTGTATAAGAAAGCAACTGATTTCTGAGCATTGATTTTGTATCCTGCCACATTACTGAATTGCTGTGTGAGTTCTAGTAATTTGGGGGTGGAGTCTTTTGGGTTTTCCACATAAAGTATCATGTCGTCTGCAAAAAGAGAGAGTTTGACTTCTTCTTTCCCAATTTGAATACCCTTTATTTCTTTTTGTTGTCTCATTGCTGTTGCTAGGACTTCTAGTACTATGGTGAACAACAGTGGTGAGAGTGGGCCCCCTTGATGTGTTCCTGATCTTAAGGGAAAGGCTCTCAGCTTTTCCCCATTGAGGATGATATTCGCTGTGGGTTTTTCATAGATGGATTTTATCAACTTGAGGAATGTTCCCTCTATCCCTATACTCTGGAGAGTTTTAATCAGGAAAGGATGTTGTATTTTGTCAAATGCTTTTTCCGCATCAATTGAGAGGACCATATGGTTCTTCTCCCTCCTCTTATTAATGTGTTCTATCACATTGATTGATTTGCGAATGTTGAACCACCCTTACATCCCGGGGATAAATCCTACTTGGTCGTGGTGAATGATCCTTTTAATGTATTGTTGGATCCTATTAGCTAGGATTTTGTTGAGGATTTTGGAATCCATATTCATCAGGGATACCGGTCTGAAATTCTCCTTTTTGATGGGGTCTTTGCCTGGTTTGGGGATTAAGGTAATGCTGGCCTCATAGAATGAGTTTGGAAGTTTTCCTTCTGTTTCTATTTTTTGAAACAGCTTCTGTAGAATAGGTATTATTTCTTCTTTGAATGTTTGGTAGAATTCCTCAGGGAATCCATCAGGCCCTGGACTCTTGTTTTTTGGGAGGTTTTTGATCACTGCTTCAATCTCATTACTGGTTATTGGCTTATTCAGGTTGTCAATTTCTTCCTGTTTTAATCTTGGCAGCTTATAGGTTTCCAGGAAGGCCTCCATTTCATCCAAATTGCTCAGTTTATTGGCATATAGTTGTTGATAATAATTTCTAATAATTGTTTCTATTTCCTTGGTGTTAGTCATGATCTCTCCCCTTTCATTCATAATTTTATTAATTTGGGTCCTTTCTCTTTTCTTTTGGATAGTCTGGCCAGTGGTTTGTCAATCTTATTAATTCTTTCAAAGAACCAACTTCTAGTTTCATTGATCTGATCTACTGTGTTTCTGGTTTCTAATTCATTGATCTCTGTTCTAATTTTAATTATTTCTCTTCTAATGCATGGCTTAGGCGTCATTTGTTGCTTTTTCTCTAGTTCTTTAAGGTGTAGAGTTAGTTGGTGAATTTGGAATTTTTCTATTTTTTTGAGTGAGGCTTGGATGCCTATGTATTTCCCCCTTAGAACCGCCTTTGCTGTATCCCATAGGTTTTGGACCAATGTGTTTTCGTTCTCATTGATTTCCATGAATTGTTTCAGTTCTTTGATTTCTTGGTTGACCCAAACATTCTTGAGCAGAGTGGTCTTTAGCTTCCAAGTGTTGGAATTTCTGCCAATTTTTTTCTTGTGATTGAGTTCCAGTTTTAGAGCATTGTGGTCTGAGAATATGCAGGGAATAATCTCAATCTTTTGGTATCGGTTGAGACCTGATTTTTGACCCAGTATATGGTCTATTCTGGAGAAAGTTCCATGTGCGCTCGAGAAGAATGAGTATTCTGTTGTTTTAGGGTGGAATGTTCTGTAAATATCTATGAGGTCAATCTGGTCCAAAGTATCATTCAAAGCTCTTGTTTCCTTGTTGATTTTCTGCTTAGATGATCTGTCCATTGCTGAGAGTGGAGTATTGAGGTCTCCTACAATTAACGTATTGTTATCAATATGATTCTTTATTTTGGTTAACAGTTGGCTTATGTAGATGGCTGCTCCCATGTTGGAGGCATAGATATTTACAATTGTTAGATCTTCCTGTTGGATAGACCCTTTAAGAATGATATAGTGTCCTTCTGTGTCTCTTATTACAGACTTTAGTTTAAAATCTAATTTGTCTGATATAAGAATTGCTACCCCAGCTTTCTTTTGAGGTCCACTGGCATGGAAGATGGATCTCCATCCCTTCACTTTCAGTCTGGATGTGTCTTTAGGTTCAAAATGAGTCTCTTGTAGACAGCATATGGATGGGTCCTGCCTTTTTATCCAATCTGCAACCCTGTACCGTTTTATGGGAGCGTTTAGGCCATTCACGTTCAGAGTGATTATTGAAAGATATGAATTAATTGTCATCATGATGCCTGTGAAGACATTGTTTTTATAGATTGTCCCTGTAAATTTCTGTTGTAGATCACTCGTGGGGTCTTTCTCCTTTTATAGAACCCCCCCTTAATATTTCTTGCAGGGCCGGCTTAGTGGTCACATATTCTTTCAGCTTCTGCCGGTCGTGGAAGCTCTGCAATCTCTCCATCCATTCTAAATGAAAGCCTTGACAGATCAAGTATTCTTGGCTGCATGTTCTTCTCATTTAGTGCCCTGAATATGTCTTGCCAGGCCTTTCTGGCTTGCCAGGTCTCTGTGGATAGGTCTGACGTTATTCTGATGTTCCTCCCTCTGTACATAAGGAATCTCTTCCCCCTAACTGCCCTTAAGATGGTTTCCTTGGTTCTAAGATTTGCAAGTTTTACTATTACATGCCGGGGTGTTGGCCTGTTTTCCTTGATCTTAGGAGGGGTCCTCTCTGCCTCTAGGACTCGAATGTTTGTTTCATTCCCCAGATTAGGGAAGTTCTCAGCTACGATTTGCTCAAATACGTCTTATAGACCTCTCTCTCTCTCCACTCCCTCCGGGATTCCAATTATTCTGAGATTGGAATGCTTCATGGTGTCACTTATTTCTCTGATTCTATTTTCATGGATTCTGAGTTGTTTTTCCCTAGCCTCCTCTTTTCCCTTTTTATCTATTATATTGTCTTCCAGGTTGCTTATTCTCTCTTCTGTCTCAGTTACCCTAGCTGTTAGATGATCTAGATTGGATTGGATCTCATTGATAGCATTTTTAAGTTCTGTCAATTCACCTTTTATTTCTGCCCTTAGAGACTCTATGTTGCCATTAATTGATTTCTCCATCCTAGCCATTGTCTTCACAATTGCTAGCCTGAATTCCATCTCCGACATCTTTGTTATATCTGCATCCATTTGTAAATCTGCAGCATAAGTCATAATCTCTGAGTCTTTTCTGTTTTGGGGGCTCCTCCTCCTAGTCATTCCGTGGATGGGTGTTTGAGGGAATGTATAGAGTCCAAATTATTGACCAGAACCCAAGCAAGATGCACCTGTTGTCTTGGGACCTTAGGGTTGCTGGCCTCTTGTTTTCCCAGCCTGTCTTCTGTGGGAGAGGCCTGCCGCGCTGTTACTCAGGCAACTCTGTTTGGGCAGAGTTGCCCTGCACCCCTGTGGCAGGGGATGGGCTCATTGGGAATCAGTCTTTGGTGCTTTTGTTCTCTGGTGCCTTTCTCTGGCAGCTTTCCGTGAGTCAGAGCAGAAAAGACCATTTTCAACCCTCTGCCTCAGAGCAGAGAGACCGCAGTCTGTTCTTCAGTGAGCCCTCCAGGCCACACTGTCTCCATTTCTGTCTGTGCTGCTATAAACTGCAGCGTCCTGGGTTGTGCACCCCTCCGCAGCGCTCCCAGTCCTGCTTCCAGGTCGGGGCACGTCTCTGTCCTTTGTGCTTCTAAAACCGCCAGCTGCTCCCAGTTTGCACGCGCAACTCGGCTGTCCTGGGGACTGCAGTTCGTGTGCGCGCGACTCCGCCCCTCCGGGTTTCCACCCTGGGGGCTGCCCTAAAGTCCTTTCCCGACGCTACCGGTCTGTGAGTCTGTGCCCGTCCGCCTCTCGTGAGGCTGTCACTCACCAGCGGTGTAGGATCCCCATGGCCAGGCACCCTCCTGCTGCCGTTTATACTCCAATATCTGCCCGCAGAATCACGGCTCTCCACTTCGTACCTCAAAACCAACTGCCTGCAATATTCTGTTTGTAGAGATCCAGATCTTCTCACATCTCAGGCTGGTTTCGTGGGTGCTCAGAGTGGTCTGGTAGATATCCAGCTCAATTCCAGGGACCAGCTGAAATAGGGTCCCCTACTCCTCTGCCATCTTTCCCCCCTCTGACTTTATGTATTTTCTAACAGAAATTCTTCATCCTTCTGGTTGTAGAGGAAGAACTAAATGAACCGATCTTTAAATAATATGTGAAGTAATGGAGGTGCTTAACTATTATCTTTGTTGAGTGCATTAATCTCTTTGTATTGCCCAAATATGAAAATCCATCTCAACTTTTTAGCCACACAGATGTATAAGGAAAGCAAATGGTGGGTGGAACTAGTCCTAATTCACCCAGACAGCTGGTGATTTGGACTCTGCTGAGGATTATCATAGGTTAATGGGATCATTAACTATAGCAAGACTCCAGGAAAACCATTTTATCTGTGGTGGGTGAGTGAGCATTGTGGCATCAGTGAGGATCCTGACAAGAGTCATATGGCATGTTTGAAGGGTTAATTGGAGAGAATTTAATGAAGAGACTATTTGTAGAGCTGAGGGTAGGGTGAAGGAACCAACATGAAATGTTGAGGCTCCAGGATTTAGCAACATCAAAAAGCCATTACCACTTCTAGGCCTGAAGGAGCAAATAGAGGGAAAAGTGTTGATAGACTTGACAAGAGTTAAACCTATGTGTAGTAGAAAGAATAATGGCCTCTTGAAAGAATATGTCTATGCCATAATCCCCAGAGCCTGTGAATATGTCATAAAAGGGACTTTGTTGATATGATTGAGTTTAAAGACCTTGAGATATGTAGACCTTGAGATGTGTACATTATCCTGGATTATGCCCATGAGCCCCGCCCAATCACATGAGTACTTAAAGGCAGAGAGCCTCTCCCTGGTATGGTTAGAGAGAGACATGATGAGGAAAGAAGGGTCAGAGATGCAACATTACTGGTTTTGAAGAAGGAATAAGGAGTCCCTTAGCAAATGAATGTGGGCAGCCCCTAGAAACTGTGAATGGTAGGGAAATGGATTCTCCCCTAGAGCCTCCAGTGTGGAACCCAGCTTTGCAAATACCTTGATTTTCACCCATTGAGACCTGTGTGGGATTTCTGACCCACAGAACCATAAGATGATATATTTTTGTTGTTTTAAGCCACCAAGTTTGTGGTAATTTGTTAAAGCAGTCACAGGAAACTAATATACCATTTAAGAGGAGCTGTCTGACAGGAACTGTGGGCCTGGATAGAGGATAACAGCTACTGGGCAACGGTATTCCAACAAAGTTAGGGAAGGAAATAAATACACTGACCTCTCTCTCCTGCTTTCTGGGGTTCTTACAGTGCCTCCCATTAGCTGAAAGATACAGGGCAAAATAGCCTGGAGGATGAGTTTCCTTGTGTTTAGTCTTCTAGAGCACAGAGCAGAGCAGGACAGGTCAGAGAATGGATCTATAGGGGTAAATAGAGAAGAATCAGCATAGAAGTTAAACTTTAGGGTGGAGGTTTCAAATGGTTATGTGCTTGATTTTATTTCACTTATTGTCATAGAGAGGAGGATCTGGTAGGAAGCACTGCCAAGGACTTGCTTTCAGGCAAGGGGTTGGATTAGTTCAATATATCTCATCTTTGCATCTAGGGAACAGATATGTAAATGTGATTCATTCAATTCAGACAATCAATCAATCAATTCATTCATTCATCATTCAATAAATCTACTTGAAAGACTTGCCATTCACAAGGCACTAAGAAGCAAGTGGGGGTGGAGATAGGTAGGATACAGGGATGTACAAGACACAGCCTTTGCTCTGGAGGAATTTAAAATATGCAGAGTTTAGTTAGGGTGGAGAAGTAGTCATGCACAGTCATTCATAATTCATCCATCAGGGTTGTGTGCTTGTATCTGTATAGGGAGAGGGCATGGGGTGGAGATCAAGGATAATTGGGGTGGGGTGGAGTGTTCACAGAGAAGGTGGTACTTAAGCTGGGCTTTGAAATACGTGTAGGACTTCTGAAAAAGGGGAAAGGGCATTTAAAGCAAAGGAAAGAGCATGAAAAGAGGAAAGGCCAAAAGGCTTGGCATTCAGGGAACAGCCAGAAATTGTGTCTTGCTAAGATATAGGATGCCTGTGGCATGTGATATTGTGGTGTGGGGACTTGGGTCATGATAGGCTGTGATGGATTATGACAGGTCTTGAATGGTGTGTGTGTGTGTGTGTGTGTGTGCAGTTTTAGTACAGACTTCATAAGCATATGAAAATAGTTGGTAAGTACTCTAGAAATAATGTGTTGTAAAGCAAAATGTGTGAAAGAAGTCATTGCTTCCATAATATAAATATTTATATCTCTTAATGTTGATTCTTGTCTCACACCCCAACATACCCTGCTCTGCCCATTTAATTATGGAATTTTATGTACCAAAACAAATGCTAAACAAAAATGTTGAAAGAATCACAAACTTTAAATTCCCTGAAGACAAACCCATGGTAGAGATGACTTTTCTTCGCCTCAGATGATTCTTGTCCTTTTTCTTTCTATACCCTCTTTACTCCTGGAACTTACATACACATACACAGAAATACACACATGCACACACACACAGGAGAAGCTCAACTCTGAAAGTTTTCTTCTGCTTGCAGGGAAGATGAACAATATCTCGCCCTTCACCTCTCAGGAAACATTGGGCTGCCCATTCAGCCATTTGGCTGATTCACCACCTAAGTGATTCCTAGTGTCTTACTTCGTATAGGACAGACTCAGACACTAGCAACTGCCTCAAACAAATGTGCCTTCTCTTACTTAAGAAAAGCAACACTTCTATTTCAGAGGGTGTTTGGGAGAGAGAAATGGAATAGTTTCTTCCTCAAAATCTGTCAGAACACCTGGCCAGGTTTTCCTTGTCGGTCCACAGTCACATACATTTTTTTCCTGTGATGGAACTTTTTCCATAGTGCAAGTGAGCTGGATAATGCAGAAAAAGAGATGGCTGCTGTTATTTAATTACTTCTGGCTATGTTTAGTAACATATATTGTAACTTTGTGGTAATAGCACACTCTCTTCTAAGAACCTCAATAGCTAAATAGGAATGAAGAAAGCAATATTAAATCAGGGAGAAACCTCCAGTCAAAGATTTAAGAAGCCTTGGGCTCTTGAGAAAGTTGGTTTCATCTCTCTAGGCCCAAGTTTCTCATTTATAAATAAGAGCCCAGACAACATATTTCACAGAGGCAATTGAGAGTGTGTGGTGGTTAAAAACACCAATATGTACCCAAACCAGCTCTGCCACTTGCTAGCTGTGTGGGTATGGCACATTGACTCACTGAATTTCATCTATAAAAGGGTAAAAATAGTACCTAGCTCAAGGGTTATGCAGAAGGGTAAATAGGAAATATGTGTAAAGTGCTCTGCATAGTGTATGTGTGTATGCACCCAAAAATGAAGAAGACAGGGAGGCAAAGAAGGGTTGGA
Organism: Neomonachus schauinslandi; assembly: GCF_002201575.2. Lineage (NCBI taxonomy): Eukaryota > Metazoa > Chordata > Mammalia > Carnivora > Phocidae > Neomonachus > Neomonachus schauinslandi. The sequence goes on from NC_058415.1 coordinate 32,909,966, forward strand.
AATCTATGGAGCAGTGATACAGCTCCTTTGCAGTCATATAGGAATCATTGAGGAGTTGGGAAATTTAATATTGTCTCTTGGAAGAAGGTGGTGAGTCACAGGTGCCACAGATAAGTGAGATAGGCTTCACCCACTCTCATCTAGTAAATAAGTTCTCCTAATGTACAGGAGAAAAAACACACCCAAAACCAAAAATGATGATGAAAAGCAAGGGGTATCAATGGGGTATCAAATAACAATGTTCACATCATAGTAACAAATGTTTGCTGGATGCAGAAATGATATAGTTTCTGGTTGGACATGAACACTCGTTAGCACCAGCTTGGCTTCACCTTTTATTAATTCAGAGAATCAGTGGTGGATGATGCAGCCTGTCATTCTTTCCTAACCTCTTCTTGTTGGAGATGGAGAATTAGATCAACTTAACCAACCTCTCATCAAGAAGCTGTGGAATAACTGCAAACAGAATGCAACAAAGAGGAATTTATTCTAGATTAAATGCTGCAGACCATACCTTCTTGGAACTACAGGAAATGATTCATAGTTCTGGCTGTGGGTTTTCCACAAGATATGAGGGTGGGGCTAGGAAGGAGTAACTCATCCAACCATGTGCTACATTTCTCAAGGTATAATCATAGACCATGCTGGGCTTATGACTTGCTCCTCAAAGAGTGAGATAGAGCAGCCACGAAGTCAGGAAGAGATTGAGGGCTAGAGTGGAATATTTGTCTCTTAGGGACAGAAAGAAGGCCTTGCCAAAACAAACAAACAAACAAACAAAACCTCTCTAAAATGGGGAAAAAAAATCTCCATCCCCCTTTCCTATCCAATTCTCTTATGACTAGAATGCCTTTGAATACTTTTTCCCATCCCTGAAATCTAAGTCAGTCACAAAGTTAGATGTTCACCTCTTTCATGTATGTGAAAACTGGTTCTTTCATTAGGGAAGGTATGAAGTAGGCCAATTAGTATACATTTACAACATTGAGTTTTATTATTATCATTATTATAATAGCCTCCCTGTCCAGAGTTCGATGTTTATTGAAACCACTTTCAGTATCTTAAAGGTCTTTGCCTTTAGTCTATCATTACAAAAAACTTCCTCTACTTGGCAGTGATTGGTAATTATCTTCACATATATGGAGGTGGCCCAATCCATGGTTGGACTATCACACAGAAAAATGATACTTCAGTTTGTGGTTATTGATTCAGCTTTGCAATGCTAAAATCCTTTGTGGCTTTATTTATATATACAGTTGAGACTGTCATGTGGCCTGCCTGTATTCATATATCATCTTTCAGCTCATTCAAGTCATTCTAACAAATGTTTATATTATTGCTTCACTTTCTCCTGATCCTAGAGCATAGTGGGACATCCATCCAATATTTCAGCACATTCCTGAGTTACCACTGTGACGGAGTGTTCTTGGAAGACTCTCCAGTGTCTTGCTTCTCAGAACCTTGGCTGCTTTCCAAGGAATGTACCTTTGGAGACAGTCGTTATCAGTCCTGGGTTAGGCCCTTCTTGTCTCTCCCACTTTGCCTGTCTGATTCTCTCTGACTCTAACCAGATGAGGTTTACTGGCCACGTATGTCTAAATAATGCAGAGACTACTTTCAAATAACACTTTACATGTTTCAGAGCACTTTCCATGAGAACTCTGATACCTAATAGTTTTACCAGCTTTGACTTAATAAAGGGAAAGCACTGGCAAATGAGTATTTTCAAACTTGAAGTTATATTCTTGAGGCCAGCTGTGGAGCTGTTTTACAGTGGTTGTCTTCAGTTATAGCAGAGAAGCTGGGCAGACATAGTTTTGGATGTGATTGTAGCCAAGAGGATAAATTAAGTCTTTTCAGAACACATATGGTCTGATTTTCATGTGTATCTTGAGAAACCACTTTTTTTTTAATTTAAAAAAACCAACATGGTATACTTTTACATCTGCATTTTTGAATGGTAGTGTAAGCAGATACTTCTTTTAGTGTATTGGGATCCAAATAACCATCCTCATCCCACATTTTTGAAGACCCTTACATATTTCTCCTGTTTGTTCTTATACACTTTAGAGAATCGGTGTAGTTACTTTCTAAATCAGCATCATACCTGCTGAAAAATCCTTCCTTGCTCTCATGGTACTGGGAGAAAGGTCTTGTATTGTTAATACTCATAATATTTCAATAAAAAACAACAAGAAACTAAGCAGACAAAAATATTTGTATTTTTAAAGAAGGTTTTACATCCTAAATACACAATGTTGCCCCATTGCTATTAATCTACATCAAAGGCCATTTAATTTTTCTATTTATTCAGAAATCACGCTATAAGGACTCTCTGCCTCAACCAGGCTTCTGGGTTGTTCTACTTGTTGGATGTTGCTGGATTCAATATAACTTCGAATTAAGTGTGAGCGCTACGGAAAGTCCTTATATCTTACAGTGATTACCCATGTTCCCAGGACCATTATCTCTGGGAGTTTCTCAAAACACAGGATTTGAAACTGGAGGGGCCCTTGCAGATATGATGTTCTAGAAGTTCAGACAAGTTAATGAAGGCCAGATAGATGACAGTGGTCAAGTCAGGACTGGACAGACCAAATTTCTTAATTCTATCCTCGTGTTTCTATTGCCCCATGTGACTTCTTACTAAAACCAAAACTTACTTAAATGAAAAGATAAACTCAAAACAAATATTCCTTTGAAAGGTTTATGGCAAAAGACAGTCTTCAGTATTAACTAAAGTATGTTAATCTGTTCTGACCTTAAAACCTTGGCTCATAACCTTTGCTAAAATAAAGCATCCTCTTCTTGAAAGTATTCCCATCTCCTGGCTACTTTCATTTCTTTTTAGACCTCAGCTATTCCATAGCTTTCAAAACTGTACTTAATGTAACATTGGAAGTCTACTGGGACTCACTGGAAAGCAAAAATCACTATTCCAATATGACTTCTACCCCTAAAACTTAAATCTCTAATTACAAGAAATTCTAGGAAATATAAATTTACTTCAATATTCCACTTCTGTGATACTAAAGCTTTTGGATTGCCCATAAATTCCCAAAACCGTATCAAACTACTCTTCTTGAGGATTTTAGGAATTGGGTCAGTTAATTTACTTGCTCTGTGCATTTTTCCTCCTCAGATATTTCCCTCCCAAGGGCAACCAAGCTAGGGTAATTGGATTTTTTCCCCCTTAGCAATCTGGAATGGTACATAGAGCCTCTAGTTACCAATCACTAGGCTTTGCAACTGGGAGGTTAAACTGCCCGGACTGGGGCAACCATTTTCTACCAAGTGTAAAAAAGAAAGAAAAAATTTGGTTCGCAGAGAGAGAAAAGAGATGGAAATAGTAACTTGGAGTCCTGACCTTCCATTCCTAGTTCAATAACTACATAAGGTACATTAGTACTTGTTCATAAATCCCCATTAGGATTTAATTTAGTTTGAGTAGCATTCTGTTCTTGGAAAAAATAAAACCAAATCATTTTAAGACAAGAAAGATCCCCTCTGTACCCAAGTAGGAAACATGGCTGCAGAAAAACACAAAAACAGCGTGAGTGGTCTCAATTTAAATTTACACCCACAGAGGGGGCGGAGCAAGATGGCAGAGGAGTAGGAGACCTGGATTTCATCTGGTCTCAGGAATTCAGCTGGATAGGGATCAAACCAGTCTGAACACCTACAAACTCAACAGGAGATTGAAGAAAAGAATAGCAACAACTGTGAACAGAAGAGCGACCACTTTCTGGAAGGTAGGATGTGAGGAGAAGTGAATCCGAGGTGATATTCAGGAGGATAGATGGCGGGGGAGCGAGCCTCCATTGGCCGCTTCTGGCAAGTGATAGAGCCATGGAGCACAAAATCGGAACTTTTAGAAGTCTGCTCTGCTGAGGGACGTCGCTCCAGTGGCTAAGTGTCCTCTTGGGACAGTGTGGTTTCAGGACTCTCAGGGTCACAGAAGGGCCGGGGATGCCTGAGTGTGGGAGAACTCCCAGGTATTGGAGCGGGGAAGCCGGCTGCAGAGACGGAGCCGAGGAGCGGGCTCTCAGCTCCGGGTTGCCATAAACTGTGATCCATGGCACAGTCGGGCCACTGCTCCTCCAGCAGGGACCCAAAGAGCGGCAGATCTGGGGAGACTCGCCTTCCTCCACTGCACTGCAGGGATCTGCTGGGTTTGGAGACTCCACACTGGGTAGTGTGCCAGAGATAGAAATGCTGGGTCACAGGCTGGGTGAGCACAGAGTGTAGCCGGAGACCGGGGAGACAGGAGTGATTGGTTTTCTCTGAGGGCTCACTGAAGAGTGGGGCCCCGAGTTCTTGGCTCCTCGGGGGTGGAGATTGGGAGGCCGCCATTTCACTCTAATCCTCCAAAGCCAAACGGAAAGCTTGCCAGGAACAAAAGCTCCTGAGCAAACCCGAACAGATTACTTAGCCTGTACCCAGCAAGGGCGGGCAATTCCGCCTCCAGCAAAGACATTTGGGAACCACAGAAACAGGCCCCTCCCCCAGAAGATCAGCAAGAACAGCCAGCCAAGACCAAGTTTACTGATCAATGAGAACAGCAGAACTCCAGCACTAGGGGAATAATGCTCATAGAGTCCATGTCTTTTTCCCCATGATTCTCTAGTCTTTCAAAGTTAATTTTTTTTAACTGTCTTTTTTTTAAAATTTTTCTTTTTCCCTTTTTCAACCAACATCTTATCAATCTTTTTTTAAAAAAACATTTTTATTTTTCATTTTTAGAGTCATATTCTATCCCTTCAGAGTAGTTACCCTTATTTTTGGCATATATATATAAGTTGTTCTCTCTTTAAAATTTTGAGATAGTTTCTTCTAACAGATCAAAATATACCCTAAATCTCTAGTGTATGG
>NC_058415.1:32914847-32925201 GCF_002201575.2 Neomonachus schauinslandi
AGTTTCTTCTAACAGATCAAAATATACCCTAAATCTCTAGTGTATGGTTTTGTCCTACTCTCTTGCCTGATCACATTCTCTTCCTTTTTTTTTTTCTTTTTTTTAATCCTCTTCTTTTTTTTTTCAAACAACTTACCAATTCCTTTTATAAAATTTTTTATAATTTTCATCTTTACAGTCATATTCCATCCCTTCATCAGGACAACCCTTATTTTTGTATATATATAAGTTTTTTTTTCTTTAAAATTTTGGGAGGCACTTTCTTCTAACAGACCAAAATACACCCAAAATCTAGTGTGTGCCACAGATCTATGCACAAACCTGATCATATTTTGTTTTTATTTTTGTTTTGTTCTTTTTTTGTTTGTTTTTATCTTTTTCTTTTTCTTTTTTTCTTTTCTTTCCCTTTCTTTTCCCCCAGCTTCAGGTCTTTTCTGATTTGTTTAGAGTATATTTTCTGGGGACAATGTTACCCTGTTACCTCTCATTAATCTATTCTCCTCTGGACAAAATGACAAGATGGAAAAAATCACCTCAACAAAAAGAACAAGAGGTAGTACCGACTGCCAGGGACCTACTCAATATGGATTTTAGTACGATGTTGGATCTAGAGTTCAGAATCATGATTTAAAGAAACTAGCTGGGCTTGAAAAAAGCATGGAAATTATTAGAGAAACCCTTTCTGGAGAAGTAAAAGAACTAAAATCTAACCAAGTCAAAATCAAAAAGCCTATAAATGAGGTGCAATCAAAAATGGGGGCGCTACTGCTAGGATAAATGAGGCAGAAGAGAGAAGCAGTGATATAGAAGACCAAATGATGGAAAATAAAGAAGCTGAGAAAAAGAGAGATAAACAACTACTGGATCACGAGGGCAGAATTCAAGAGGTAAGCGATACCATAAGACGAAACAACATTAGAATAATTGGGATCCCAGAAGAAGAAGAAAGACAAAGAGGGGCAGAAGGTATATTCGAGCAAATTATAGCAGAGAACTTCCCTAATTTGGGGAAGGAAACAGGCATGAAAATCCAGGAAGCACAGAGAACCCCTCTCAAAATCAATAAAAATAGGTCAACACCCCAACATCTAATAGTAAAACTTAATAAGTCTCAGAGACAAAGAGAAAATCCTGAAAGCAGCTCGGGAGAAGAGATATGTAACCTACAATGGTAGAAACATTAGATTGGCAACAGACCTATCCACAGAGACCCGGCAGGCCAGAAAGGACTGGCACGATATATGCAGAGCACTAAATGAGAAAAATAGGCAGCCAAAATACTATATCCAGCTAGGTTGTCATTGAACATAGAAGGAGAGATAAAAAGCTACCAAGACAAAGAAAAACTAAAGGAATTTGCAAACACGAAACCAGCCCTACAAGAAATCTTGAAAGGGGTCCTCTAAGCAAAGAGTGAGCCTAAAAGCAACATAGACCAGAAAGGAACAGAGACAATATACAGTAACAGTCACCTTACAGGCAATACAATGGCACTAAATTCCTATCTTTCAATAGTTACCCTGAATGTAAATGGGGTAATGCCCCAATCAAAAGACACAGGCTATCAGATTGGATTAAAAGACAAGACCTATTGATATGCTGTCTGCAGGAGACTCATTTTAGACCCAAAGACACACCCAGATTGAAAGTGAGGGGGTGGAGGGCGCCTGGGTGGCTCAGTTGGTTAAACGACTGCCTTCGGCTCAGGTCATGATCCTGGAGTCCCTGGATCGAGTCCCACATCGGGCTCCCTGCTCTGCAGGGAGTCTGCTTCTCCCTCCGACCCTCCCCCCTCTCATGTGCTCTCTCTCATTCTCTCTCTCTCAAATAAATAAATAAAATCTTTAAAAAAAAAAGAAAGTGAGGGGGTGGAAAACGATTTACCATGCTAATGGACACCAAAAGAAAGCTGGGGTGGCAATCTTTATATCAGACAAATTAGATTTTATTTTATTTTATTTTATTTTATTTTTTAAAGAGATTTTATTTATTTATTTGAGACAGAATGAGATACAGAGAGCATGAGAGGGAGGAGGTTCAGAGGGAGAAGCAGACTCCCTGCCGAGCAGGGAGCCCGATGCAGGACTCGATCCAGGGACTCCAGGATCATGACCTGAGCCGAAGGCAGTCGCTTAACCAACTGAGCCACCCAGGCGCCCGACAAATTAGATTTTAAACCAAAGACTGTAATGAGAAATGAGGAAGGACACTATATTCTACTTAAAGGGTCTATCCAACAAGAAGATCTAACAATTATAAATATATATAAGCAAAAGATCAACAAGGAAAAAAAGACTTTAAATGACACATTGGAACAAATGAACTTCACAGACATATTCAGAATATTCCATCACAAAGCAACAGAATACACATTCTTCTCTAGTTCCCATGGAACATTCTCTACAACTGATCATATCCTAGGTCATAAATCAGGTCTCAACTGGTACCAAAAGATTGGGATCATTCCCTGCCTATTTTCAGACCACAATTCTTTGAAACTAGAACTCAATCACAAGAGGAAAGTCAGAAAGAACTCAAATACATGGAGGCTGAAGAGCATCCTACTAAAGAATGAATGAGTCAACCAGGAAATTAAAGAAGAATTAAAAAAATTCATGGAAACCAATGAAAATGAAAACACAACTGTTCAAAATCTTTGGGATGCAGCAAAGGCAGTCCTGAGAGGAAAGTATATAGCAATACAAGCCTTTCTCAAAAAACAAGAAAGGTCTCAAATACACAACGTAACCCTACACCTATAGGAGCTAGAGAAATAACAGCACATAAAGCCTAAACCCAGCAGGAGAAGAGAAATAATAAAGATCAGAGCACAAATCAATGAAATAGAAACCAAAAGAACAGTAGAACAGATTAACGAAACTAGGAGCTGGTTCTTTGAAAGAATTAACAAGGTTGATAAACCCCTGGACAGACTTCTCAAAAAGAGAAGAGAAATGACCCAAATCAACACAATCATGAATGAAAGAGGGGAAATCACAACCAACACTAAAGAAATACAAAGAATTATAAGAACATATTATGAGCAACTGCATGCCAGCAAATTAGATAACCTGGAAGAAATGGATGCATTCCTAGAGATGTATCACCTACCAAAACTGAACCAGGAAGAAATAGAAAACCTGAACAGACCTATAACCACTAAGGAAATTGAAGCACTCATCAAAAATCTCCCAACAACAAAAGCCCAGGGACAGATGGCTTCCTGGGGGAATTCTACCAAACATATAAAGAGGAATTAATACCTATTCTTCTGAAACTGTTCCAAAAAATAGAAATGGAAGGAAAACTTCCAAACTCGTTTTATGAGACCACCATTACCTTGATCCCAAAACCAGACAAAGACCCCATCAAAAAGGAGAATTACAGACTAATATCCTTGATGAAAACGGATGCAAAAATTCTCCCCAAAATACTAGCCAATAGGATCCAACAGTACATTAAAAGGATTATTCACCACGACGAAGTGGGATTTATCCATGCGCTGCAAGTTTGGTTCAACATCCATAAATCAGTAAACGTGATGCAATATATTAACAAAAGAAAGAAGAAGAATCATATGATCCTCTCAATAGATGCAGAAAAAGCATTTGACAAAGTACAGCATCCTTTCTTGATCAAAACTCTTCAGAGTATAGGGATAGAGGGTACATACCTCAATATCATAAAAGCCATCTATGAAAAACCTACAGCAAATATCATTCTCAATGGGGTAAAACTGAGAGCTTTACCCTAAGGTCAGGGATGCGGCAGGGATGTCCACTCTCACCACTGCTATTCAACATAGTATTGGAAGTCCTAACCACAGCAATCAGACAACAAAAAGAAATCAAGGCATCCAAATTGGCAAGAAGAAGTCAAACTCTTACTCTTTGCAGATGATATGAGACTTTATGTGGAAAACCCAAAAGACTCCACCCCAAAACTGCTAGAACTCATACAGCAATTCAGTCAAGTGGCAGGATATAAAATCAATGCACAGAAATCAGTGGCATTCCTATACACCAACAAGGAGGAGATGATCCCATTTTTAATTGCACTGCAAACCATAAGATACCTAGGAATAAATGTAACTAAAGAGGCAAAGGATCTGTACTCAGAAAAGTATAAAATACTCATGAAAGAAATTGAGGAAGACACAAAGAAATGGAAAAACGTTCCATGCTCATGGATTGGAAGAACAAATACTGTGATGATGTCAATGCTACCCAGAACAATCTACACATTCAGTGCAATCCCCATCAAAATACCATCCACTTTTTTCAAAGAAATGGAACAAATAATCCTAAAATTTGTATGGAACCAGAAAAGATCCTGAATAGCCAGCGGAATGTTGAAAAAGAAAAGCAAAGCCGGCGGCATCACAATTCCGGACTTCCAGCTCTATTACAAAGCTGTCATCATTAAGACAGTATGGTACTGGCACAAAAACAGACACATAGATCAATGGAACAGAATAGAGAGCCAAGAAATGTACCCTCAAATCTATGGTCAACTCATCTTTGACAAAGCAGGAAAGAATGTCCAATGGAAAAAGACAGTCTCTTCAACAAATGGTGTTGGGAAAATTGGACAGCCACATGCAGAAAATGAAACTGGACCATTTCCTTACACCACACACAAAAATAGACTCCAAATGGTTGAAAGACCTCAATGTGAGACAGGAGTCCATCAAAATCCTAAAGGAGAGCACAGGCAGCAACCTCTTCGAACTCAGCCCCAGCTGAATGGATAAAGAAGTGGTATATATACAAAGGAATATTATGCAGCCATCAAAAGGAATGAGATCTTGCCATTTGCAACAATGTGGATGGAACTGGAGGGTGGTATGCTGAGCGAAATAAGTCAGAGAAAGACATTTATCATATGACCTCACTGATATGAGGAATTCATAATCTCAGGAATCAAACTGAGGGTGGCTGGAGTGGGTGGTCAGTCGGAGGGATGGCATGGCTGGGTGATAGACACTAGGGAGGATATGTGCTATTGTGAGTGCTGTGAATTGTGCAAGACTGTTGAATCACAGATCTGTACCTCTGAGACAAATAATGCAATATATGTTAAAAAAAAAAAAAAGAAGAAGATAGCAGTAGTGGAAGAATGAAGGGCGGGAAATCAGAGGGGTAGACGAACCATGAGAGATGATGGACTCTGGAAAACAAACTGAGGGTTCTAGTAGGGAGAGGGGTGGGAGAATGGGTTAACCTTGTGATGGGTATTAAAGAGGGCACATTCTGCATGGAGCACTGGGTATTATGTACAAACAATGAATCATGGAATACTACATGAAAAATTCTGTAATGTATGGTGATTAACATAACAATGAAAAATTTTTTAAAAAGGGAAGACAAACATTAAAAAAAAAAGTTATGCCCAAGCAGAACTACTACTAATCAAGGAAAGAAAGAAAAGAGGGAATGCTGTCTTGAGGAAAAGATACGTAAATATTTGTTGTTGTGTATAATAAAGACAATTGGTGATGGAAAAAAAAAAATTTACACCCACAAATCAACATGAGGCTCCAGCACTACCAAGCATGAAACTATGATTCCCTTAGTCAATTTATTTTTCATTCTGCCAGACAGCAATACCAAGCATGAAACTATGATTCCATTAGTCAATTTATTTTTCATTCTGCCAGACAGCCATTTCATAATTTTTCCTCTTTCCTGAAACTTCTAATACCCTCTTCTCTTGTCATTTTCACAAAATGACCCTGATTTTTCTTTCACTGACAAAATAGAAGCAATGAGAAAGGAATGCCTTCTTCTTCCCCAAACAGCAAATCTGTCAATCTACCTGCATTTGTGCTCTGCTTTCCCTCCTGGTAAAGTAGATCAACTGCCCATATGCCTAATAAGGCAAACCCCTCTACATATTTACTGCACTCCATTTTCCTTTGCCTATGCTACCTCAATTATTTCCCACACCCTCCTTCTCTTGCATTATTAATTATTGCCTCTATACTTAACCAGCATCCAAAAATACCATGAGTTCTCATTTAAATAAATAAATAAATAAACAAACAAACAAATAAATAAATAAATAAATAAATAAATAAATAAATAAGCTTCCTTGATCTAGAGCAACTCCTTAGCTTCTACTCCATTTTTCTTAAATTTTTTTAATTGTTATGTTAATCCCCATACATTACATCGTTAGTTTTAGCTGTAGTGTTCCATGATTCATTGTTTGTGCATAATACCCAGGGCTCCATGCAAAACGTGCCCTCTTTAATACCCATCATCCGGCTAAACCATCCTCCCCCCCTCCCCTCTAGAACCCTCAGTTTGTTTTTCAGAGTCCATTGTCTCTCATGGTTCATCTACCCCTCCGATTTCCCCCCTTCATTCTTCCCCTCCTGCTATCTCCTTTTTTTTTCCTTAATATATATTCCATTATTCATTTCATAGGTACAGATCTGAGATTCAACAGTCTTGCACAATTCACAGCGCTTACCAGAGCACATACCCTCCCCAGTGTCTATCACCCAGTGACCCCATCCCTCCCACCCCACACCCCACTTCAGCAACCCTCAGTTTGTTTCCTGAGATTAAGAATTCCTCACATCAGTGAGATCATATGATACATGTCTTTTCTGTTTGACTTATTTCGCTCAGCATAATACCCTCCAGTTCCATCCACATCGTTGCAAATGGCAAGATCTCATTCCTTTTGATGGCTGCATAATATTCCATTGTATATATATACCACTTCTTCTTTATCCATTCATCTGTCGATGGACATCTTGGCTCTTTCCACAGTTTGGCTATTGTGGACATTGCTGCTATAAACATCGGGGAGTACATACCCTTTCTGATCCCTACTTTTGTATCTTTAGGGTAAATACCCAGTAGTGCAATTGCTGAATTGTATGGTAGCTCTAATTTCAACTTTTTGAGGAACCTCCATACTGTTTTCCAGAGTGGCTGCACCAGTTTGCATTCCCACCAACAGTGTAGGAGGGTTCCCCTTTCTCCGCATCCCGGCCCACATCTGTCATTTCCTGACTCATTAAGTCTAGTCATTCTGAGTGGTGTGAGGTGGTATCTCACTGAGGTTTTGATTTGGATTTCCCTGATGCTGAGCGATGTTGAGCACTTTTTCACGTGTCTGTTGGCCATTTGGATGTCTTCTTTGGAAAAATATCTGTTCATGTCTTCTGCCCATTTCTTGATTGGATTCTTTGTTCTTTGGGTGTTGAGTTTGATAAGTTCTTTATAGATTTTGGATACAAGCCCTTTATCTGATATGTCATTTGCAAATATCATCTCCCATTCTGTCAGTTGTCTTTTGGTTTTCTTGACTGTTTCCTTTGCTGTGCAAAAGCTTTTTATCTTGATGAAGTCCCAATAGTTCATTTTTTGCCCTTGCTTCCCTTGCCTTTGGCGATGTTTCTAGGAAGAAGTTGCTGCAGCTGAGGTCGAAGAGGTTGCTGCCTGTGTTCTCCTTTAAGATGTTGATGGACTCCTGTCTCACATTTAGGTCTTTCAAACATTTGGAGTCTATTTTTGTGTGTGGTTGAAGGAAATGGTCCAGTTTCATTCTTCTGCATGTGCCTGTCCAATTTTCCCAACACCATTTGTTGAAGAGACTGTCTTTCTTCCATTGGATATTCTTTCCTGCTTTGTCAAAGATTAGTTGACCATAGAGTTGAGGGTCCATTTCTGGGCTCTCTATTCTGTTCCATTGATCTGTGTGTCTGTTTTAGTGCCAGTACCATACTGTCTTGATGATGACAGCTTTGTAATAGAGCTGGATGTCTGGAATTGTCATGCCACCAGCTTTGCTTTTCTTTTTCAACATTCCTCTGGCTATGTGGGGTCTTTTCTGGTTCCATACAAATTTTAGGATTATTTGTTCCATTTCTTTGAAAAAAGTGGATGGTATTTTGATACGGATTGCATTGAATGTGTAGATTGCTCTAGGTAGCATTGACATCTTCACAATATTTGTTCTTCCAATCCATGAGCATGGAACGTTTTTCCATTTCCTTGTGTCTTCCTCAATTTCTTTCATGAGTATTTTATAGTTTTCTGAGTACAGATCCTTTGCCTCTTTGGTTAGATTTATTCCTAGGTATCTTATGGTTTTGGGTGCAATTGTAAATGGGATTGACTCCTTAATTTCTCTGTCTTCTGTCTTGTTGTTGGTATATAGGAATGCCACTGATTTCTGTGCAATGATTTTATATCCTGCCACTTGACTGAATTCCTGTATGAGTTCTAGCAGTTTTGGGGTGGAGTCTCTTGGGTTTTCCACATAAAGTATCATATCATCTGCAAAGAGTGAGAGTTTGACTTCTTCTTTGCCAATTTGGATGCCTTTGATTTCTTTTTGTTGTCTGATTGCTGTGGCTAGGACTTCTAATACTATGTTGAATAGCAGTGGTGAGAGTGGACATCCCTGTCACGTTCCTGACCTTAGGAGGAAAGCTCTCAGGTTTTCCCCATTGACAATGATATTGCTGTAGGGTTTTCATACATCGCTTTTATGGTATTGAGGTATGTAACCTCTATGCCTATACTCTGAAGAGTTTTGATCAAGAAAGGATGCTGTACTTTGTCAAATGATTTTTCTGCATCTATTGAGAGGATCATATGATTCTTGTTCTTTCTTTTGTTAATGTATTGTATCATGTTGATTGATTTGCGGATGTTGAAACAACCTTGCAGCCCAGGGATAAATCCCACTTCGTCGTGGTGAATAATCCTTTTAATGTACTGTTGGATCCTATTGGCTAGTATTTTGGGCAGAATTATTGCATCCATGTTCATTAGGGATATTGGTCTGTAATTCTCCTTTTTGATGGGGTCTTTGTCTGGTTTGGGGATCAAGGTAATGGTGCCCTCATAAAATGAGTTTGGAAGTTTTCTTTCCATTTCTATTTCTTGGAACAGTTCCAGAAGAATAGGTGTTAATTTCTCTTTAAATGTTTGGTAGAATTCCCCTGGGAAGCCATCTGGCCCTGGGCTTTTGTTTGTTGGGAGATTTTTGATGACTGCTTCAATTTCCTTAGTGGTTATAGGTCTGTTCAGGTTTTCTATTTCTTCCTGGTTCAGTTTTGGTAGGTGATACATCTCTAGGAATGCATCCATTTCTTCCAGGTTATCTAATTTGCTGGCATAGAGTTGCTCATAATATGTTCTTATAATTGTTTGTATTTCATTGGTGTGGGTTGTTATCTCTCCTCTTTCATTCATGATTTTGTTGATTTGGGTCATTTCTCTTTTCTTTTTGGTAAGTCTGGCCAGGGGGTTATAAATTTTTTTAATTCTTCCAAAGAACCAGCTCCTAGGTTTGTTGATCTGTTCTACTGTTCTTTTGGTTTCTGTTTCATTGATTTCTGCTCTGATCTTTATTATTTCTCTTCTCCTGCTGGGTTTAGGCTTTATTTGCTGTTCTTTCTCTCGCTCCTTTAGTTGTAGGGTTACATTGTGTATTTGAGGCCTTTCTTGTTTTTTGAGAAAGGCTTGTATTGCTATATACTTTCCTCTTAGGACTGCCTTTGCTGCATCCCAAAGATTTTGAACAGTTGTGTTTTCATTTTCATTGGTTTCCACGAATTTTTTTAATTCTTATTTAATTTCCTGGTTGACCCATTCGTTCATTGGTAGGATGCTTTTTAGCCTCCATGTATTTGAGTTCTTTCCGACCTTCCTCTTGTGATTGAGTTCTAGTTTCAAGGAATTGTGGTCTGAAAATATGCAGGGAATGATTCCAATCTTTTGGTACTGGTTGAGACCTGATTTATGACCTAGGATGTGATCAGTTGTAGAGAATGTTCCATGGGCACTAGAGAAGAATGTGTATTCTGTTGCTTTGTGATGGAATGTTCTGAATATGTCTGTGAAGTCCATTTGGTCCAGTGTGTCATTTAAAGTATTTATTTCCCTGTTTATCTTTTGCTTAGATGATCTGTCCATTACAGTGAGGGGGGTGTTAAAGTCCCCCACTATTATTGTATGTTGTCAATGTGCTTCTTTGCTTTTGTTATTATTTGCCTTATATAATTGGCTGCTCCCATGTTAGGGGCATAAATATTTACAATTGTTAGATCTTCTTGTTGGATAGACCCTTTAAGTAGGATATAGTGTCCTTCCTCATTTCTTATTACTGTCTTTGTTTTAAAATCTAATTTGTCTGATATAAGGATTGCCACACCAGCTTTCTTTTGGTGTCCATTAGCAAGGTAAATGGTTTTCCACCCTCTCACTTTCAATCTGGGGGTGTCTTTGGGTCTCAAATGAGTCTCTTGCTGGCAGCATATCGATGGGGTTTGTTTTTTAATCCAATCTGATAGCCTGTGTCTTTTTTTTTTTTTTTTTTTTTTTTT
>NC_058415.1:32925301-32928489 GCF_002201575.2 Neomonachus schauinslandi
TTTTTTTTTTTTTTTTCTTAACATATATTGCGTTATTTGTTTCAGAGGTACAGATCTGAGATTCAACAGTCTTGCAAAATTCACAGCGCTTACCAGAGCACATACCCTCCCCAGTGTCTATCACCCAGTCACCCCATCCTTCCCACCCCACCCCCCACTCCAGCAACCCTCAGTTTGTTTCCTGAGATTAAGAATTCCTCATATCAGTGAGATCATATGATACTTGTCTTTCTCTGATTGACTTATTTCACTCAACATAATACCCTCCAGTTCCATCCACGTCGTTGCAAATGGCAAGATCTCGTTCCTTTTGATGGCTGCATAATATTCCATTGTATATATATACCAGATCTTCTTTATCCATTCATCTGTTGATGGACATCTTGGCTCTTTCCACAGTTTGGCTATTGTGGACATTGCTGCTATAAACATTGGGGTGCACGTACCCCTTCGGATCCCTACTTTTGTATCTTTGGGGTAAATACCCAGTAGTGCAATTGCTGGATCATATGGTAGCTCTATTTTCAACTTTTTGAGGAACCTCCATACAGTTTTCCAGAGTGGCTGCACCAGCTTGCATTCCCACCAACAGTGTAGGAGGGTTCCCCTTTCTCCGCATCCCCGCCAACATCTGTCATTTCCTGACTTGTTAATTTTAGCCATTCTGACAGGTGTGAGGTGGTATCTCATTGAGGTTTTGATTTGGATTTCCCTGATGCTGAGCGATACTGAGCACTTTTTCATGTGTCTGTTGGCCATTTGGATGTCTTCTTTGGAAAAATGTCTTTTCATGTCTTCTGCCCATTTCTTGATTGGATTCTTTGTTCTTTGGGTGTTGAGTTTGATGAGTTCTTTATAGATTTTGGATACTAGCCCTTTATCTGATATGTCATTTGCAAATATCTTCTCCCATTCTGTTGGTTGTCTTTTGGTTTTGTTGACTGTTTCCTTTGCTTTGCAAAAGCTTTTTATCTTGATGAAGTCCCAATAGTTCATTTTTGCCCTTGCCTCCCTTGCCTTTGGCGATGTTTCTAGGAAGAAGTTGCTTCGGTTGAGGTCAAAGAGGTTGCTGCCTGTGTTCTCCTTTAGGATTTTGATGGACTCCTGTCTCACATTGAGGTCTTTCAAACATTTGGAGTCTATTTTTGTGTGTGGTGTAAGGAAATGGTCCAGTTTCATTCTTCTGCATGTGGCTATCCAATTTTCCCAACACCATTTGTTGAAGAGACTGTCTTTTTTCCATTGGACATTCTTTCCTGCTTTGTCAAAGATGAGTTGACCATAGAGTTGAGGGTCCATTTCTGGGCTCTCTATTCTGTTCCATTGATCTATGTGTCTGTTTTTGTGCCAGTACCATGCTGTCTTGATGATGACAGCTTTGTAATAGAGCTGGAAGTCCGGAATTGTGATGCCACCGGCTTTGCTTTTCTTTTTCAACATTCCTCTGGCTATGCGGGGTCTTTTCTGGTTCCATACAAATTTTAGGATTATTTGTTCCATTTCTTTGAAAAAAGTGGATGGTATTTTGATGGGGATTGCATTGAATGTGTAGATTGCTCTAGGTAGCATTGACATCTTCACAATATTTGTTCTTCCAATCCATGAGCATGGAATGTTTCTCCATTTCTTTGTGTCTTCCTCAATTTCTTTCATGAGTATTTTATAGTTTTCTGAGTACAGATCCTTTGTCTCTTTGGTTAGATTTATTCCTAGGTATCTTATGGTTTTGGGTGCAATTGTAAATGGGATCGACTCCTTAATTTCTCTTTCTTCTGTCTTGTTGTTGGTGTATAGGAATGCCACTGACTTCTGTGCATTGATTTTATATCCTGCCACTTGACTGAATTCCTGTATGAGTTCTAGCAGTTTTGGGGTGGAGTCTTTTGGGTTTTCCACATAAAGTATCATATCATCTGCAAAGAGTGAGAGTTTGACTTCTTCCTTGCCAATTTGGATGCCTTTGATTTCTTTTTGTTGTCTGATTGCTGTGGCTAGGACTTCCAATACTATGTTGAATAGCAGTGGTGATAGTGGACATCCCTGCCGCGTTCCTGACCTTAGGGGGAAAGCTCTCAGTTTTTCCCCATTGAGAATGATATTCACTGTAGGTTTTTCATAGATGGCTTTTATGATATTGAGGTATGTACCCTCTATCTCTAGACTCTGAAGAGTTTTGATCAAGAAAGGATGCTGTACTTTGTCAAATGCTTTTTCTGCATCTATTGAGAGGATCATATGATTCTTGTTCTTTCTTTTGTTAATGTATTGTATCACATTGATTGATTTGCGGATGTTGAACCAACCTTGCAGCCCAGGGCTAAATCCCACTTGGTTGTGGTGAATAATCCTTTTAATGTACTGTTGGATCCTATTGGCTAGTATTTTGGTGAGAATTTTTGCATCCATGTTCATCAGGGATATTGGTCTGTAATTCTCCTTTTTGATGGGGTCTTTGTCTGGTTTTGGGATCAAGGTAATGCTGGCCTCATAAAATGAGTTGGGAAGTTTTCCTTCCATTTCTATTTTTTGGAACAGTTTCAGAAGAATAGGTATTAATTCTTCTTGAAATGTTTGGTAGAATTCCCCTGGGAAGCCATCTGGCCCTGGGCTTTTGTTTTTTGGGAGATTTTTGATGACTGCTTCAATTTCCTTAGTGGTTATAGGTCTGTTCAGGTTTTCTATTTCATCCTGGTTCAATTTTGGTAGTTGGTACATCTCTAGAAATGCATCCATTTCTTCCAGGTTATTTAATTTGCTGGCATAGAGTTGCTCATAATATGTTCTTATAATTGTTTGTATTTCTTTGGTGTTGGTTGTGATCTCTCCTCTTTCATTCATGATTTTGTTGATGTGGGTCATTTCTCTTCTCTTTTTGATAAGTCTGGCCAGGGGTTTATCAATCTTGTTAATTCTTTCAAAGAACCAGCTCCTAGTTTCATTGATCTGTTCTACTGTTCTTTTAGTTTCTATTTCATTGATTTCTGCTCTGATCTTGATTATTTCTCTTCTCCTGCTGGGTTTAGGCTTTATTTGCTGTTCTTTCTCCAGCTCCTTTAGGTGTAGGGTTAGGTTGTGTACTTGAGACCTTTCTTGCTTCTTGAGAAAGGCTTGTATTGCTATATACTTTCCTCTTAGGACTGCCTTTGCTGCATCCCAAAGATTTTGAATAGTTGTGTTTTCATTTTCAA
>NC_058415.1:32928589-32931370 GCF_002201575.2 Neomonachus schauinslandi
TTCATTGATTTCTGCTCTGATCTTTATTATTTCTCTTCTCCTGCTGGGTTTAGGCTTTATTTGCTGTTCTTTCTCCAGCTCCTTTAGGTGTAGGGTTAGGTTGTGTACTTGAGACCTTTCTTGCTTCTTGAGAAAGGCTTGTATTGCTATATACTTTCCTCTTAGGACTGCCTTTGCTGCATCCCAAAGATTTTGAATAGTTGTGTTTTCATTTTCATTGGTTTCCATGTATTTTTTTAATTCTTCTTTAATTTCCTGGTTGACCCATTCGTTCTTTAGTAGGATGCTCTTTAGCCTCCATGTATTTGAGTTCTTTCTGACTTTTGTCTTGTGATTGAGCTCTAGTTTCAAAGCATTGTGGTCTGAAAATAGGCAGGGAATGATTCCAATCTTTTGGTACCGGTTGAGACCTGATTTATGACCTAGGATGTGATCTATTCTGGAGAATGTTCCATGGGCACTAGAGAAGAATGTGTATTCCGTTGCTTTGGGGTGGAATGTTCTGAATATGTCTGTAAAGTCCATTTGGTCCAGTGTGTCATTTAAAGTCTTTATTTCCTTGTTGATCTTTTGCTTAGATGATCTGTCCATTTCAGTGAGGGGGGTGTTAAAGTCCCCCACTATTATTGTATTGTTGTCGATGTGTTTCTTTGTTTTTGTTATTAATTGGCTTATATAATTGGCTGCTCCCATATTAGGGGCATAGATATTTACAATTGTTAGATCTTCTTGTTGGATAGATCCTTTAAGTATGATATAGTGTCCTTTCTCATCTCTTATTACAGTCTTTGGTTTAAAATCTAATTTGTCTGATATAAGGATTGCCACCCCAGCTTTCTTTTGGTGTCCATTAGCATGGTAAATGGTTTTCCACCCCCTCACTTTCAATCTGGGGCTGTCTTTGGGTCGAAAATGAGTCTCTTGCAGACAGCATATCGATGGGTCTTGTTTTTTAATCCAGTCTGATAGCCTGTGTCTTTTGATTGGGGCATTGAGCCCATTTACATTCAGGGTAACTATTGAAAGATAGGAATTTAGTGCCATTGTATTGCCTGTAAGGTGACTGTTACCGTATATTGTCTGTGTTCCTTTCTGGTCTATGTTGCTTTTGGGGTCTCTCTTTGCTTAGAGGACTCCTTTCAAGATTTCCTGTAGGGCTGGTTTTGTGTTTGCAAATTCCTTTAGTTTTTGTTTGTCCTGGAAGCTTTTTATCTCTCCTTCAATTTTCAATGACAGCCTAGCTGGATATAGTATTCTTGGCTGCATATTTTTCTCGTTTAGTGCTCTGAATATATCGTGCCAGTCCTTTCTGGCCTGCCAGGTCTCTGTGGATAGGTCTGTTGCCAATCTAATGTTTCTACCCTTGTAGGTTACATATCTCTTCTCCCGAGCTGCTTTCAGGATTTTCTCTTTGTCTATGAGACTCGTAAGTTTTACTATTAGATGTCGGGGTGTTGACCTATTTTTATTGATTTTGAGAGGGGTTCTCTGTGCTTCCTGGATTTTCATGCCTGTTTCCTTCCCCAAATTAGGGAAGTTCTCTGCTATAATTTGCTCCATTATACCTTCTGCCCCTCTCTCTCTTTCTTCTTCTTCTGGGATCCCAATTATTCTAATGTTGTTTCGTCTTATGGTATCGCTTATCTCTCGAATTCTGCCCTCGTGATCCAGTAGTTGTTTATCTCTCTTTTTCTCAGCTTCTTTATTTTCCATCATTTGGTCTTCTATATTACTGATTCTCTCTTCTGCCTCATTTATCCTAGCAGTTAGCGCCCCCATTTTTGATTGCACCTCATTAATAGCCTTTTTGATTTCTACTTGGTTAGATTTTAGTTCTTTTACTTCTCCAGAAAGGGTTTCTCTAATAACTTCCATATTTTTTTCAAGCCCAGCTAGTATCTTTAAAGTGATGATTCTGAACTCTAGATCTGACATCGTACTAATGTCCATATTGAGTAGGTCCTTGGCAGTCGGTACTACCTCTTGTTCTTTTTGTTGAGGTGATTTTTTCCATCTTGTCATTTTGTGCAGAGAAGAATAGATTAATGAGAGAACAACATGCTAGCAGAGTAACATTGTCCCCAGAAAATATACTCTAAACAAATCAGAAAAGACCTGAAGCAGTGGAAAAAGAAATGGATAGAGAGAAAAAAGAAAAAGAAAAAGATAAAAACAAACAAAAACAAACAAAACAAAACAACAATGACAAAAAAAAAAAAACCAGAATGTGATCAAATATGATCAGGCTGGTATATAGATCAGTGCCACACACTAGATTTGGGGTACATTTTGGTCTTTTAGAAGAAAGTGCCTCCCCAAATTTTAAAGAAAGAAAAACTTATATACGTACAAAAATAAGGGTTGATATGATGAAGGGATGGAATATGACTGTAAAGATGGAAATTATAAAAAATTTTATAAAAGGAATTGATAAGAAGTTGTTTGAAAAAAGAAAGAAGTGGATTAAAAAAAGAAAAAAAAGAGAGAATGTGATCAGGCAGGGGAATAGAAAACACCATATACTAGAGATTTAGAGTATATTTTAATCTGTTAGAAGAAACTATCTCAAAATTGTAAAGAGAGAACAACTTATATATATATATATGCCAAAAATACGGGTAACTACTATGAAGGGATAGAATATGACTCTAAAACTGGAAAATAAAAATGTTTTTTAAAAAAGGGATTGATAAGATGTTGGTTGAAAAAGGGAAAAAGAAAAATTCAAAAAGAAGAAAAAGAAAAAAAGACAGTTAAAAAAAATTAACTTTGAAAGACTAA
>NC_058415.1:32941370-33003688 GCF_002201575.2 Neomonachus schauinslandi
TATGGTAGCTCTATTTTCAACTTTTTGAGGAACCTCCATACAGTTTTCCAGAGTGGCTGCACCAGCTTGCATTCCCACCAACAGTGTAGGAGGGTTCCCCTTTCTCCGCATCCCCGCCAACATCTGTCATTTCCTGACTTGTTAATTTTAGCCATTCTGACAGGTGTGAGGTGGTATCTCATTGAGGTTTTGATTTGGATTTCCCTGATGCCGAGCGATACTGAGCACTTTTTCATGTGTCTGTTGGCCATTTGGATGTCTTCTTTGGAAAAATGTCTTTTCATGTCTTCTGCCCATTTCTTGATTGGATTCTTTGTTCTTTGGGTGTTGAGTTTGATGAGTTCTTTATAGATTTTGGATACTAGCCCTTTATCTGATATGTCATTTGCAAATATCTTCTCCCATTCTGTTGGTTGTCTTTTGGTTTTGTTGACTGTTTCCTTTGCTTTGCAAAAGCTTTTTATCTTGATGAAGTCCCAATAGTTCATTTTTGCCCTTGCCTCCCTTGCCTTTGGCGATGTTTCTAGGAAGAAGTTGCTTCGGTTGAGGTCAAAGAGGTTGCTGCCTGTGTTCTCCTTTAGGATTTTGATGGACTCCTGTCTCACATTGAGGTCTTTCAAACATTTGGAGTCTATTTTTGTGTGTGGTGTAAGGAAATGGTCCAGTTTCATTCTTCTGCATGTGGCTATCCAATTTTCCCAACACCATTTGTTGAAGAGACTGTCTTTTTTCCATTGGACATTCTTTCCTGCTTTGTCAAAGATGAGTTGACCATAGAGTTGAGGGTCCATTTCTGGGCTCTCTATTCTGTTCCATTGATCTATGTGTCTGTTTTTGTGCCAGTACCATGCTGTCTTGATGATGACAGCTTTGTAATAGAGCTGGAAGTCCGGAATTGTGATGCCACCGGCTTTGCTTTTCTTTTTCAACATTCCTCTGGCTATGCGGGGTCTTTTCTGGTTCCATACAAATTTTAGGATTATTTGTTCCATTTCTTTGAAAAAAGTGGATGGTATTTTGATGGGGATTGCATTGAATGTGTAGATTGCTCTAGGTAGCATTGACATCTTCACAATATTTGTTCTTCCAATCCATGAGCATGGAATGTTTCTCCATTTCTTTGTGTCTTCCTCAATTTCTTTCATGAGTATTTTATAGTTTTCTGAGTACAGATCCTTTGTCTCTTTGGTTAGATTTATTCCTAGGTATCTTATGGTTTTGGGTGCAATTGTAAATGGGATCGACTCCTTAATTTCTCTTTCTTCTGTCTTGTTGTTGGTGTATAGGAATGCCACTGACTTCTGTGCATTGATTTTATATCCTGCCACTTGACTGAATTCCTGTATGAGTTCTAGCAGTTTTGGGGTGGAGTCTTTTGGGTTTTCCACATAAAGTATCATATCATCTGCAAAGAGTGAGAGTTTGACTTCTTCCTTGCCAATTTGGATGCCTTTGATTTCTTTTTGTTGTCTGATTGCTGTGGCTAGGACTTCCAATACTATGTTGAATAGCAGTGGTGATAGTGGACATCCCTGCCGCGTTCCTGACCTTAGGGGGAAAGCTCTCAGTTTTTCCCCATTGAGAATGATATTCGCTGTAGGTTTTTCATAGATGGCTTTTATGATATTGAGGTATGTACCCTCTATCTCTAGACTCTGAAGAGTTTTGATCAAGAAAGGATGCTGTACTTTGTCAAATGCTTTTTCTGCATCTATTGAGAGGATCATATGATTCTTGTTCTTTCTTTTGTTAATGTATTGTATCACATTGATTGATTTGCGGATGTTGAACCAACCTTGCAGCCCAGGGATAAATCCCACTTGGTCATGGTGAATAATCCTTTTAATGTACTGTTGGATCCTATTGGCTAGTATTTTGGTGAGAATTTTTGCATCCATGTTCATCAGGGATATTGGTCTGTAATTCTCCTTTTTGATGGGGTCTTTGTCTGGTTTTGGGATCAAGGTAATGCTGGCCTCATAAAATGAGTTGGGAAGTTTTCCTTCCATTTCTATTTTTTGGAACAGTTTCAGAAGAATAGGTATTAATTCTTCTTGAAATGTTTGGTAGAATTCCCCTGGGAAGCCATCTGGCCCTGGGCTTTTGTTTTTTGGGAGATTTTTGATGACTGCTTCAATTTCCTTAGTGGTTATAGGTCTGTTCAGGTTTTCTATTTCATCCTGGTTCAATTTTGGTAGTTGGTACATCTCTAGAAATGCATCCATTTCTTCCAGGTTATTTAATTTGCTGGCATAGAGTTGCTCATAATATGTTCTTATAATTGTTTGTATTTCTTTGGTGTTGGTTGTGATCTCTCCTCTTTCATTCATGATTTTGTTGATGTGGGTCATTTCTCTTCTCTTTTTGATAAGTCTGGCCAGGGGTTTATCAATCTTGTTAATTCTTTCAAAGAACCAGCTCCTAGTTTCATTGATCTGTTCTACTGTTCTTTTAGTTTCTATTTCATTGATTTCTGCTCTGATCTTGATTATTTCTCTTCTCCTGCTGGGTTTAGGCTTTATTTGCTGTTCTTTCTCCAGCTCCTTTAGGTGTAGGGTTAGGTTGTGTACTTGAGACCTTTCTTGTTTCTTGAGAAAGGCTTGTATTGCTATATACTTTCCTCTTAGGACTGCCTTTGCTGCATCCCAAAGATTTTGAATAGTTGTGTTTTCATTTTCATTGGTTTCCATGTATTTTTTTAATTCTTCTTTAATTTCCTGGTTGACCCATTCGTTCTTTAGTAGGATGCTCTTTAGCCTCCATGTATTTGAGTTCTTTCTGACTTTTGTCTTGTGATTGAGCTCTAGTTTCAAAGCATTGTGGTCTGAAAATAGGCAGGGAATGATTCCAATCTTTTGGTACCGGTTGAGACCTGATTTATGACCTAGGATGTGATCTATTCTGGAGAATGTTCCATGGGCACTAGAGAAGAATGTGTATTCCGTTGCTTTGGGGTGGAATGTTCTGAATATGTCTGTAAAGTCCATTTGGTCCAGTGTGTCATTTAAAGTCTTTATTTCCTTGTTGATCTTTTGCTTAGACGATCTGTCCATTTCAGTGAGGGGGGTGTTAAAGTCCCCCACTATTATTGTATTGTTGTCGATGTGTTTCTTTGTTTTTGTTATTAATTGGCTTATATAATTGGCTGCTCCCATATTAGGGGCATAGATATTTACAATTGTTAGATCTTCTTGTTGGATAGATCCTTTAAGTATGATATAGTGTCCTTTCTCATCTCTTATTACAGTCTTTGGTTTAAAATCTAATTTGTCTGATATAAGGATTGCCACCCCAGCTTTCTTTTGGTGTCCATTAGCATGGTAAATGGTTTTCCACCCCCTCACTTTCAATCTGGGGCTGTCTTTGGGTCGAAAATGAGTCTCTTGCAGACAGCATATCGATGGGTCTTGTTTTTTAATCCAGTCTGATAGCCTGTGTCTTTTGATTGGGGCATTGAGCCCATTTACATTCAGGGTAACTATTGAAAGATAGGAATTTAGTGCCATTGTATTGCCTGTAAGGTGACTGTTACCGTATATTGTCTGTGTTCCTTTCTGGTCTATGTTGCTTTTGGGGTCTCTCTTTGCTTAGAGGACTCCTTTCAAGATTTCCTGTAGGGCTGGTTTTGTGTTTGCAAATTCCTTTAGTTTTTGTTTGTCCTGGAAGCTTTTTATCTCTCCTTCAATTTTCAATGACAGCCTAGCTGGATAGAGTATTCTTGGCTGCATATTTTTCTCATTTAGTGCTCTGAATATATCCTGCCAGTCCTTTCTGGCCTGCCAGGTCTCTGTGGATAGGTCTGTTGCCAATCTAATGTTTCTACCCTTGTAGGTTACATATCTCTTCTCCCGAGCTGCTTTCAGGATTTTCTCTTTGTCTATGAGACTCGTAAGTTTTACTATTAGATGTCGGGGTGTTGACCTATTTTTATTGATTTTGAGAGGGGTTCTCTGTGCTTCCTGGATTTTCATGCCTGTTTCCTTCCCCAAATTAGGGAAGTTCTCTGCTATAATTTGCTCCATTATACCTTCTGCCCCTCTCTCTCTTTCTTCTTCTTCTGGGATCCCAATTAGTCTAATGTTGTTTCGTCTTATGGTATCGCTTATCTCTCGAATTCTGCCCTCGTGATCCAGTAGTTGTTTATCTCTCTTTTTCTCAGCTTCTTTATTTTCCATCATTTCATCTTCTATATTACTGATTCTCTCTTCTGCCTCATTTATTCTAGCAGTTAGCGCCCCCATTTTTGATTGCACCTCACTAATAGCCTTTTTGATTTCTACTTGGTTGGATTTTAGTTCTTTTACTTCTCCAGAAAGGGTGTCTCTAATAACTTCCATGCTCTTTTCAAGCCCAGCTAGTATCTTTAAAGTGATGATTCTGAACTCTAGATCTGACATCGTACTAATGTCCGTATTGAGTAGGTCCCTGGCAGTCGGTACTACCTCTTGTTCTTTTTGTTGAGGTGATTTTTTCCGTCTTGTCATTTTGTGCAGAGGAGAATAGATTAATGAGAGAACAAAATGCTAGCAGAGTAACAACGTCCCCAGAAAATATACTCTAAACAAATCAGAAAAAACCTGAAGCAGTGGGAAAAGAAAGGGAAAGAGAGAAAAAAGAAAAAGAAAAAAAAGAAAAAGATAAAGATAAAAACAAAAACAAACAAAACAAAACAACAACAAAAAAACCAGAATGTGATCAAATATGATCAGTGCCACACACTAGATTTGGGGTGTATTTTGGTCTTTTAGAAGAAAGTGCCTCCCAAAATTTTAAAGAAAGAAAAACTTATATATGTACAAAAATAAGGGTTGATATGATGAAGGGATGGAATATGACTGTAAAGATGGAAATTATAAAAAATTTTATAAAAGGAATTGATAAGAAGTTGTTTGAAAAAAGAAAGAAGAGGATTTAAAAAAAGAAAAAAAAAGGGAGAGGATGTGATCAGGCAGGGGAACAGAAAACACCATATACTAGAGATTTAGGGTATATTTTGATCTGTTAGAAGAAACTATCTCAAAATTTTAAAGAGAGAACAACTTATATATATAAGCCAAAAATATGGGTAACTACTATGAAGGGATAGAATATGACTCTAAAAATGAAAAATAAAAATGTTTTTTTTTTTTTTTAAAAAAAGGGATTGATAAGATGTTGGTTGAAAAAGGGAAAAAGAAAAATTCAAAAAGAATAAAAAAAGAAAAAAAGACAGTTAAAAAAAAATTAACTTTGAAAGACTACAGAATCATGGTAAAAAAGCCATGAATTCTATGTGCAGTAGTCCCCTAGAGCTGGAGTTCTGCCGTTCTCATTGATGGGTAAACTTGGTCTTGGCTGGCTGTTCTCGCTGATCTTCTGGGGAGGGGCCTGTTGCCGTGGTTTCCAAATATCTTTGCCGGAGGCAGAATTGCCCCGCCCTTGCCCCCTCCCAGCTAAGTAATCTGCTGGGGTTTGCTCTCCGGGGCTTTTGTTCCCTGCGAGCTTTCCGTACAGCTTTGGAGGCGGAGAGTGAAAATGGCGGCCTCCCAATCTCCGCCCCGGAGGAGCCGAGAACTCGGGGTCCCGCTTCTCAGTGAGCCCCCAGAGAAAAGCCGTCAGTCACTCCCGTCTCCCCGGTCTCCAGCCGCACTCCGTGCTCACCCGGCCTGTGACCGCGCATTTCTATCTCTGGCACCCGACCCCGGGTGAAGTCTCCAAACCCAGCAGATCCCTGCGGTGCACTCCCGCGCGGCTCCTCCCGGGGGAGGAAGGTGAGTCTCCCCGGATCTGCCGCTTGTTGGGTCCCTGCTGGAGGAGCAGGGGCCCGACTGTGCCGTGGATCAGGGTTTATGGCAACCCCGAGCTGAGAGCCCGCGCCTGGGCTCCGCCTCTGCAGCCGGCTTCCCTGCTCCAATACCTGGGAGCTCTGCCACACTCAGGCACCCCCAGTCTTTCTGTGACCCGTGGGTCCTGAGACCACACTGTCCCGGAGGGTTCCACCCCCCGCTTAGCCACCAGAGTGACGTCCCTCAGCGGAGCAGACTTTTAAAAGTTCCGATTTTGTGCTCCGCGGCTCTATCACTTGCCAGAAGCGGCCGCCGGAGGCCCCTCCCCCGCCGTCTATCCTCCCGAATATCGCCTCGGATTCACTTCTCCGCACGTCCTACCTTCCAGAAAGTGGTCGCTTTTCTGATAGCCTGTGTCTTTTGATTGGGGCATTTAGCCCATTTACATTCAGGGTAACTATTGAAAGATAGGAATTTAGTGCCATTGTATTGCCTGTAAGGTGACTGTTACTGTATATTGTCTCTGTTCCTTTCTGGTCTATGTTGCTTTAGGCTCTGTCTTTGCTTAGAGGACCCCTTTCAAGAGTTCTTGTAGGGCTGGTTTCGTGTTTGCAAATTCGTTTAGTTTTTCTTTGTCCTGGAAGCCTTTTATCTCTCCTTCAATTTTCAATGACAGCCTAGCTGGATATATTATTCTTGGCTGCATATTTTCTCATTTAGTGCTCTGAATATATCATGGCAGTCGTTTTTGGCCTGCCAGGTCTCTGTGGAGAGGTCTGTTTGCCAATCTAATGCTTCTACCATTGCAGGTTATATATTTCTTCTCCCTAGCTGCTTTCAGGATTTTCTCTTTGTCTATGAGACTTGTAAGTTTTACTCTTAGATTCAGGGTGTTGACCTATTTTTATTGATTTCGAGAGGGGTTCTCTGAGCTTCCTGGATTTTGATGCCTGTTTCCTTCCCCAAATTAGGGAAGTTCTCTGCTATTAATTGCTCCAATATACCTTCTGCCCCCCTCTCTCTTTCTTCTTCTTCTGGGATCCCAATTATTCTAATGTTGTTTTGTCTTAAAGTATCGCTTATCTCTCGAATTCTCCCCTCGAATTCCGGGAGTTGTTCATCTCTCTTTTTTTCAGCTTCTTTATTTTCCATCCTTTGGTCTTCTATATCACTGATTCTCTCTTCTGCCTCATTTATCCTAGCAGTTAGCGCCCCCATTTTTGATTGCACCTCATTAATAGCCTTTTTGATTTCTACTTGGTTAGATTTTAGTTCTTTTACTTCTCCAGAAAGGGTTTCTCTAATAACTTCCATGTTTTTTTCAAGCCCAACCAGTATCTTTAAAGTGATGATCTGAACTCTAGATCCGACATCGTACTAATGTCCATATTGAGTAGGTCTCTGGCAGTCAGTACTACCTTTTGTTCTTTTTTTTGAGGGTTTTTTTTCCGTTTTGTCATTTTGTCCAGAGGAGAATAGATTAATGAGAGAACAAAATGCTAACAGGGTAACAACGTGCCCAGTAAATATACTCTAAACAAATCAGAAAAGACATAAAGCAGTGGGAAAAGAAAGGGAAAGAGAGAAAAAAAGGAAAAAAGAAAAGAAAAAAAGAAAAAGATAAAGATAAAAACAAACAAAAAGAGAACAAAACAAAACAAAAAAAAACAGAATATGATCAAATATGATCATGCTGGTATATAGATCAGTGCCACACACTAAATTTTGGATGTATTTTCGTCTTTTAGAAGAAAGTGCCTCCCAAAATTTTAAAGAAAGAAAAACTTATATATGTACAAAAATAAGGGCTGATGTGATGAAGGGATGGAATATGATTGTAAAGATGGAAATTATAAAAAATTTTATAAAAGGAATTGATAAGTTGTTTGTAAAAAGAAAGAAGATTTAAAAAAAAAAGATAAAGGAGAGAATGTGATCAGGTAGGGGAGTAGAAAAACATACACTAAAGATTTAGGGTATATTTTGATCTGTTAGAAGAAACTATCTGAAAATTTTAAAGAGAGAACAACTTATATATATATGCCAAAAATACGGGTAACTACTATGAAGGGATAGAATATGACTCTAAAAATGAAAAATAAAAATGTTTTTTTAAAAAAGGGATTGTTAAGATGTTGGTTGAAAAAGGGTAAAAGAAAAATTCCAAAAAAAAAAAAGACAGTTAAAAAAAAATTAACTTTGAAAGACTACAGAATCATGGTAAAAAACGATGGATTCTATGTGCAGCATTCCCCTAGGGCTGGAGTTCTGCTGTTCTCATTGATCGGTAAACTTGGTCTTGGCTGGCTGTTCTCGCTGATCTTCTGGGGGAGGGGCCTGTTGCCATGGTTCCCAAATGTCTTTGCGGGAGGTGGAATTACCCCGCCCTTGCCAGGTCCAGGCTAAGTAATCTGTTCGGGTTTGCTCTCCGGAGCTTTTGTTCCCTGCAAGCTTTCCGTACAGCTTTGGAGGTGGAGAGTGAAAATGGCGGCCTCCCAATCTCCGCCCTGGAGGGGCCGAGAACTTGGGCCCTGCTCCTCAGTGAGCCCCCAGAGAAAAGCCATCAGTCACTCCCGTCATCCCGGTCTCCAGCCTCACTCCTTGCTCACCCGGCCTGTGACCGCGCATTTCTATCTCTGGCACCCAACCCCGTGTGGAGTCTCCAAATCCTGCAGATCCCTGTGGTGCACTTCCGCGCCTCTCCTCCCGGTGGAAGAAGGTGAGTCTCCCCAGATCTGCCGCCTGTTGGGTCCCTGCTGGAGGAGCAGTGGCCCAACTGTGCCACGGATCACGGTTTATGGCAACCCCGAGCTGAGAGCCCAAGCCTCGGCTCCATCTCTGCAGCCGGCTTTCCCGCTCTGATACCTGGGAGCTCTGCCGCACTCAGGCACCCCCGGTCTTTCTGTGACCCCGAGGGTCCTGAGACCACACTGTCCCATGAGGCTTCCACCCCCTGCTTAGCCACCAGAGTGATATCCCTCAGCGGAGCTGACTTCTAAAAGTTCCGATTTTGTGCTTCATGGGTCTATCACTTGCCAGAAGCAGCCAACGGAGGCCCCTCCCCCGCCATCTATCCTCCCGAATATTGCCTGAGATTCACTTCTCCGCATGTCCTACCTTCCAGAAAGTGGTCCCTTTTCTGTTCAGAGAGCTGTTGCTATTCTTTTCTTCGATCTCCTGTTGAGTTTGTAGGTGTTCAGAATGGTTTGATCCCTATCCAGCTGAACTCCAGAGACCAGAGGAAATCCAGGTCTCCTACTCCTCTGCCATCCCACTGCGCCCCCCATTTTTTAAATATTACAGTAATTGTTATGAACAATCAAATCAAATATTACTACCAAGTCTTAAAAGACGTACAATGTAAGGTAAAAGTAACTTCAATATAAGAAACGATTTAAATTCATTTTAGACAGATGGATAAAAATAAGGGGGGAGTTATTGGAAAAAGTTAAAATATCCTGATAATCTTTTTTTAAATAAAGCTTTTTTTAAAGATTTATTTATTTATTTATTTGACAGAGAGAGAGAGAGAGAGAGAGAGAGTGAGCACAAGCAAGGGGGAACGGCAGGCAGAGGGAGAGGGAGAAACAGGCTCCCCATGGAGCAGGGAGCCCAATGCCAGGCTCGATCCCAGGACCCTGAGATCATGACCTGAGCCAAAGGCAGCTGCTTAACTAACTGAGTCACCCAGGCGCCCAATCTTTTATTTTTTTAAACATTTTAGTATGTATGTGTGTATTTTGTGTATATGTGTGTATTTTTAATTTAGATATGTTTGACATACAACTTTATATTAGTTTTAGGTGTACAACATAATGATTTGATATTTGTATATATTGCCATTCCATTTCTCTAGAACTTTTAAAGTGAAACTCCTTGTACCACCACCACCACGAACACTCACTCCCCTGAAGATTCACAATGATCCTCATGTACTCTAATCCTATGGCCAGCTCTTAGACTTCATTTTCTTTGATCTTTCATCTGCATTTTTCAGAACTGATGACTCCTTTCTTCTTTTTTTTTTTGTTCTTTTTTTATTATGTTAATCACCGTATGTTATATCATTAGTTTTTGATGTAGTGTTCCATGATTCATTATTTGCATATGACACCCAGTGCTCCATGCAGAACGTGCCCTCTTTAATACCCATCACCAGGCCAACCCATCCTCCCAACCCCCTCCCCTCTAGAACACTCAGTTTGTTTTTCAGAGTCCATCGTGATGACTCCTTTCTTCTTAAGGGACTTTCTGTGTGGTGCCTAATAAACTACATCCTTTTGGTTTTCTCATCTCCTCACTGACTGTCCTTTCTTACCCTTCTCTGTTGGCTCCCCCTCCTCTTCCATATCTTGAATCAATATTATGCTGGATTGTTGTATTGTCAATTTGGTCAAGCTGGGAATTACATCTCCTAGAACCCCTTTTTCTCTATGGCTCCAGGTTAGAGTTGCTCAAAAGAGGAACTTGCATATAGGATTTGAGAAGTGGAACTGAAGCCGAGTTATTATTCTCTGAATAATTTCAGGGCCAGATATGTTAATGGAAAAATATGGAAGTGCCTGGAAAATTCCAGCTTGTATTTTTCTTTCATTCCAAGTCTCGTTCATCCTCTCAATTTCTTATTCTGTTGACCAGCAGTGGTCTCACGCACACTACTAGATGCTTGACTATAGTTGCACAGAATTAGTAGCTTCATAGATGCAGCGGCTTCTATGTTCCTCATATAGAGTTCCCTATTTGGAGTTCCACTTCAGTGACTGAACAAGCCTAGTTTATCAGATTTCCCTGAAAGCTCCATCTTGTTCTCTTGTGCCAATGTTATGAGAAGACTGGTTAGTGACTTCCTCAAATCCTCCATTCTCCCTGCCACATCTTTACTGCTTCAACTCCTCCAATAATTGTATAAAATCTAATTCCAATAATAAACCTTTTATCCTATATTTCTATTAATTGAATCCTGGATCAAATATTGGTACCACTAGAAGTAGTTCTAGAGGAATACAACATTAATATAGCATTAGAACTCAGATATGACTAGATTTAAAGGCATTGATTACTGCTGTCATTGATGAATGGGACATTGGTAGTCTATGTCAAGCAATAGTTATTTTCCAAGTTATGTAATGTATAATTGAAATAGACAACTAAACAACTGGTAGAATCCCTCTATTGGCTCCCTGATGTATGGAATGAGGTCTTTTATGATAGGAAAGGCAAATGAAAAACTCTCTAGAACTTCTTCCTACTAAATCAGTAACTCATAATCAGTAACTGCATTCCTGGAGGGATTGGAGAGATTTTTTTTTTTTTTCTACTAGTAAGGACTAAGAAGATGCAAGAGTGGTGATTGCTACTACATCCCCATCCAATTTGCCTTTTTAGACTAGGCAGATGGCAGACAGATCCTGGAAAATGAGAGTGGATTACCACAAACTTAATCAGATGGTGGGGGAATCCATTTGTAACTTGTTGCAAATATGGTTTCTTTACTGGATCTAACCAACACACCCTTTGGAATCTACTATTCAACTAGTAACCTAGTAAATACCTTAGTAAAGACTACCAGAAGCAGTTTTCTTTTAGCTGGTAACTAGCAATACACTTCTCTATCATAGAACTATATCAACTATTTATCCCTTTATCATAGCCCTTTTCTCAGGAACATCCCTGTCTCTCTATTCTAAAGGACATCTTGTCTTGCTGGTTCACCATGTTGATGACATCATGTTGCTTGGACCTCTTAAGCAAGAAATAGACACCTTCTTAGACATATATGTGCCAGAATATAGGAAGTATTTCCCACAAAAATGCAGGAGCATGCTAATTTGGCCAAGCTTTTAGCCATCTAGTGGTCTGTGGCATATTAAGTTGTCTGCTATGAAAGGGGTCATGGGTACTCAGCATAGTACCATGGAGTGTAGATATAACAAAGGGTTTATTGGGGGAAAACTTAAAATTAGAGAAGTGGTAGAGTGCACTCAGTCCCCTGAATTCTCATTACTCTGTGAAGTCCAGCACAGACTTGCTTTATCCAGAAAGCTAGATGTGCAAAAAACTCCTCCTCACTCACCCCATTATGTTATTTAGCCTAAGAAGGGGTAGAGAGTGCCTGATTACTTGTAGTAAAAAGAAGTAAAACAGGGTTCAGGAAATGCTAGTAAAGATACATAATAGAGACCAAGGTATATGTACGGAGGGCTCAGTAAACAACCTTGCCTGTTAAATGGAATGCTAAATAAGCCAAAGACATTATCTCTGTAGGCTGGCTCAGTGGAGATAAGCCAGCTCTCTGCTAAGCTTCCAAAAGTGGAAGGAGATGAGCCCCTAAGGCTGTCTGGATTTGTCTCTCATCAATATCCCTTCCAAGGAAAGGGAGAAGTTGCTGCATCTGGCCGCTCTTCCAGTTCTAAAACAGTGCATTTGGTTGTTCATTTTGTCTAGGAGAAATGGCCAAATATGTGGATCTGTGCTGATTCTGGGTAGGGACTGATGGTTTGACTGTGTTGTCAGAGACCTGGAAGGAACACAAAGGAAAAATTATGTCCAGTAGTCCAGAGGTAATATGTGGAAGAACTCTCCAAAAAGGTCATGAAGGATAAAGATATCTGTGTCCCATCTGATTATTTACCAAAGAGTAGCCTTAGCAGAGGTGAATCTTAATAACCAGGTGGACATGATGACTCATGTTGGGATGTTAGTCAGCCTCTTTCTCCAGCCATCCCTCCTCTTGCCTAGTAGGCTTATGATGAAGGTGGCAATGGTGCAGAAATGAAGGATATGTGTAGGCTCAGCAATATGGACTTGTGCTCACAAAGACCAATTTGACTTCAGCCACTGCTGAGTGCCCGACCTACGAGCAGCAGAGACCAACACTGAGTCCACAATACATCCCTACTCCCAAGGGACATTACCCAGGCACTTGGTGGAAGATTGATTACCTTGGATCACTTACATCATGGAAGGAATAGCATTTTGCTTTCGGTGGAACAGACATATATCCTGGATACGAATTTATCTTATCTGCTTGTGATTCTGCCAGAATTACCATCCAGAGATTTCCAAAAGGCCTTATTCAGTATTAAGGTTTTCCACACAGTATTACTTTTTATCACAGAAATTATTAAATATCAAATTCACTAGTCTTGTGATCTTTATAACCCTGAAGTAATTGATCTGATAGAATGGTAGACTGTCTTTTTGAAGACTCAGTTACGGTGCCATGTGTTTAGCACTATTTTGCAGAGCTAGTGTAAAATCTTCAGGATAAATGAAGGCTCTGAATCAGTGACCAGTGGGAATAGTTCTTCCTGTTACCCTTAATGATCCACTAGCAAAATTTGTTCCCACAACTTTGGGGTCTGCTGATTTAGAGTTCTTACTGAGAATGGGAAGTCCATTTTTTACTAGAGGATGTACAAAGACTTATAAACTGGAAGTTGAGACTATTACCTGGTCATTTATTACCTTCTCCCAGTGGACCAGCAGGCAAAGAAGAGGGTCATTGCATTAGAGGGCTTGCTGATCCTATCAAGGAGAAATTAAGCTTCTCCGTTACAATGGGGGCAGGGAGTAGTATGTCTGGAAAACATGAAGTTCTCTGGATGTCTCAGTGCTCCTCCATGTTTTATGTTAATGTTAATGAAATACTGCCACAATTCAATAGAGGCAGGACTCCTAATGGCACAGATCTTGAAGGAACAAATGTTTTGGTTACCTTGGCATAAGGCAAGGAATCATGACCAGCCAAGGTATTTGCTGAGCTTAAAGAGAGGCTAGATGGACAATGGAAGCAGGAAGTTATAAATCCCAGTTATGATGACCTGACAAGTTACAGAAATAAAAATTCTAGTAGTTATTTCTTCCTTACTTCATTGTAAATGTGTGTGTGTGTGTGTATAAAATACCATCTGTTTTCTTTCATTTTTCTTTTTCCATTTTCATACTCTTCAACATAAAATGTATTAATATTGCTTAAGGCATAGATTTTGGCTCAGAAGAAGAATGAACATTATTTACAGATGGACAAAGAGGGAACTTTGTGTATCCCTATCTGGGGAGGCTATGCTATGTATTGTTGGTTATACTAAGGATAGTTGCATCATTTTAGGTAGAAGCATCATTTTGCTGTGGCCCTGATTTGGAAATTATATATGGTTAAAAAGGTACATATGGACAGCAAATTGACAAGGTCTGGACTTATTTGGATTGGTTAATCTAGGTGGGTACTACATTTCCAAGAATCTCCTTTCCTGAATAGTTCCAGGTTATAGTTGGCCAAAACAGGAACTTCTGTGAGATTCAGAGGGTGGACAAACATATACAGAGGTGCCCAGCTTGTCCTCATTCTCTCCTACATCCAGCTCTTCTTTCCAACTGCTAGGCAGTTTATCCAGGCATCTCTACTAGATGCTTGGCTATGGACCCACAGGAAGCTACCCAGAGACCACAACT
Source organism: Neomonachus schauinslandi (assembly GCF_002201575.2). NCBI lineage: Eukaryota > Metazoa > Chordata > Mammalia > Carnivora > Phocidae > Neomonachus > Neomonachus schauinslandi. Next base: position 32,955,590 of record NC_058415.1, read on the forward strand.
AATAAACTTCTGCAGATTGTACTTGGCTTCTCAGATTTCCCCAGAAGCCCAGCTTGTCTACCTGCACCAGTACTTCAGGAAGATGAGGTAGTGTCTTTTCCCCTAAATGTCTCCAGGTGTTTTCTTTTTCAGCTACTCCCATAATTGTGTAAAGTCTAATTCTTCTAATCAATTCCTTATCCCACAACAAGCACAATACTTCTGCCTCCCTGTCTGAACCCTGACTGGTACAGAGCCTGTGAGAATACCTGTTGTAGGTATTTGATAAATGTTAAGTGTCTGTGTCTGTGTATCTGACGGGGATAGGCAAATTGCTGGTGAAGCCATACTAGAGGTAAATGCTGTTCTAATTTTCTGTGGTTTGCAATTATCATGGATGGAACTGATAATTTATAACCCTAAGTATTGAGAAAGGGAATTTGGGATAATTCCTGGACCTATGATGGTACAGGGGGAGGGTAATTAAATATTGCTTGCTCAAACTCTTCCACCTGAAGCATACAAGTTACTCTTCAAGGATTCTGTTGAAACCAAAACTGTAGAAGTGAACAATTTGTGACACAAAATCAGAAAAGCATTAGCTATTTGGATGATGGATTAGACAAAGTAACAGCAACAATAACCAAAATAATAACAACAACAAAAGACAATAGAAATGAACAAAAAATTCCTGGTCTTAGAATATATGTGTATTTCTACAGCAAAGCAAAGTGAATTTTTAAACATTTTTATTGAAATCAAGGAAGGCTACTCAAAAGTTTCTGGTGAGCAAGATTTAAGAAATTAAAAATATATTAAGTTAAGATGTATGGGCTAGCATGAATATTATATCTGTTTGGCAGTTTTCTTTTTATCATTTTATTTCAGAAAATAAAAATATTTATAAAGTGTCTCACAAATACATATAAAATCTCAGTCCTCCTGCTCAGATCTTTTCCCATGACAGTTTAAGTTACTTACAACAACCATAATAACTTTGGAGTTATTTTCTTAAGTTCTACTCAGACTTCATTACACTACCTCTTTTTTTGTTCCTTAAAGACAAAAATTCCCTCATTTTTAACTTGTTCTGCTAAAGTGACAGACTCTAGAGTAGGTACTTTTTGTGCACTTTCTCTAACTTTCACAACAGGTAAAGAACATAGGAATTATGTTTCCTGGTTTGGAGGTGAGGAAAGTGAAGATCAGAGAGATAAAAGTGATGTACTCAGGGTCACACAATGAAGTCATAAGTTTAACCCAGATCCACATTCCTTCCACTTCACTATCTTGCTTCCATTTAACTTTTGTATCATTGCTTTCCCCATCCCAAGAACTATTGCACATTCAATTTCTATAGCTATTGCTAAATTGCTCTCCAGAAACTGTACCAATATACATATACTCCTACCAGAGTAGGAAAGTCTCTATTTCTCCACATTTTCATCAGTACCAACTAGATTTTCCAAAATTATTTTAGAACCAGGATGTGATTATAAAGATTATTGCTAGGTTGAAATTTAGGAATAACATGATATGTTAGATATTTAAAATGCTAAATGCCAAGCATTTGCATTTGAGTGTGTAGTGTTTTAAATAAAATTTTAAATAAACCTATGGACTTCTACACAATTGACTATAATTGTATCAGGCCTTAGATTCAGCTGGAGCTTAGGTCTCATATTCTGGAATTGGTGTAGAAGACAGAGCATTAAGCTACTGGCTAACGGAGGCTCTCAGCAAACCGTGGAACTTTAGGCTCCTCACTGAGAGGGCCAGAAACTTTCCTGTCATACTTTGTTAGCCTAAGAAATGGTCCTGCCATAAAGAACAGCAAATACTTGACCTTGTACCACCATTCCTGTTGACTCAGAGAAAGATACAATTCTGAAGGAATGTGTCCATGATAAGTGAATATGGAATCCATACCATTCTTCAAGCATAAGGAGATTCCAGTGGCTTCCTGGGGCTGCTCATCCATGGAATCTGGTTCTGAGCTTTTCCAACCTAAAGACATTTAAATTTCCCACAGTTTCCTCCACCTTCTCCAATCCAGCACTGCCAGTAAATGCAAAGAGAGCCTGTAAATCTCACTTTTTTCTTTTTCTCTTATCTGCTATAATTTCTGGCCCTCTGGGAAGTAAAATTGGATAGGAGGAAGGTAGAGAAAGACAGAGAGAATGCCAGAGTCTGAAACTTGTTTTATTTAGGATTCTTCCAAAATGCAGACCATAAAATAAGAATTTGGGTGCAGGTAATTTATTTGACAGATCATCCTGGGAAGCACAAGATAAAGAGTGGGGATAGTGACACAGGGAAGGGACAGGAGATAACACAGGTTGCATTAATTACTGGGGCTACTGCAGTGGGCAGTTGGAGCTCAGTCCTCCTGGGGACTTCTGATAACCTATGTTGAATGTGCTTCAGAATTGAGGGGTAAGGAAGCTGGGATTGATCCACCTCTTATTGGTTGAGATTGCCCTTGGGGACATTGAATCCCTGACACTTCTAATCTGCCCTATATGGAGGTTGGGTGAGCTCCTGTGATGCTGGAAAAAAATATCTGAGGCCAGAAGCAGAGTGATGTATACACTGGAGGCATGCTGCTGTCAGCATGCCAGGTGGTTCCCAAAGCATGTGAACTTAGAGGTGGGGTTAGAGATATGGGGCAGGGTCCCAACAATATTTGCTCTAAGACCCAAGAGAGAAATTTCATGAATTTCACATTGTTGTCTCCAGCCAGCCCAATAATATTGTTCTGTATATGGATATAGATGTCTATAGAGAGAAAGGTAGAAATGCTGCTCCAGAGAAGAAGGGAAAGGTAAGGATGTGGTATGGGTAAAGGTAGGAATAGGGATAAGAAAACAGGGATTACATATAGGGCTGTGTGCTCACATGTGTATGTATCATTTGTGGCCATGTCATGTGGTCTATAGCCATATTTGATGGGAAAATAAAAATCTATTAAATGCAAGGGAAAACTGTGGCCCCTGCATGGAAGCTGAAAGAGGGATAGCTACACAGTCATTCAAGAAAGTTAATCTCTATCTATTTCCTCATCAGACTGTATGAAACTTGGATTGAATAGCCCTATATTCTGCTGAATCCTAGAAAGTCCCCCCCACACACACACACAAAGGACTGTGTCTTCCCAGTGTTTCTCAGCCCTGACTTCTTACTGAAATTCCCAGGAGAACTTTAAAAATACTGATGCCTGGGCCACACCTCCAGGGGTTCTGATTTAATTGGGCTCAGTGCAGTCGGGAACTGAGACTTGTAAAAGCTTCCCAGGGGACTTTCATGTGCAGCCAAGGTGAGAACCTCTGCCCTGGAAGTTCTTGAAGCAGTATTACTTCCTTTTATTTTCCTGGTGCATGAGTGACAAAGTTCCCACCTCCCAGGTAGGTGAGCTGGGTGGTGGTGAAATGACCTATGAGCCATTAAAACCTTAGGGAGAACACATGTCAAGGATGAAGGATCAGATTATTATGCTGAAGTGACTGTGGTTGGCAGAGAGACCTGCACATGTCCTGCTCTAGAAAGGAAGGGAGTAAACCTGGATCTGGTATTGAAAAAGAGGAGCATATTCTTTGAGTCATCCTCAGTTGCCATTATTTAATACATTTCAGCTAACGTGTCCAGGAGATCGACATGATCTGTTATTCTCAAGCTTCATTGTTTATCCCAGATCTCAAAAACCATGTCAAGTTACCCAGTGCTCTTAAGCAAGTGTGTGGCAGGGGGAGGAGCAAGATGGTGGAGGAGTAGGAGACAAATTTCATCTATTCCCAGGAATCCAACTAGATAGGGATCAAAACATTCTGAACACCTACGAACTCAACAGGAGATCAAAGAAAAGAATAGCAGCAACTCTCTGAACAGAAAAGCAACTTTCTGAAAGGTAGGATGTGCGGAGAAGTGAATCTGAGGCAATATTCGGGTAGATAGACGGGGGGGGGGTGAATCCGTCTGCCGCTTCTGGCAAGTGATAGAGCAGCAGAGCACAAAATCAGAAATTTTAGAAGTCGGCTCCGTTGAGGGACGTCCCTCCAGTGGCTAAGTGGGGGATGGAACCCTCTCTGGGACAGTAGGATCTCAGGACCATGGGGGGTCACAGAAAGACCAGGGGTGCCTGAGTGCAGCAGAGCTCTCAGGTATTGGAGCGGGGAAGCTGGCTGCAGAGATGGAGCTGAGGGGTGGGCTCTCAGCTCGGGGGTGCCATAAGCCGTGATCTGTGGCACAGTCGGGCCACTGCTCTTCCAGTAGGGACCCAACAAGGGGCAGATCCGGGGAGACTCCCCTTCCTCCCCCAAGAGGAGTGGCGTGGGAGCGCACTGCAGGGGTCTGCTGGGTTTGGAGACTCCACACCGGGTAATGTGCCAGAGATAGAAACACTCGGTCACAGGCCAGGTGAGCACGGAGTGCAGCCGGAGACTGGGGAGACAAGACTGATTGACTGCTTTTCTCTGAGGCACAGGGCCCTGAGTTATTGCCTCCTGCATGGTGGAGATCGGGAGGCCACCATTTCACCCTCATCCTCCAAAGCTGTACGGGAAGCTTGCAGGGAACAAAAGCTCCCAAGAGCAAACCCAAGCAGATTACTTAGCCTGGACCTGGCAAGGGCAGGGCAATTCCACCTCCCGCAAAGACATTTGGGAACCATGGCAACAGGCCCCTCCCCCAGAAGATCAGCAAGAACAGCCAGCCAAGACAAGTTTACTGATCAATAAGAACAGCAGAACTCCAGCGCTAGGGGAATACTGCACATAGAATTCATGGCTTTTTTCCCCATGATTCTTTAGTCTTTCAAAGTTAATTTTTTTTTTAACTTTCTTTCTCTTTTCTTTTTTTTTCTTTTTGAATTTTCCTTTTTCCCTTTTTCAACCAACATCTTATCCATCCCTTTTTTAAAAAGTCTTTTTTATTGTTCATTTTAGAGTCATATTCTATCACTTCATAGTAGTTAACCTTATTTTTGGTATATATATATAAGTTGTTCTCTCTAAAATTTTGGGATACAGTTTCTTCAAACAGACCAAAATATACCCTAAATCTCTAGTGTATGGCTTTGTTCTAGTCTCCTGCCTGATCACATTCTCTCCCTTTTTTTTTTTTAAATCCTCTTCTTTCTTTTTTCAACCAACGTTTTATCAATTCCTTTTATAAAATCTTTTATAGTTTTCATCTTTACAGTCATATTCCATCCCTTCATCATATTAACCCTTATTTTTGTATATATATAAGTTTTTCTTTATTTAAAATTTTGGGAGGCACTTGATTCTAACAGAACAAAATATGCCCCAAATCTAGTGTATGGCACTGATCTATGCACCAGCCTGATCATATTTGATCATATTCTGCTTTTTGTTTTGTTTTGTTTTGTTTTTGTTCATTTTTGTCTTTTCCTTTTTTTTTTCTTTTTTCTTCCTTTCCCTTTCTTTTCCCTGGTTTCAGGACTTTTCTGATTTGTTTAGGTTATATTTTCTGGGGACGTTGTTACCCTGTTAGCATTTTGTTCTATCATTCATCTATTCTCCTCTGGACAAAATGACAACATGGAAAAAATCACCTCATAAAAAGAAAAAGAGGCATTACCCACTGCCAGGGAACTAATCAATACAGACATTAGTAAGATGTCGGAACAGGAGTTCAGAATGATGATTTGAAAGATACTAGCTGAGCTTGAAAAAAGCATGGAACATATTAGAGAAACCCTTTCTGGAGAAATAAAAGAACTAAAATCTAACCAAGTCAAAATCAAAAAGGCAATTAATGAGGTGCAATAAAAAATGGGGGCTCTAACTCCTAGAATAAATGAGGCAGAAGAGAGAATTAGTGATAAAGAAGACCAAATGATGAAAAATAGAGAAGCTGAGAAACAGAGAGAGAACAACTATTGGATCACAAGGGCAGAATTCGAGAGATAAGTGATACCATAAGATGAAACAATATTAGAATAACTGGAATCCCAGAAGAAGAAGAAAGACAGAAATGGGCAGAAGGTATATTGGAGCAAATTACAGCAGAAAACTTCCCTAATTTGGGGAAGGAAACAGGCATCAAAATCCAGGAGGCACAGAGAACCCCCTCCAAATCAATAAAAATAGGTCAACACCCCAACATCTAATAGTAAAACTTATGAGTCTCAAAGACAAAGAGAAAATCCTGAAAGCAGCTCAGGACAAGAGATCTGTAACCTACAATGGTAGAAACATTAGCTTGGTAACAGACCTATCCACAGAGACCTAGCAGGCCGGAAGGGACTGGCATGATATATTCAGAGCAGTAAATGCAAAAAATATGCAGCCAAGAATACTATATCCAGCTAGGCTGTCATTGAAAATAGAAGAAAAGATAAAACGCTTCCAGGACAAACAAAAACTAAAAAATTTGCAAACACGAAACCAGCCCTACAAGAAATCTTGAAAGGGGTCCTCTAAGCAAAGAGAGAGTGTAAAAGCAACAAGACCAGAAAGGAACAGAGACAATATACAGTAACAGTCACCTTACAGGCAATACAATGGCACTAAATTCCTATCTTTCAATAGTTACCTTGAATGTAAATGGGCTAAATGCCCTAATCAAAAGACACAGGCTATCAGATTGGATTAAAAAAAAAGACCCATCCATCTGCTGTCTGCAAGAGACTCATTTTAGACCCCAAGACACCCCCAGATTGAAAGTGAGGGGGTGGAAAACCATTTACCATGCTAATGGACACCAAAAGAAAGCTGGGGTGGCAATCCTTATATCAGACAAATCAGATTTTAAACCAAAGACTGTAATAAGAGATGAGGAAGGACACTATATCCTACTTAAAGGGTCTATCCAACAAGAAGATCTAACAATTGTAAATATCTATGCCCCTAACATAGGAGCAGTCAATTATATAAGCCAATTAATACCAAAAGCAAAGAAGCACACTGACAACAATACAATAATAGTGGGGGGCTTTAACACCCCCCTCACTGTAATGGACAGATCATCTAATCAAAGAACAACAAGGAAATAAAGACTTTAAATGACACAGTGGACGAAATGGACTTCAGAGACATATTCAGAACATTCCATCCCAAAGCAACAGAATACACATTCTTCTCTAGTGCCCATGGAACATTCTCCAGAATAGATCACATCCTAGGTCACAAATCAGGTCTCAACTGGTATTTGAGGCATTCCCTGCCTATTCTCAGACCACAGTGCTTTGAAACTAGAACTCAATCACAAAACAAGAGTTGGAAATAACTCAAATACATGGAGGCTAAAGAGCATCCTACTAAAGAATGAATGGGTCAACCAGGAAATTAAAGAAGAATTAAAAAAATTCATGGAAACCAATGAAAATGAAAACACAACTGTTCAAAATCTTTGGGATGCAGCAAAGGCAGTCCTAAGAGGAAAGTGTATAGCAATACAAGCCTTTCTCAAGAAACAAGAAAGGTCTCAAGTACACAACCTAACCCTACACCTAAAGGAGCTGGAGAAAGAACAACAAATAAAGCCTAAACCCAGCAGGAGAAGAGAAATAATAAAGATCAGAGCAGAACTCAATGAAATAGAAACCAAAAGAACAGTAGAACAGATCAACAAAACTAAGAGCTGTTTCTTGGAAAGAATTAACAAGATTGATAAACCCCTGGCCAGACTTATCAAAAAGAAAAGAGAAATGACCAAAATAAAAACCTGAATGAAAGAGGAGAGATCACAACCAACACCAAAGAAATACAAACAATTATAAGAACATATTATGAGCAACTCTATGCCAGCAAATTAGATAACCTGGAAGAAATGGATGCATTCCTAGAGATGTATCAACTACCAAAACTGAACCAGGACGAAATAGAAAACCTGAACAGACCTATAACCACTAAGGGAATTGAAGCAGTCATCAAAAATCTCCCAAAAAACAAAAGCCCAGGGCCAGATGGCTTCCCAGGGGAATTCTACCAAACATTTAAAGAAGAATTACTACCTATTCTCTGAAACTGTTCCAAAAAATAGAAATGGAAGGAAAACTTCCAAACTCGTTTTATGAGACCACCATTACCTTGATCCCCAAACCAGACAAAGACCCCATCAAAACGGAGAATTACAGACCAATATCCTTGATGACCAGGGATGTAAAATATCTCCCCAAAATACTAGCCAATAGGCTCCAACAGTACATTAAAAGGATTATTCACCACGACAAAGTGGGATTTATCCCTGGGCTGCAAGGTTGGTTCAACATCCACAAATCAATCAACGTGATACAATACATTAATAAAAGAAAGAACAAGAACCATATGATCCTCTCAATAGATGCAAAAAAAGCATTTGACCAAGTATAGCATCCTTTCTGGATCAAAACTCTTCAGAGTATAGGGATAGAGGGCACATACCTCAATATCATAAAAGCCATCTATGAAAAACCTACAGCAAATATCATTCTCAATGGGAAAAAACTGAGAATTTTCCCCCTAAGGTCAGGAACATGGCAGGGATGTCCACTCTCACCACTGCTATTCAACATAGTATTAGAAGTCCTAGCCACAGCAATCAGACAACAAAAAGAAATAAAAGGTATCCAAATTGGCAAAGAAGAAGTCAAACTCTCACTCTTTGCAGATGGTATGATACTTTATGTGGATAACCCAAAAGACTCCACCCCAAAACTGCTAGAACTCATACAGGAATTCAGTCAAGTGGCAGGATATAAAATCAATGCACAGGGGGGCACCTGGGTGGCTCAGCGGTTAAGCGTCTGCCTTCAGCTCAGGTCATGATCCCGGGGTCCTGGGATCGAGCCCCACATCAGGCTCCCTGCTCAGCGAGAGGCCTGCTTCTCCCTCTCCCACTCCCCCTGCTTGTATTCCCCCTCTTGCTGTGTCTCTGTCAAATAAATAAAATCTTAAAAAAAAAAATCAATGCACAGAAATCAGTGGCATTCCTATACACCAACAACAAGACAGAAGAAAGAGAAATTAAGGAGTCAATCCCATTTACAACTGCACCCAAAACCACAAGATACCTAGGAATAAATCTAAACAAAGAGGTAAAGAATCTGTACTCAGAAAACTATAAAATACTCATGAAAGAAATTGAGGAAGACACAAAGAAATGGAAACACGTTCCATGCTCATGGATTGGAAGAACAAATACTGTGAAGATGTCAATGCTACCTACAGCAATCTACACATTCAATGCAATCCCTGTCAAAATACCATCCACTGTTTTCAAAGAAATGGAACAAATAATCCTAAAATTTGTATGGAACAAGAAAAGACACCAAAGAGCCAGAGGAATGTTGAAAAAGAAAAGCAAAGCTGGGGTATCACAATTCTGGACTTCAAGCTCTATTACAAACCTGTCATCATCAAGACAGTATGGTACTGGCACAAAAACAGACACACAGATCAATGGAACAGAATAGAGAGCCCAGAAATGGACCCTCAGTTTTATGGTCAAATAATCTTTGACAAACAGGAAAAAATGTCCCATGGAAAAAAGTCTCTTCAACAAATGGTGTTGGGAAAATTGGACAGCCACATGCAGAAGAATGAAACTGGACCATTTCCTTACACCACACAGAAAAATAGACTCAAAATGTTTGAAAGACCTAAATGTGAGACAGGAGTCCATCCAAATCCTAAAGGAGAACACAGGCAGTAACCTCTTCGACCTCAGCCACAGGAAATTCTTCCTAGAAACATTGTCAAAGGCAAGGGAAGCAAGAGAAAATGAACTATTGGGACTTCATCAAGATAAAAAGCTTTTTTTTTTTAAGATTTTATTTATTTATTTGAGAGAGAGAGAATGAGAGACAGAGAGCATGAGAGGGAGGAGGGTCAGAGGGAGAAGCAGACTCCCTGCTGAGCAGGAAGCCTGATGCGGGACTCGATCCTGGGACTCCAGGTTCATGACCTGAGCCGAAGGCAGTCGCTTAACCAACTGAGCCACCCAGGCGACCAAGATAAAAAGCTTTTGCACAGCAAAAGAAACAGTCCACAAAACCAAAAGACAACCAACAAAATGGGAGAAGATATTTGCAAATGACATATCAGATAAAGGGCTAGTATCCAAAATCTATAAAGAACTTATCAAACTCAACACCCAAAGAACAAAGAATCCAATCAAGAAATGGGCAGAAGACATGAACAGATATTTTTCCAAAGAAGACATCCAAATGGCCAACAGACACATGAAAAAGTGCTCAACATCGCTCAGCATCAGGGAAATCCAAATCAAAACCTCAATGAGATGTCACCTCACACCAGTCAGAATGACTAAAATTAACAACTCAGGAAACGACAGGTGTTGGTGGGGATGCAGAGAAAGGGGAACCCTCCTCCACTGTTGGTGGGAATGCAAGCTGGTGCAGCCACTCTGGAAAACAGTATGGTGGTTCGTCCAAAAGTTGTAAATAGAGCTACTCTACGACCCAGGAATTGCACTACTGGGTATTTACCCCAATGATACAAATGTAGGGATTGAAGGGGTATGTGCACCCCAATGTTTATAGCAGCAATGTCCACAATAGCCAAACTGTGGAAAGAGCCAAGATGTCCATCGACAAATGAATTGATAAAGAAGTGGTATATATATATACAATGGAATATTATGCAGCCATCAAAAGGAATGAAATCTTGCCATTTGCAATGACGTGGATGGAATTGGAATATATTATGCTGAGCAAAATAAGTCAGTCAGAGAAAGACATGTATCATATGACCTCACTGATATGAGGAAATCTTAATCTCAGGAAACACTGCTGGAGTAGTGGGGTGTGGGAGGGATGGGGTGGCTGTGTGATAGACATTGGGGAGGGTATGTGCTATGGTGAGCACTGTGAATTGTTTAAGACTGTTGAATCACATACCTGTACCTCAAACAAATAATACATGATATATTGTATATATATAATATATATTTAATATATATATATATTTAAAAAAAGAGGAAGAAGAAAGCAGGAAGGGAAGAATGAAGGGGAGGAAATCGGAGGCAGAGAGGAACCATTAGAGACTATAGACTCTGAGAAACAAACTAAGGGTTCTAGAGGGGAGGGAAGTGGAGGGATGGTTTAGCCTGTTGATGGGTATTAAAGAGGGCACGTTCTGCATGGAGCACTGGGTGTTATACACAAACAATGAATCATGGAACACTACATCAAAAACTAATGATGTAATGTATGGTGATTAACATAACATAATACTAATAAATTAAAAGCATGTGTGTGGCAAGATCTCATCTGGTTGAATTTGCAGGTCTAAGAAGAGTATGAGAATGCCTAAAATTCATGTAATGTTAAACATTTACTGAGTACCTACTATGGAGAAAGATCTCTATCAATACAGTAAGAACAACAGATATGAAGTATTTGTGGACTTTTTCCTCGAGGACCTTTTGGTTCTTTAGAGGAAATTCACTCATTCATTCAGCAAATATTTATTGGGCATCCATAATGTGCTAGTCATTATCCTGAGTTCTGGGGTTATAATAGTGAACAAACAAGAGAGATCCCTGCTTATATGAAACATATATCCTACTGGGGAAAACAATTAACAAATAAACTAATAAAATATGTAATATCAGAGGGTGATAAGTACAATGTAGAAAAATACAGTAGAAGGAGAATAACGGGGTGACACTTTTGATTGTGTGGAAGGGAAGGCTTTCTAGAGAGCATGATATTGAACAGGAACTGGACTAAGTGGAGAGGGAAGCCATATGGATATCTAGAAGGGAAAGTGCAGTGGTGGCTTAGATGAGGTAGAGTGATAGTGGCAGTGAGCAGTGATCCATTTCCAGATCTGTTTCAGGAAACATTCCATTCCTAAAGTGAGATCAATTGGGACTCCTGGTGTGCATTTTAAAGTTAATCACAGACCACACACCTATTCCCTGAGTGCTGACCTATGCTCAGCAACATGTGAAAGCTGTGTTGGTTCAAGAAAGGATGAGGTACAGACCTTCCCTTACTGTGTGGAGTAGATATGTTTTCACCAGACCTCAAAACCTCTTTCAGTTTCTTCAACCTGGAAATAAGGCATTTAACAAAGTGGACTGGTATTCACTCAGACACATACCCATCTCAGTGGATTAGAAAGAACTGATTTCAAACACAAATATTTAACAAGCACCTACTCTGCATCAGACATTGTGTTAAGCATTTGGGGAAACATAATAGCTAGTTACATATGGTTCTTTTCTTTCTGGAGTTTGTAATACCAGAGGGAAGACTAATTTCTCATGTCCTTCCCTTCCTCCATATGGTCTACCAATAACATTCAAAGCTACTCCTTTAGTTAAGGAATTTTTATTGATAAGGGACAGAATCCTATGTGAAGAAGCTCAGGTAAGAAGAAATTTATACCAACAGTTTCCAATGGAACCCAATTGTTGACAGTATTGCTAGTGCTTGGGGGATTTGCAAAGGCTGTTAGAATCTTTGCTTCTCATTTTGGAGCTGTGTGATTTTTTATCCTTGTCCTTCTCTACACATCTGCTTCATGCTCTCCTTACAGCCTGGATTTCTCCTTTTCTCGTGCTTTCCCATGGCCCCTTCAGAGACAATTCAACGTAGTCCCTTTGGGTACATTACTTTTCAGCTCATGTCTCCTTGTCCTAGTCTCTGTGTCCCCATTTCCAATTTCCAGAAGAGAGAATATTATTGGTTAAGTCCATTAACTGTGATGTCGTTAGGGGTCACTTGTTGTACAGGACCCCCCATTTTGATGTATGAGTAGATCGAGGAAGGTGAGCAGAAGTGAAGTGATGATTATCTCTAGTACCATATTTCTCTATTTTATTATCTTTACAAACTGTTGGATAGCCAGCCTGCTTCTCTATATATAGGGCTCAGTATTTAAGACCTTTCTCCATAGAGCACCTTCCTCACATCCAGCCTCATTATTATTTCCTGCTTATAGTGGTTCCCTGAATCAGTGATAGTTCCTTTACCGGCCTACCTGGGGGTTCACATTTAATAGATAGTTTCCCTAATGATGTTGTATTGAACACAGTCTTTTACACAAGTGAGTTTACCCTGTGCATGCAGCAAAAAACCAGCTGCAATGATGATGTGGAGATGGTGGTGAAGGTGGTGGCAGACTGAGGCCAGTGCTCAGGTTACCCATGAAGCCATAGCTCCATCTCATCAGAGGGAGCTTTTCAGCTGTTGATAGGTGAGCACTTCAAAAAGGATGGTCCATTGATAGCAAAACTAAACAACTCAGTACATATTCATTACTCTGTTATCTCCATTCATGGATTCTAAGCAATCATTTTTTCTTCCTAGCCTGTTTTTCCATGTATGTGTGTGAACTTTTTGATGTTAAGGCTACTGAGGGTGTGTAGGCAGCATGCTGAGAGAAAGTAGGATGAGGCCAGCTTAGCTGGCAGTGTGCCACTGGGGGGATTCTGTTGAAGCTGGAACCCTACTGTATGTCATATTGGAATCAAACCTTCTATTGCTGAAAATCACAGTGCCTCTGATCTCAGCGCCATCAGATAAGCTGCCAGAAAATAACATCTTAGATATTCATTTAACAGGAGGTAGGGCTATTGATAGAACTAGCTTTGAAAATTCCTACCAGGCAGAACCAAATGCACGGATGACAAAACTTTGGTGGAAACACCAGAGAGACGGAAGCTAAAAGTATGGCAGAAACAAAGGTTGTGGGGATCTTTGAAATGTGTTCCCTTTTAAGAGCATTAGACAAACACATGGCAGAGACTGCACACCCCCCAATTATTTTCTGGCCTCTGTGCTCACAAACAATCACCATATGAAAAGCAAAGCATCTTCATGAGAAAAGGGAAAAATGATTCTAAGAAACACAGAAATGTTCTAGAAATCATCCTGGTTGCCACTTGCCCTAAGCACCAACTGTGCTGGTTCCTGGCATACAAAGATGAATGGTGTGCAGGCTTGCTTTTCAGAAGCTGTGATACTAATCATGATAGTATTCTATCTGCAAGTCTCAACATTATTCTTTCTGTACTCACTCATACTGCCACCACCCCAGGCCTGGTCCTATCTTTTATATGAGTCACTGAAAAAGCTCCAGAGACCCTCTTTCCTTCCTTCACATCACACACTGCACTAAAGTTATCTCTCTCCAGCAGCGTACATATCACACTGTCCCCCTGCTCAGGAAACAGCAGAAATCTCCCTACTGCCTACTGAATGGAATCTGAACTCTATGGCCTCATATTCAAGGCTCTTCCATTGAGCACTGTGTACACATATGCAGGTTTACCTTCACTCCATGCCCATGGTGGTCTACCTGCTTTACTGACTACACGAATAGTGCTCTTATTGTTTCAAATAAAACATTGGCACCTACATTTTGAAATATTGAAGAATGTGTCTTTAAACTTTCTTTGACTGAATTTCCTATTTTCCATGCATGTGACATTTATGTTTATACTAATAAAGATACTTGAGGGGGGAAGAAAAGATGGTGGAGGAATACAGGACCATATTTCAACTGGTCCCCAGAATTGAGCTGGATATCTACCAGGCCACTCTGAGCACCCACTAAATCAGCCTGAGATGTAAGAAAATCTGGATCTCTACAAACAGAATATCTCAGGTGGTTGGTTTCAAGGTACGAAGCAGGGAGCAGTGATTCTGTGGGCAGATATCGGAGGATAAATGGCAGCGGGTGGGAGCCTGGCCATGGGGATTCTACACCTCTGATGAGCAACAGCCTCACTCACTGGGGATGGGGCACAGACTCGCAGACCAGTAGCAGCAGGGAAAGGACGTTAGGGCAGCACCCAGGGCGGAAACCTGGAGAGGCAGGGTCACATGTGTGAACTGGGAGTGGCTGGCAGTTTTAGAAACAAAAAGGGCAGAGATGTGCCCCGACAGGGGTGCACAACGCAGGACACTGCAGTTTATAGCAGCACAGACAGAAATGGAGACAGGGTGGCCTGGAGAGCTCACTGAAGAACAGACTGCGATCTCTCTGCTCTGAGGCAGAGGGTTGGAAACACCCCGGCATGTAATAGTAAAACTTGCAAATCGTAGAACCAAGGAAACCATCTTAAGGGCAGCTAGGGGGAAGAGATTCCTTACGTACAGAGGGAGGAACATCAGAATAACGTCAGACCTATCCACAGAGACCTGGCAAGCCAGAAAGGCCTGGCAAGACATATTCAGGGTACTAAATGAGAAGAACATGCAGCCAAGAATACTTTATCTGTCAAGGCTTTCATTTAGAATGGATGGAGAGATGCAGAGCTTCCACGACTGGCAGAAGCTGAAAGAATATGTGACCACTAAGCCGGCCCTGCAAGAAATATTAAGGGGGGGTTCTATAAAAGGAGAAAGACCCCAAGAGTGATCTACAACAGAAATTTACAGGGACAATCTATAGAAACAATGTCTCCATAAAATGGCACACGGTTGCAGATTGGATAAAAAGACATCCATATGCTGTCTACAAGAGACTCATTTTGAACCTAAAGATACATCCAGACTGAAAGTGAAGGGATGGAGATCCATCTTCCATGCCAGTGGACCTCAAAAGAAAGCTGGGGTAGCAATTCTTATATCAGACAAATTAGATTTTAAACTAAAGTCTGTAATTAGAGACACAGAAGGACACTATATCATTCTTAAAGGGTCTATCCAACAAGAAGATCTAACAATTGTAAATATCTATGCCTCCAACATGGGAGCAGCCATCTACATAAGCCAACTGTTAACCAAAATAAAGAGTCATATTGATAACAATATGTTAATTGTAGGAGACCTCAACACTCCACTCTCAGCAATGGACAGATCATCTAAGCAGAAAATCAACAAGGAAACAAGAGCTTTGAATGATACATTGGACCAGATGGACCTCATAGATATATATAGAACATTCCACCCAGAACAATAGAATACTCATTCTTCTCGAGTGCATATGGAACTTTCTCCAGAATAGACCACATACTGGATCACAAATCAGGCCTCAACCGATACCAAAGATTGAGATTATTCCCTGCACATTCTCAGACCACAATGCTTTAAAACTGGAACTCAATCACAAGAAAAAATTTGGAAAAATTCAAACACTTGGAAGCTAAAGACTACTCTTCTCAAGAATGTTTGGGTCAACCAAGAAATCAAAGAAGAACTGAAACAATTCATGGAAATCAATGAGAACGAAAACACATCAGTCCAAAACCTATGGGATACTGCAAAGGCGGTCCTAAGAGGTAAATACATAGGCATCCAAGCCTCACTCAAAAAAATAGAAAAATCCCAAATTCACCAACTAACTCTACACCTTAAAGAACTAGAATAAAAGCAACAAACGATACCTAAGCCACGCATTAGAAGAGAAATAATTAAAATTAGAGCAGAGATCAATGAATTAGAAACCAGAAACACAGTAGATCAGATCAATGAAACTAGAAGTTGGTTCTTTGAAAGAATTAATAAGATTGACAAACCACTGGCCAGACTTATCCAAAAGAAAAAAGAAGACCCAAATTAATAAAATTATGAATGAAAAGGGAAACATCACGACTAACACCAAGGAAATAGAAACAATTATTAGAAATTATTATCAACAACTATATGCCAATAAACTGAGCAATCTGGATGAAATGGAGGCCTTCCTGGAAACCTATAAGCTGCCAAGACTGAAACAGGAAGAAATTGACAACCTTGAATAGACCAATAACCAGGAACGAAATTAAAGCAGTGATCAAAAACCTCCCAAAAAGCAAGAGTCCAGGGCCTGATGGATTCCCTGGGGAATTCTACCAAACATTCAAAGAAGAAATAATACCTATTCTACGGAAGCTGTTTCAAAAAATAGAAACAGAAGGAAAACTTCCAAACTCATTCTATGAGGCCAGCATTACCTTAATCCCCAAGCCAGGCAAAGACTCCATCAAAAAGGAGAATTTCAGACCAATATCCCTGATGAATATGGATTCCAAAATCCTCAACAAAATCCTAGCTAATAGGATCCAACAATACATTAAAAGGATCATTCACCACGACCAAGTAGGATTTATCCCCGGGATGTAAGGGTGGTTCAACATTCGCAAATCAATCAATGTGATAGAACACATTAATAAGAGGAGGGAGAAGAACCATATGGTCCTCTCAATTGATGCAGAAAAAGCATTTGACAAAATACAACATCCTTTCCTGATTAAAACTCTTCGGAGTATAGGGATAGACAGAACATTCCTCAAGTTGATAAAATCCATCTATGAAAAACCCACAGCGAATATCATCCTCAATGGGGAAAAGCTGAGAGCCTTTCCCTTAAGATCAGGAACACATCAAGGGGGCCCACTCTCACCACTGTTGTTCACCATAGTACTAGAAGTCCTAGCAACAGCAATCAGACAACAAAAAGAAATAAAAGGTATTCAAATTGGCAAAGAAGAAGTCAAACTCTCTCTTTTTGCAGATGACATGATACTTTATGTGGAAAACCCAAAAGACTCCACCCCCAAATTACTAGAACTCATACAGCAATTCAGTAATGTGGCAGGATACAAAATCAATGCACAGAAATCAGTTGCTTTCTTATACACTAACAATGCAATGGTAGAAAGAGAAATTAGAGAAATGATTCCATTTACAATAGCACCAAAAACCATAAGATACCTCGGAATAAACCTAACCAAAGAGGTAAAGGATCTGTACTCTAGGAACTACAAAACCCTCATGAAAGAAATTGAAAAAAACACAAAAAGATGGAAAAATTTTCCATGCCCATGGATTGGAAGAATAAACATTGTTAAAATGTCTATGCTACCCAGAGCAATTTATACCTTCAATGCCATCCCAATCAAAATTCCAATGACATTATTCAAAGTGCTGGAACAAACAATCCTAAAATTTGTATGGAATCAGAAAAGACCCCAAATCGCCAAGGAAATGTTGAAAAAGAAAAACAAAGCTGGGTGCATAACATTGCCTGATTTCAAGCTATATTCCAAAGCTGTGATCACCAAGACAGCATGGTACTGGCACAACAACAGACATATAGACTAATGGAACAGAATAGAGAACCCAGATATAGACCTTCAATTCTTTTTTTTTTTATTTTATTTTTATTTTTTTTTAAAGATTTTATTTATTTATTTGAGAGAGAGAGAATGAGAGACAGAGAGCACGAGAGGGAAGAGGGTCAGAGGGAGAAGCAGACTCCCCGCCGAGCAGGGAGCCCGATGCGGGACTCGATCCCGGGACTCCAGGATCATGACCTGAGCTGAAGGCAGTCGCTTAACCAACTGAGCCACCCAGGCGCCCTAGACCTTCAATTCTATGGTCAAATAATCTTTGACAAAGCAGGAAAAAACATGCAATGGGAAAAAGTCTCTTCAATAAATGGTGCTGGGAAAATTGGACAGCCACATGCAGAAGAATGAAACTCGACCATTCTCTAACACCATACACAAAGATAAACTCAAAATGGATGAAAGACCTCAAGGTGAGAGAGGAATCCCTCAAAATCCTAGAGGAGAACATAGGCAGTAACCTCTTTGACATCGGCCACAGCAACTTCTTTCAAGATACATCTCCAAAAGCTAGTGAAACAAAAGCAAAAATGAACTCTTGGGACTTCATCAAGATAAAAATCTGCAGAACAAAGGAAACAGTCAACAAAACAAGAGGCAACCCACAGAATGGGAGAAGATATTTGCAAATGACACTACAGATAAAGGGCTGGTATCCGAGATCTATAAAGAACTTTTCATACTCAACACCCAAAAAACAAATAATCAAGTCAAAAATGGGCAGAATATGTGAAAAGACACTTCTCTGAAGAAGACACACAAATGGCTAACAGACACATGAAAAAATGTTCACCATTATTAGCCATCAGGGAAATTCAAATCAAAACCACATTGAGATACCACCTTACACCAGTTAGAATGGCAAAAATGGACAGGAAAGAAACAACAAATGTTGGAGAGGTTGTGGAGAAAGGGGAACGCTCTTACACTGTTGATGGGAATGCAAGTTGGTACAGCCACTTTGGAAAACAGTGTGGAGGTTCCTCAAAAATTTAAAAATAGAGCTACCCTATGACCCAGCATTTGCACTGCTGGGTATTTACCCCAAAGACACAGATGTAATGAAAAGAAGGGCCATATGCACCCCAATGTTCATAGCAGCAATGTCTGCAATAGCCAAATTGTGCAAAGAGGCAAGATGCCCTTCAACAGACGAATGGATAAAGAAGATGTGGTCCATATATACAGTGGAATATTACTCAGCCATCAGAAAGGGTGAATACCCAACTTTCACATCAACATGGATGGGACTGGAGGAGATTATGCTAAGTGAAATAATTCAAGCAGAGAAAGTCAATTATCATATGGTTTCACTTATTTGTGGAACATAAGGAATAGCATGGAGGACATTAGGAGAAGGAAGGGAAAAATGAAGGGAGGGAAATTGGAGGGAGAGATGAACCATGAGAGACTATGGACTCTGAGAAACAAACAGGGTTTTAGAGGGGAGGAGGGAGGGGGGATTGGTTAGCCCGATGATGGGTATTAAGGAGGGCACGTACTGCATGGAGCACTGGGTGTTATTCAAAAACAATGGATCGTGGATCACCACATCAAAAACTAATGATGTATTGTATGGTGACTAACATAACATAATAAAATTTAAAAAAAAAAGATACCTGAGTGGCAGGATACTTATTATTGGAATGAATATTGATCATTTTTGATATGACCTGAAGGTGTGGATATGTTGTATGGGAAAATACTGTCACAAAAAGACACTGCTTTTAATTTTGTGTGTTTATTCTTACCATCATGTCTTTATATATAGTATTTCATTTGCTTAACAGTATCCCTTGCATCTTTTCTGTCTGCTCATTCCAATTCACGATTGTATTTGATCAATTGGCTAATACATATTTGTGAACTATGCTTACTTAGGCCATATCAACAAGGAATTTGAAATTGGGTCACCCTGACAGTAAATTGTATGTTTCATGCATCTTATGTCACCAATTAAGGCTTGGCTTTGAGTTCCCTGAGAAACCCCCACTTCTAAAAGATCTCATCATTGTACTCAGAAACAGATTTCACCAGTGACATTCCCCCTTTCCTTGTTCTGGACCCTCTCTACTAGATGCTGCCATATCCTACAGATACTCCTGACCCTTCTTCTGACAACCTCTGTTCCCGCGCACACTGTTGCTTAAAGTGGAACCTTGCTGTGTTTGAAAGGCATTGCCCTCCTCCTCTGGGGCTCTAACGTCCATCATTGATGCACTGGAGATCTGAAGGTGACAGAGCTGTGTGTTGTCTTGAGGCATAAATGGGGAAAATGTCCCAATCACTTGCCATTTTGATACATTGTTTTAGAAGAATACCAAAGCAATGTGGCTCTTGTTCCAAACTCTTTCTGGTTGTATTAACAGCGCAAACTGTCACAGAACTCAGACATGAGTCTTAGGAGTCTGGAAGGAAAGTGATTTTGGATAATCATACCAGCACACTGGACCAGACCTACCTGTCTTAGCTCCATTTCTCTTATGGTAGGTGCTTTTCAAGGGGGTTCTTTGGTTCCTTGGAGGATGGTCTTCCAGTAGCCTGCTCTACTGTTTCACCCCATTTAACTGAACAGGATACACTGTTATTTTTGGCACATCATGCACTAAGATAGGAACAGGCCATATATTTATTTAATGGTTTTCATCACTAAGTAGGTATATGACTGTGGTAACATCAATTAATCATTCTGGGTCTAAGTTTACTCACTTGGATGACCTCTAATATCACCTTAGCTGCAAAAATTCCTTGTTTTTAGACATTTGACTGTTTTTCTTTTGTGGGTATGATAAACTAAAGTTCTATGAGATAACTGCTCCATGCAGAAAACAACTGTACAACTTGGTCACAACACAAAAAGCACATCCTTGAAGGTCCTGGAGAATGGACAGAGGCAGGCACTCTACTGGAGAGTGTACCCTTAGAGGAAGGGAGATGAGAACTACACTAGTCAGTTCCCATCTTGTTTCCTTTCAGACTAGGGCTAACCCTTGCAGTGCAGAGAATTAGCGGCATACAAGAGGGAAAACCTGCCCTCTTTCCAGCTTGAAGAACAAGAAAAGTAAAACTGGGAAACTGAATGCTGGAGAGGGTGGGGAAATCACATGAGGGAAGGAACCAGTGAAGACATCCCTAAACTCTGTCTACCCATATCTCTGACCCCTGAGCCTCACATACATAGAACAGACTAAGAAGTTCAGCCAAATGTAAAATAAAATCTAAACTGAGAAGGTACTAAAGAAAGAACAGAGGCAGATAGGTACACTAATTTGGGGGAGGGAAGATGGAAACTACAAGTAGGTTCCTATCTCTGCAGCTCTTACACTGGGTTTAAATGTATTCTATGCCTGTACTACTATAGTGCTACATACTATACTGTACTATATATATACTGTAGGGAGAATCCACAAAAAGGTTACATCGAAATCAACTTAGCATATTTGCAGGATTCACGATCAATATAAAAAATCAATTAGAAAATGAAATTAAATAAAAAAATTACTTCACAATAAAATAAAAATACCTAGGTATAGACTTAACAAATGATGTGAAAAACCTGCATATTGAAAACTAGAAAACATTGAAGAAGGAAATTAAAGAAGAGATATATATGTATATAAGGTTGATTTTTTTTCTGGAAGATCCAGGAAAGAATGCATATGATGCATATATGTGATTTTTGTGGGTTTAAATACTCAATATTTCAAGATAGCAATTTTCCCAAATTGACCTAGATATCCAATGCAATCTCTAGAGGCTAAAAAAAGAAATTGGTAAACTTATTTTAAAATTTAAATGCAAAGACAAAGGACTAAAATGGTTTAACATTTTTTTGAAGAAGAACAAAATTGCATAACTTACACAAATAGATTTTAAAACTTACTATAAAACTACAGTAATCAAAATACTATGGTATTGGCATAAGAATTGACATATAGATCAAGGGAATAGTATGGAGTCTAAAAATAGATTTACACTTAGATGACCAACTGATTTTCAACAAATGTGCTAAAGGAATGGAGACACTTAAATAATAATATATATTAAGTTGGGTAGGTTAGGCTGTAGGAACAAATTAGTTGTCAACTTCAGTGGCTTAAACAACAAGAATTCTATTTCTTGTCCAGGAAATATGTTTGTATTGGGTAAGGCAGCTCTCCTCCGTGAAGAAATTCAGTGACCCAGGCATAATGATGGCTCTGAAATGTTCAATATGTGGCTTCTAAGACCATTCTGAGCATCACTAAGGGTTCCATATGGCATATCATAGAACTGTGCATGTAAAAAGGTGGTGTATGTGGAAGGTTTTTAAGGGGCCAGATGTAGATGTTGTACAGTCAGACTTAGACTTCAATTTCATGGTCAAACTCAGCCCCAGTGGAGGCTGGGATATGTAGTTTTGCTATTTGTCCAGGAGGAATAGGAAATAATTTTGGTGAAGAGCTAAGAATCTCAGTCACAGTATGAAAGGGTATGTAATTTAAGTTAAGTGGACAGATAAAAATAGAAGAGAGGTAAATTATAAATGAATAGCAACTTCATTGGACATATGCCAATCTAATTCTACAGGAAAGAAGTTTACCCACCAAGAGAAGATGAGAAGGATGGAATACAATATTACCCAATGAGTATGCATCTAATGCCATATTTCTTTTGTTTCCTTTTTAGTTTCTTTTTTTTTTTAAGATTTTATTTATCTATTTGTCAGAGAGAGGGAGAGCACAGGCAGAGGGAAAGAGAAGCAGGCTCCCCACTGAGCAGGGAGCCCGATGCAGGGCTCGATCCCAGGATCCTGAGATCATGACCTGAGCCGAAGGCAGGTGCTTAAGGACTGAGCCACCCAGGTGCCCCATCCTTTTTAGTTTCTAATTCTAGGGAATGTACATGATATAGAGCAGACATGAAGAGCATAATTGATTATTAAGGTGTGATCATGGTGCCTTCATGAAAATTATCAGGCAGCATGTTATACAATCATCAGATATGCATTGATTCCTGAAGAAGCTGTCTGATATTACTTGTTTTTATAGGGCCTTATATGTCCATTTCCCCATGTATAATGAATGCATCAAGCGTTGTTTCTGATCCATATTAGGTAATCCCTCAGTTAGCACTTGTGAACGAATAGATCAAATGGGCATTGCTATTAGTATTCTTGGTTTTCCCAGATTAGCATTTATTTCCTCTATATGAGAACATAGTCTCTCTCTTTCACCACTTCTATTTGTTAGGGAATAAAAAGAACAAACTCCAAAATACCATGAAAAGAAATACAAAGGCAAAATAAATCCTAGAGGCCTGGTAGTAATTAATAATGTCATGTATCTTCTGAGTAATATGCATGTGTGGGGTGTGTGTGTGTGTGGGTGTGAGATGGCCAAGTGAGAAAGATCAGATAAATTCCAGGTTATATCAAGGGGAACATAAGGTCATAAATTCTTATTGTTTTAAAATTATATTACAAATTAGGCAGTAACCTCTTCGACCTCAGCCACAGCAACTTCTTGCAAGACATGTCTCTAAAGGCAAGGGAAACAAAACAAAAATGAACTACTGGGACTTCATCAAGATAAAAAGCTGCTGCACAGCCAAGGAAACAGTCAACAAAATTAAAAGCAACCTAAGGAATGGGAGAAGATATTTGTAAATGACATAACAGAGAAAGGGCTGGTATCCAAGATCTATAAAGAACTTATCAAACTCAACACCCAAAAAACAAATAATCCATTCAAGAAATAGGCAGAAGACATGAGCAGACACTTCTCCAAAGAAGACATAGAAATGGGCAATAGACACATGAAAAAATGCTCCACATCACTTGTCATCAGAGAGATACAAATCCAAACCACAATGATATACCAGTTAGAATGGCTAAAATTAATAAGACAGGGAATGGCAAATGTTGGTGAGGATGTGGAGAAAGGGAAACCCTCTTACACTGTTGGTGGGAATGCAAGCTGGCACAGCCACTCTGGAAAACAGTATGGAGGTTCCTCAAGAAGTTAAAAATAGAGCCACCCTATGACCCAGCGATTGCACAACTGGGTATTTATCCCAAAGATACAGATGCAGTGAAAAGAAGGGGCACAAGCACCCCAATGTTCATAGCAGCAATGTCCACAATAGCCAAAGTGGGGAAGGAGCTGAAATGTCCTTCATCAGATGAATGGATAAAGAAGATGTGGTTCATATATACAATGGAATATTATTCAGCCATCAGAAAGGATGGATACCTACAATTTTCATTGACATGGATGGAACCGGAGGGTATTATGCTAAATGAAGTAAGTCAATCAGAGAAAGACAATTATCATATGGTTTTACTCATATGTGGAATATAAGGAATGGTGAAGAGAACCATAGGGGAAGGGAGGGAGATCTGAATGGGAAGAAATCAGAGAGGGAGACAAACCATGAGAGACTCTTGACTCAGAAAACAAAATGAGGGTTGCAAAAAGGAGAAGGGTGGGGGGATGAGGTAACTGGGTGATGGGCATTAAGGAGGGCACATGATGTTTTGCTATACACAACTAATGAATCATTGAACACTACATCAAAAACTAATGATGTACTATATGTTGGCTAATTGAATTTAAATTTAAAAAGGGCAGGAAAAAAAGAAGAATAAAAAAATCACAGAACACTACATCAAAAACTAATGATGTAATGAATGGTGATTAACATAACATAATAAAATAAATTTAAAAAATCACAGACCATCTTCTAATGCTGACTGTATTCAAATCTCAGGTATAATAACTTGGGAGAAATCTTAGACTGCAAACATCTTAGGAAACACTGCCAGAGTTGGCTCAGTTTTATAAATGGTATAAATTGTTGAGATAAAACAACCAGTTTCCTAAAATCTTTGTAAAGACATAGATGTAAAGAAGGTTAATATGGGAGTGTTTTATGATCCAACTATAAGAAGCTCAAGAAAAGAAACAAAGGAAAACTTATTCATCAAGTACCTGCTGTGTGTCAGGACATGTGCTTGCTGCATTCATATTCATTTTCACATTAAACTCTCAAAACACCCATACAAATCAGGTATTATCTCCTATTTAAAAAGTGAAAACATTGAGGCTTAGATTAGGGTTCAATAATTTGATTGTTGGGATTTAATCTCAGATTCACCTAATTCCAAATCACAGTTTCTTTCATCAAAATCTCAATATAATAAAACAGTAGGTTCATTGGTTCTATTCTCCTATAAAGAATACTAGGACAAGTCTTCCCTTCCTATTAAGCTAGATCCAACCTTAATAAATGCTTCCCTATTCATGCTTAACCTTTCTTTAATTTTCCCTCTGCTCTTTTTTTATTTTATTTATTTTTTATATCAACATATACTGTATTATTAGTTTCAGAGGTAGAATTTAGTGATTCATCAGTTGCATGCAACACCCAGTGCTCGTTTCTTCAAGTGCTCTCTTTAATGCCCATCATCCAGTTACCCCATCCCTTCCACCCACCTCCTCTTCAGCAACCCTCAGTTTTTTCCTATAGTTAAGAGTTTCGTATGGTTTGTCTCCCTCTCTGTTTTCATCGGTTCTTGTTTATTCTACTCCTTTTACACAGGTTTTGCCTTCACAAAAATTGACAGGAGTTGGATATAAGCTGTCCGCATTAGATGTGTTAGGAAATCTTCAGATGCCAAAGTCCCCACTCCTCCCTATTACTCTGGGCACTATAGCTGAGTGCCTGTGGCTCTTTATTATACATGCTTGCACCATTGTTTTTCTTATAAGAGTTAAGAGGAACCTGGGATATTTACTATTCCTATGTTTCTATCAAAACTGAGAAATGAAATACAGACTGAAGAAGCCATACATGGTCCACTCAGCTGGCCTCACTCATTTATATTATCTGCCTGCCATGACAGCATTCAATTTTGTGATTCCTGGGAGAGAAACATTCTGTGAGCCCCTCAAGGTGACAACCATCTCATCTGATGAACTCATCTCTATTACTATGATGGGGTTTGGAACCCTCTCTGTTCTATGTGTTTTAGCAGAGTTTCTTCTTTTCTTCTATATTTCCTTTTTGTTTTCTAAACTAATAATGTCCAAATACTAAATCAGCTGGACTGACTATATCACAGACATCTGGAAAATTGGTTAAAAAATATAGATTCCCCAAGCCCTGGCTTTAGAGATTCTGATTCAGTAAGTCTAGGATAAGGTGTAGGAATCTGTTGCTTACCAAGCTCCACAGGTGAATCTGATGGTCAGCCATGTTTAGTAATCACAGCCAAAGGAACAACTCTATGTGGAAGGATACTTTAGGACAAGTAGAAAACTGGTGGAGAATATGTGGGGGAGGAAAAGCATCATAGTATCCATATGAATTGCACTCACTCAGACTGCCAGATATGTTGAATGATCAGTTTTATATGATAGACACCATTGACAGATTATCCCACCTCCCCTGAACCCCATTTTCAGGCTGGTTAAGCCTCTGTTTCTACCAACTCTAAGAAAAAAAGATTCTGCTGGCTTGAGAAGAAAGCACAGCTTCCAAAAAACACTTGCCTTATTTAGACAGGGACTTAATTAAGTCTTAAGAAGATAAAGTTTTCTCTCTCTTTTGCTGCCTTTGATTTAACAGTCTGCAGATATACAGGCATTCAATGGTGGACAAATTCACATCATTGCATAATTTCTGAAGTTTTTGGTTTTTGTTCCTCATCTTTAGTTGGCATTCATTTTGTGTTGAATTTCAGATATGTAGGATCATTGTATATACACTCTAGATTAGAGATATTAACTGCTTAGCTTAACTAAAACTATAATTAAAATATTTAAAATGCTTGGAGTTAATTGTATACACTTAAGATTTTTATATTCCCTTGGTTAATGTATTACATAGAGCTAAAAATATGGAACACACATTTGGACTTTCACTACACTGCTGGACCCAGAGGCAATAATAAAAACTAAATTATACTTGCTACCTGGGGAAGGATGTGCTGAGGTTGGTTTGAAGGGGTGAAGTTTTAGGTATTAATTTTCACCCTGAATAAATGCTTGACTAATGGTTGACATGCAGAACGTCTGTATGAGTAAAGGTTTTGAACACAGAATTTCATTTGGCTTATTTGAGGGGGTCATGGTTTTGGTGTTTCTTTTTGAACCAGTGGTACCTGAGATTTTTCTTGGTGATAAAAGTCACAGTAGTCAAAAGGAATGGAGGTTTAACTCTTCACTTTCAAGGGTGCTCCATTCCATTTTTGTCCAACATGTAGCCTCTTTTCATATTTTGGAGGAAATGTACTGGATTGAAAAGAAAGACAGCTACATCAGATCTTGGCCAGATTCCAAGAAACGTTCATTCAAAGCTCACTTTCAGGTCCAAGGTTGTGGCTCTCCTGGCTTTTGCTCTATAGTGCTGTTGCCTTTGTGTGTCATTTTATAAACAAAATTGTACACCACAGAGTATATTTATCACACAAGAAAGACAAGTTGCAGAAGCATGGAAGTGAATTTCATTAAGCTGAAAAGCTTTCTCTATATTATGATTTTTACTACTGATTTGCAGTAACTCATCCACCTAAAATAATCGGACAGTCAAAATTCACCTACAAAATGGCTTACTTATTTCATTATATAAACCCCTTTCTCAATTCCTTACCCTACTTTCTGATACATTTTTAAAGATCCCAGTACAATTAAATTTCTTAAAATTTCTTAACCAGTAACTATTCAAAGAATCCTATTTTAATAGTTCCCAAAATGCACCTGAAGTGAATGATAAGGTGGAATCCAGTGGCCACATAGAGCACCAAGGGTCTGGAAAATATGAGAAAATTCATCCAGAGTCAAATTTTGGCCAGAGATAAAAATATGCTTAGCTCATACAGAGAGCTGTATTAAGCTATCATCCTTTGGTGGGTTTCATGGGAAGAAACACGGATGGGTTTGCATTGTGCAGATGTGCATGGCTTCAGACTGGAATGTTGTTTGTTTGCACTAGGGATATTTCCTGACTCAGTCCAAGATACAAGAGTGTTGACAGGGAGCTCTGGGTGAAGTATAGTGTAAAGGACCACTGGGAAGTTTTCTGTTACCATAGCCAAATGATTTCATCTACAATAAAACAGAGTCTATTCCTTCAGATAAGTATAAGAAATGAGGTTGTTCTTTCTGGCCTATCTCTTTTTTCTCTGTCGTTTTGGTGCCTGTTCAAATATATGTACACATGAATGTGTGTATAATACACAAACATATGTCTTGATACCAACAGTCATCTAGAAAGTCATGCCTTGTTAACTCTAAAACTTTATCCTTTGGCATTTACATTTGGATGTGCAGATAGAAAGGCTTGTCTTGTCAAAACAGTGTTATCTGTCTAAATGAGAGAATGTGTTAAATTAGAATCCTCAGTCGTTCTGACATTCATCATCATACGAATGCTGTACACACATACACACACACTATAGTGGTGGTTGTGAATGTACCAAGTTTCCCAGAAAGGGGGAATTTCATGACTCATTTTCAAACAGAAGCTTAATTTCTACCTAAAATTAAATAGCTAGGTTTCGTTCTCCCTTTCATCTATTCTCCTCTGGACAAAATGACAGGATGGGAAAAATCACCTCAACGAAAAGAACAAGAGGCAGTACCGACTACCAAGGACCTACTCAATATGGACATTAGTATGATGTTGGAACTAGAGTTCAGAATGATGATTTTAAAAATACTAGCTGGACTTGAAAAAAACATGAAAGTTATTAGAGAAACCCTTTCTGGAGAAAAAAAGAACTAAAATCTAACCAAGTTGAAATAAAAAAGGCTATTAATGAGATGCAATAAAAAATGGGGGCTCTAACTGCTAGGATAAATGAGGCAGAAGAGAGAATTAGTGATATAGAAGACCAAATGATGGAAAATAAAGAAGCTGAGAAACAGAGAGATAAACGACTACTGGATCACGAGGGCAGAATTAGAGAGATAAGCGATATCATAAGATGAAACAACATTAGAATAATTGGGATCCCAGAAGAAGAAGAAAGAGAGAGAGGGGCAGAAGGTATATTGGAGCAAATTATAGCAGAGAACTTCCATAATTGGGAAAGGAAACAGGCATCAAAATCCAGGAGGCACAGAGAATCCCTCTCAAAATCAGTAAAAATAGGTCAACACCCCAACATCTAATAGTAAAACTTATGAGTCTCAGAGACAAAGAGAAAATCCTGAAAGCAGCTCGGGAGAAGAGATATGTAACCTACAATGGTAGAAACATCAGATTGGCAACACACCTATCCACAGAGACATGGCAGGCCAGAAAAGACTGGCATGATATATTCAGAGCAGTAAATGAGAAAAATATGAAGCCAAGAATACTATATCCAGCTAGGCTGTCATTGAAAATAGAAGGAGAGGTAAAAAGCTTCCAGGACAAACAAAAAATAAGGAATTTGCAAACATGAAACCAGCCCTCCAGGAAATCTTGAAAGGGGTCCTCTAAGCCAAGAGAGACCCTAAAAGCAACATAGACCAGAAAGGAACAGAGACAATATACAGTAACAGTCACCTTACAGGAAATACAATGGCACTAAATTCATATCTTTCAATAGTTACTCTGAGTGTAAATGGGCTAAATGTCCCAATCAAAAGACACAAGCTATCAGACTGGATAAAAAGACAAGCCCCATCAATATGCTGTCTGCAAGAGACTCATTTTAGACCTAAAGACACCCCCAGATTGAAAGTGAGGGGGTGGAAAACAATTTACCATGCTAATGGACACCAAAAGAAAGCTGGGGTGGCAATCCTTATATCAGACAAATTAGATTTTAAACCAAAGACTGTAATAAGAGATGAAGAAGGACACAATATCATACGTAAACAGTCTATCCAACAAGAAGATCTAAAATTGTAAATATCTATGCCCCTAACATGGGAGCAGCCAATTATGTAAGGCAATTAATAACAAAAGCAAAGAAACACATCGACAACAATACAATAATAGTGGGGGACTATAACACCCCCCTCACTGAAATGGACAGATCATCTAAGCAAAAGATCAACAAGAAAATAAAGACTTTAAATGACACACTGGACCAAATGGACTTCACAGACATATTCAGAACTTTCCATCCCAAAGCAACAGAATACACATTCTTCTCTAGTGCCCATGGAACAGTCTCCAGAATAGATCACATCCTAGGTCACAAATCAGGTCTCAACTGGTACCAAAAGATTGGGATCATTCCTTGCATATTCTCAGACCACAATGCTTTGAAACTAGAAATCAATCACATGAGGAAAGTCAGAAAGTGCTCAAATACATGGAGGCTAAAGAGCATCCTACTAAAGAATGAATGGGTCAACCAGGAAATTAAAGAAGAATTTAAAAAATTCATGGAAACCAATGAAAATGAAAAGACAACTGTTCAAAATCTTTGGGATGCAGCAAAGGCAGTCCTAAGAGGAAATTATATAGCAATACAAGCCTTTCTCAAGAAACAAGAAAGGTCTCAAATACACAACCTAACACTACACCTAAAGGGGCTGGAGAAAGAACAGCAAATAAAGCCTAAACCCAGCAGGAGAAGAGAAATAATAAAGATCAGAGCAGAACTCAATGAAATAGAAACCAAAAGAACAGTAGAACAGATCAACAAAACTAGGAGCTGGTTCTTGGAAAGAATTAACAAGATTGATAAACCCCTGGCCAGACTTCTCAAAAAGAAAAATGACCCAAATCAAGAAAATCATGAATGAAAGAGAAGAAATCACAACCAACACCAAAGAAAAACAAACAATTATAAGAACATATTATGAGCAACTATGTGCCAGTAAATTAGATAACCTGGAAGAAATGGTTGCATTCCTAGAGATGTATCAACTACCAAAACTGAAGCAGGAAGAAATAGAAAACCTGAACAGACCTATAACCACTAAGGAAATTGAAGCAGTCATCAAAAATCTCCCAACAATCAAAAGCCCACCGACAGATGGCTTCCCGGGGGAATTCTACCAAACATTTAAAGAAGAATTACTACCTATTCTCTGAAACTGTTCCAAAAAATAGAAATGGAAGGAAAACTTCCAACTCGTTTTATGAGACCAACATTACCTTGATTTCAAAACCAGACAAAGACCCTATCAAAAAGGAGAATTACAGGCCAATATCCTTGATGAATATGGATGCAAAAATTCTCCCCAAATACTAGCCAATGGAATCCAACAGTACATTAAAAGGATTATTCACCACGACCAAGTGGGATTTATCCCTGGGCTGCAAGGTTGGTTCAACTTCCACAAATCAATCAATGTTATACAATACATTAATAAAAGAAAGAACAAGAATCATATGATCCTCTCAATAGATGCAGAAAAAGCATTTGACAAAGTACAGCATCCTTTCTTGATCAAAACTCTTCAGACTATAGGCATAGAGGGTACCTACCTCAATAGCATAAAAGCCATCTATGAAAAACCCACAGTGAATATTATCGTCAATGCGGAAAAACTGAGAGTTTTCCCCCTAAGGTCAGGAACAGTGCAGGGATGTCCACTCTCACCACTGCTATTCAACATAGTATTGGAAGTTCTAGCCACGGCAATCACACAACAAAAAGAAATCAAAGGGATCCAAATCGGCAAAGAAGTCAAACTCTCACTCTTTGCAGATGATATGATACTTTATGTGGAAAACCCCAAAGACTCCACCTCAAAACTGCTAGAACTCATACAGGAATTCAGTCAAGTGGCAGGATATAAAATCAATGCACAGAAAGCAGTGGCATTCCTATACACCAACAACAAGACAGAAGAAAGAGAAATTAAGGAGTTGATCCCATTTACAATTGCACCCAAAACCATAAGATACCTAGGAATAAATGTAACTAAAGAGGCAAAGGATCTGTACTCAGAAAACTATAAAATACTCATTAAAGAAATTGAGGAAGACAAAAAGAGATGGAAAAACCTTCCATGCTCATGGATTGGAAGAACAAATATTGTTAAGATGTCAATGTTACCTAGAGCAATCTACACATTCAATGCAATCCCCTTCAAAATACCATCCACTTTTTCCAAGGAAATGGAACAAATAATCCTAAAATTTGTGTGGAACAAGAAAAGACCTCGAATAGCCAGAGGAATATTTAAAAAGGAAAGCAAAGCTGGCGGCATCACAATTCCAGACTTCTAGCTCTATTTCAAAACTGTCATCATCAAGGCAGTATGGTACTGGCACAAAAACAGACACATAGATCAATGGAACAGAATAGAGAGCCCAGAAATGGACCCTCAACTCTATGGTCAATTAATCTTTGACAAAGCAGGAAAGAATGTCCCATGGAAAAAAGACAGTCTCTTCAACAAATGGTGTTGAGAAAATTGGACAGCCACATGCAGAATAATGAAACTGGACCATTTCCTTACACCACACACAAAAATAGACTCAAAATGTTTGAAAGACTTCAGTTTGAGACAGGAGTCCATCAACATCCTAAAGGAGAACACAGGCAGCAACCTCTTCGACCTCAGCTGCAGCAAATTCTTCCTAGAAACATCGCCAAAGGCAAGGGAAGCAAGGGCAAAAATGAACTATTGGGACCTCATCAAGATACAAAGCTTTTGCACAGCAAAAGAAACGTCAACAAAACCAAAAGACAACCGACACAATGGGAGAAGATATTTGCAAATGACATATCAGATAAAGGGCTAGTATCCAAAATCTATAAAGAACTTCTTCAACTCAACACTCAAAGAACAAATGATCCAATCAAGAAATGGGCAGAAGACATGAACAGACATATTTCCAAAGAAGACATCCAAACAGCCAACAGACACATGAAAAAGTGCTCATCATCGCTTGGCATCAGGGAAATCCAAATCAAATGTCCACAATAGCCAAACTGTGGAAAGAGCCAAGATGTCCATTGACAGATGAATGGATAAAGAAGATGTGGTATATATATACAATGGAATATTATGCAGCCATCAAAAGGAATGAGATCTTGCCATTTGCAGTGACATGGATGGAACTGGAGGGTATTATGCTGAGCGAAATAAGTCAAAAAGAGAAAGACATGTATCATATGACCTTACTGATATGAGGAATTCTTAATCTCAGGAAACAAACAGGGTTGCTGGAGTGGGTGGTGCGATGGGAGGGATGGGGTGACTGGGTGATAGACACTGGGGAGGGTATGTGCTCTGGTAAGCGCTGTGAATTGTGCAAGACTGTTGAATCTCAGATCTGTACCTCTGAAACAAATAATGCAATATATGTTAAGGAAAAAAAAAGAAGAAGAAGATAGCAGGAGGAGAAGAATGAAGGGGGGGAATCACATAAACTAATGATGTAATGTATGGTGATTAACATAATAAAAAAATGTAAAAAAAATTAAATAGCTAGTGTCACACTTAAAGCATTAAGGGATTCCAAAGTCAATAATTACCCTAACTCATCACTTTGCCCTTCACTTAACATAAATCCCTGTTTCTTCCTCTAGCCATTATTTAGATACCTCATCCATCCTTTTTTTACATCCATTAATTCAGCCTACCAGGATTTTGGCATTGTGTCACACATAGATATATAAACGATTCCATTTAACACAACCAACATTTCCCAAGTGCCTGTTTTGTGCCAACCTTTGTGTTAAGCACTCTAGTCAATATAAAAGTGAGGATTCATGGGCCAGATTTTATTTTTCTAAGGAGTCTCCAGAGATACTTTAAACTCTTAGTCAGATGATCAACAACATTTACTAGGCATCTGGAGGGGAAAGAAACTGGCTAGTTGCTGTTGTGAAGTGTACATTTCAAATACCTTTTCTAACTTTTTAGATACTTATAAGGCCTTTTTATTCCATCAAATATTTGCAAGCATGTGGTGACATGAGAGGGGATTGAGAAAGGATAAATAAACCTGTTTCAGAATTGCATGTGAATGGAGAGATATAAAAATAAATACCTTTGTCCATCATAGGGGCAATTCAGCCACTTAGTCACCATCAGCCATCAGCTAAGAACTTATATTATGTTTGAATTGATTTCTATAGTAGTGACAATTTGTTTTTTTTTTTTAAGATTTTATTTATTTATTTGACAGAGAGAGACACAGCAAAAGAGGGAACACAAGCAGGCAGAGGGAGAGGCAGAAGCAGGCTTTCCGTGGAGCAGGGAGCCCGATACGGGGCTCAATCCCAGGACCCTGGGATCATGACCTGAGCCGAAGACAGACGCCCAACAGCTGAGCCACCCAGGTGCCCCTATAGTAGTGACAATTTGTGTGCATTTGTTTATTCA
Organism: Neomonachus schauinslandi; assembly: GCF_002201575.2. Classification (NCBI taxonomy): domain Eukaryota; kingdom Metazoa; phylum Chordata; class Mammalia; order Carnivora; family Phocidae; genus Neomonachus; species Neomonachus schauinslandi. The sequence continues at coordinate 32,989,870 of NC_058415.1, forward strand.
GGCTAGCTGACCTGTTTCCTTCATAGCCAAGAAGAGCAACTTTTGAGATATCTTGGTGACAGAAAGGGCATTGGAATAGGGGCTTAGATTCAAGGACTGGGTTTCACATATGTCATTCTCTGATTAGTCAAGCTAAATAGTCACTTGAGGCATAGAAGAGACATCCAAAAGTTATCTCAAACTTGGATGATAGTGTAGTTTAGATATAATTATAGGATGATTATATAAAATAAGATAACACAAGGTACTGATTGAGATATCTTCTTTCCTTATAGAACACTGAGGCTTGCAGAGATTATAGAAGTGCTATCCTGTAGAGAACAAAGCTATTAAATTCTCCAAGCCTGAGTTAAAAAGAATGCCTGGTTTACACTCAGTTCCTGATGTGAGCAGAATTAAACTTGTTTGATGATCTTTGACAATGGAGCCATAAATGAGACAGCAGAAGAGTCAGGGGAATGGTGTTCATGAAGAGAGAAAAGGGGAGGAAGGCACTCCACTGGTCCCTTTCCCTCGGTCAAATGGAATCTGGGGTTGGTGTGCAAGTAAAAACATTCACAAAGTTTGTGTATATCTTTTGTAAGAGGAGACTGCCACTCATTCTCAGTTGGCTGGGACCAAGACCACAGTGTTGCTCATGTGTCCTGATACTACTGGAGTGCAAAGAAGAGTCCTGTGGAGAGGTGGATTAGGGATAAGGCCAGGCAGAGTTGCCAGGCCTTTTCTGTGTTTGGTTTATGAGAGGTGTGGAAAATGGATCTCACCACATTCTAAGCCTCCAGATTGAGGCAAAAGTGGGAAGAAAAGAAACCCTGCAGCTTGGTAAAGATCGCTATAGCAGGGGCCAGAGAGAAAAGCATGGTGATGCTGCTGTCTGAAGGTGAGCTGAAAAAGGCAATAATCTCTCAAGAGATTATTAACATGGAGGTTTGCTGCATGGAATTGAGTCTCCTGTCAAAAGAATCTTTTGAGGCCTTCAGGTACACTACCTCAGAACTGCACATAACAACTAGATCAGCAGGATGACCAACAGAAAGGGGAAAGTCATTTGCTTCTCTAACCCATGGCTACCCAGGTATATGTTTTTTTCTCTTTTTCTTTTTATTAAAATTTTTTTATTGTTATGTTAATCACCATATATTATATCATTAGTTTTTGATGTAGTGTTCCATGATTCAATGTTTGTGCATAACACCCAGTGTTCCATGCAGAATGTGCCCTCTTTAAAACCCACCACCAGGCTAACCCATCCTCCCACCCCCTTCCTCTCTGGAACCCTCAGTTTGTTTTTCAAAGTCCATAGTCTCTCATGGTTCGTCTACCCCTCCGATTTCCCCCCCCTTCATTTTACCCCTACTTCTGTCTTCTTCTTCTACTTCTTTTTTTTTTTTTTTAACATATATTGCATTATTTGTTTCACAGGTACAAATCTGAGATTCAACAGTCTTGCACTCTTCACAGCACTCACCATAGCACATACCCTCCCCAGTGTCTATCACCCAGGCACCCCATCCCTCCCACCTCCCACCACTCCAGCAACCCTGTTTGTTTCCTGAGATTAAGAATTCCTCATATCAGTAAGGTCATATGATACATGTCTTTCCCTGATTGACTTATTTCGCTCAGGATAACACCCTCCAGTTCCATCCATGTCATTGCAAATGGCAAGATCTCATTCCTTTTGATGGCTGCATAATATTCCATTGCATATATATATATATATATATATATATATATATATATATATACACCACATCTTCTTTATCCATTCATCTGTCGATAGACATCTTGGCTCTTTCCACAGTTTGACTATTGTGGACATTGCTGCTATAAACATCAGGATGCACGTACCCTTTCAGACCCCTACATTTGTATCATTGGGGTAAATACCCAATAGTGCAATTGCTGGATTGTATGGTAGCTCTATTTTCAACTTTTTGAGGAACCTCCATACTGTTTTCCAGAGTGGCTGCACCAGCTTGCATTCCCACCAACAGTGTAGGAGGGTTCCCCTTTCTCCTCAACTCCATCAACATCTGTCGTTTCCTGACTTGTTAGTTTTAGCCATTCTGACTGGTGTGAGATGGTATCTCATTAAGGTTTTGATTTGGATTTCCCTGATGCCAAGCAATGTTGAGCACTTTTTCATGTGTCTGTTGGCCATTTGGATGTCTCCTTTGGAAAAATGTCTGTTCATGTCTTCTGCCCATTTCTTGATTGGATCATTTGTTCTTTGAGTGTTGAGTTGAAGAAGTTCTTTATAGATTTTGGATACTAGCCCTTTATCTGATGTGTCATTTGCAAATATCTTCTCCCATTGTGTCGGTTGTCTTTTGGTTTTGTTGACTGTTTCTTTTGCTGTGCAAAAGCTTTGTATCTTGATGAAGTCCTAATAGTTCATTTTTGCCCTTGCTTCCCTTGCCTTTGGTGGTGTTCCTAGGAAGAAGTTGCTGTGGCTGAGGTCGAAGAGGTTGCTGCCTGTGTTCTTCTTTAGAATTTTGATGGATTCCTGTCTCACATTTTGGTCTTTCAACCTTTTGAGTCCATTTTTGTGTGTGATGTACAGAAATGGCCCAGTTTCATGCTTCTACATGTGGCTGTCCAATTTTCCCAACACCATTTGTTGAAGAGACTGTCTTTATTCCATTGGACATTCTTTTGTGCTTTGTCAAAGATTAGTTGACCATAGAGTTGAGGGTCCATTTCTGGGCTCTCTATTCTGTTCCATTGATCGATGTGTCTGTTTTTGGGCCAGTACCATACTGTCTTGATGATGACAGCTTTATAATAGAGCTAGAAGTCTGGAATTGTGATGCCACCAGGTTTGCTTTTCTTTTTCAACATTCCTCTGGCTATTTGGGGTCTTTTCTTGTTCCACACAAATTTTAGGATTATTTGTTCCATTTCCTTGAAAAAAGTGGATGGTATTTTGATGGGGATTGCATTGAGTATGTAGATTGCTCTAGGTAGCATTGACATCTTCACAGTATTTGTTCTTCCAATCCATGAGCATGGAACATTTTTCCATCTCTTTGTGTCTTCCTCAATTTCTTTCATGAGTATTTTGTAGTTTTCTGAGTACAGATCCTTTCCCTTTTTGGTTAGATTTATTCCTAGGTATCTTATGGTTTTGGGTGCAATTGTAAATGGGATCGACTCCTTAATATCTCTTTCTTCTGTCTTGTTGTTGGTGTATAGGAATGCCACTGCTTTCTGTGCATTGATTTTATATCCTGCCACTTGACTGAATTCCTGTATGAGTTCTAGCAGTTTTGAGGTGGAGTCTTTTGGGTTTTCCACATAAAGTATCATAATATCTGCAAAGAGTGAGAGTTTGACTTCTTCTTTGCCAATTTGGATGCCTTTGATTTCTTTTTGTTGTCTGATTGCTGTGGCTAGGACTTCTAGTACTATGTTGAATAGCAGTGGTGAGAGTGGACATCCCTGTGCTGTTCCTGGCCTTAGGGGGGAAGCTCTCAGTTTTTCCCCATTGACAATGATATTCGCTGTGGGTTTTTCATTAGATGGCTTTTATGCTATTGAGGTAGGTACCCTCTATGCCTATATTCTGAAGAGTTTGATCAAGAAAGGATGCTGTACTTTGTCAAATGCTTTTTCTGCATCTATTGAGAGGATCATATGGTTCTTGTTCTTTCTTTTATTAATGTATTGCATCACATTGATTGATTTGCGGATGTTGAACCAACCTTGCAGCCCAGGGATAAATCCCACTTGGTCGTGGTGAATAATCCTTTTAATGTACTGTTGGATTCCATTGGCTAGTATTTTGGGGAGAATTTTTGCATCCGTGTTCATCAAGGATATTAGTCTGTAATTCTCCTTTTTGATGGGGTCTTTGTCTGGTTTTGGGATCAAGGTAATGGTGCCCTCATAAAACGAGTTTGGAAGTTTTCCTTCCATTTCTATTTTTTGGAACAGTTTCAGAAGAATAGGTAGTAATTCTTCTTGAAATGTTTGGTAGAATTCCCCTGGGAAGCCATCTGGCCCTGGGCTTTTGTTTTTTGGGAGATTTTTGATGACTGCTTCAATTTCCCTAGTGGTTATAGGTCTGTTCAGATTTTCTATTTCCTCCTGGTTCAGTTTTGGTAGTTGATACATCTCTAGGAATGCATCCATTTCTTCCAGGTTTTCTAATTTGCTGGCATAGAGTTGCTCATAATATGTTCTTATCATTGTTTGTATTTCTTTGGTGTTGGTTGTGATCTCTCTTCTTTCATTCATGATTTTGTTGATTTGAGTCATTTCTCTTTTCTTTTTGATAAGTCTGGCCAGGGGGTTATCAATCTTGTTAATTCTTTCAAAGAACCAGCTCCTAGTTTCATTGATCTGTTCTACTGTTCTTTTGGTTTCTATTTCATTGAGTTCTGCTCTGATCTTTATTATTTCTCTTCTCCTGCTGGGTTTAGGCTTTATTTGCTGTTCTTTCTCCAGCTCCTTTAGGTGTAGGGTTAGGTTGTGTACTTGAGACCTTTCTTGTTTCTTAAGAAAGGCTTATATTGCTATATACATTCCTCTTAGGACTGCCTTTGTTGCATCCCGAAGATTTTGAATAGTTGTGTTTTCATTTTCATTGGTTTCCATGAATTTTTTAAATTCTTCTTTAATTTCCTGGTTGACCCATTCATTCTTTAGTAGGATGCTCTTTAGCCTCCATGTATTTGAGTTCTTTCCGACTTTCCTCTTGTGATTGAGTTCTAGTTTCAAAGCATTGTGGTCTGAAAATAGGCAGGGAATGATCCCAATCTTTGGTACCGGTTGAGACCTGATTTGTGACCTAGGATGTGATCCATTTTGGAGAATGGTCCATGGGTACTAGAGAAGAATGTGTATTCTGTTGCTTTGGGATGGAATGTTCTGAATATATCTGTGAAGTCCATTTGGTCCCGTGTGTCATTTAAAGTCTTTATTTCCTTGTTGATCTTTTCCTTAGATGATTTGTCCATTTCAGTGAAGGGGGTGTTAATCCCCCACTATTATTGTATTGTTGTCAATGTGTTTCTTTGCTTTTTTTATTAATTTGCTTATATAATTGGCTGCTCCCATGTTAGGGGCATAGATATTTACAATTGTTAGATCTTCTTGTAGGATAGACCCTTTAAGTAGGATATAGTGCCCTTCCTCATCTTTTATTACAGTCTTTGGTTTAAAATCTAATTTGTCTGATATAAGGATTGCCACCCCAGCTTTCTTTTGGTGTCCATTAGCATGTTAAATGGTTTTCCACCCCCTCCCTTTCAATCTGGGAATTCTTTCAGTCTAAAATAAGTCTCTTGCAGACAGCATATCAATGGGTCTTGTTTTTTTATCCAATCTGATAGTCTGTGTTTTTTGATTGGGCATTTAGCCCATTTACATTCAGGGTAACTATTGAAAGATATGCATTTAGTGCCATTGTATTTCCTGTAAGGTGACTGTTACTGTATATTGTCTGTGTTCCTTTCTGTTCTATGTTGCTTTTAGGCTCTCCCTTTGCCTAGAGGACCCCTTTCAATATTTCTTGTAGGGCTGGTTTCATGTTTGCAAATTCCTTTAGTTTTTGTTTGTCCTGGAAGCTTTTTATCTCTCCTTCAATTTTCAATGACAGCCTAGCTGGATATAGTATTCTTGGCTGCCCACTTTTCTCATTTAGTGCTCTGAGTATTATCATGTCTGTCCTCTGGCCTTCCAGTCTCTGTGGATAGGTCTGTTGCCAATCTAATGTTTCTACCATTGTAGGTTACAGATGTCTTCTTCTGAACGCTACCGAGGTATATTAGAATCCCATTGCTGTGGTAACTCACTGCCACAAACTTAGTGGTTAGAATAATACAAATTTATTCTCTTTCATTTCCGATCAAAGTCCTTAATTAATCTTAAGGTCCTAAAATCATGGTGTGAAAAGGGTTGATTTCTTCTGGAAGCTGCAGGAAAGAATGTCTTCCTTATTTATTCCACTGCCTAAAGTCTGGCATTCTTTGGCTCATGGCTGCATCACTCCAATCTTTGATATCACTAAATGGCCTTTTTCTGACTCTGAAGTCTCCTGGATCCCTCTTATAAGCGCATTTATGATTATATTGGGACCAATCAGATAATCCAGGATTATCTTCTTATCTCAAGATCCTTAACTCAAAATTATTATGTTTGAAGTTTTAACCTCTAGTACCTCAGAATGTGATTGTATTTAGAGATATAAGAAATATAGATCTGAAGGGAGAAACAGACAATAATACAATAATAGTAGGGGACTTCAATACCCCAGTTTTAACAATACATAGATCATCCAGAGAGAAAATCTATATGGAAACAACTGACTTGAAGTATACCTCAGACCAAATGGACTTAATGTACACGTACAGAACATTCCATGCAACAGCAGAATAACACACATTTTTCTCAAGTGCACATGAAACATTCTCCAGGATAAATCATATATTAAGTCACAAAACAAACCTCAGCAAACAAAACAAACCTCAGCAAACATAAGAAGATTGAATCGTGTCATGTATCTTTTACAATCACAAAGATATGAAAACAGAAATCAATAAAAGGAGGAAAACTAGGAAATTCACAAGTGCTTAGAAATTAAACACACTCCTGAACAATCAATGGGTCGAAGGTGAAATATAAAGAGAAATCAAGACATATTTTGAAATAACTTAAAATGGAAACAAAACAAAACAAAGCTTATGGTATGCAATTCTAAGAGGGAATTTTATAGCCATAAATGCTTACATTAAGAAAAAAGAAAGATCACAAATAACCATTCTAACTGTGTATCTCAAGGAACTAGAAAAAGAAGGGCAAAGTATGCCCAAAGTTCGCATAGGGAAGGGAATAACAAAGATACGATTAGAAATAAATGAAATAGATACCAGAAAACAATACAAAAGATCAATGAAACTAAGGCTTTGAAAAGGTAAACAAAATTGATAAAACTTTAGTTAGAATTAGCTATGAAAAATAAAGGGAGAAGACTGAAATAAATAGACTCAGAAACAAAAGAGATGTTACAACTGACACCACAAAAAATACAAAAGATCATAGATATTGCTATGAAGAATTACATGCTAAAAAAATTGAACAACCTAGAATAAATAAATAAATTTCTAGAAACATACAATCTACCAAGATTGAATCATGAAAAAATAGAGAATTTGAGTAGATCAACTACTAGTAAGGAGACTGGACCAGTTATCAGAAACCTCCCAAGAAAGAAAACTTCAGGATCAAATGCATAGATTCACTAGTAAATTCTGCAGAACATTTAAAGAAGAAATAATACCAATCTTCTCAAATTCTTCCCAAAAACTGAAGAGGAGAGAACACTTCTAAACTAATTTTATGAGACCAGAATCATCCTAATACTAAAGCCAGACAAGGACACTACAAGAAAACTACAGACCAAAATCTCTAATGAACATAGACAAAAATTCTCAACGAAATACTAGCATATCAAGTTCCACAGCACATTAAAAAGATCATACACCACGATCAAGAAGAATTTATCCCTGGAATGCTACTAATTGAATAACATACAAATAATTGGAAATATATCCAGCATTCATAGATAGAATTAATATTGTAAAAATATCCGTAGTACCCAAAGCCATTGATAAATTTTTTTGCAATCCTTATGAAGATTCCAAAAGCATTTTTCACAGAAATAGGAAAAACAATCATAAATCTGTCTGAAACCACAAAAGACTGAATAACCAAAGCAATCCTGAGAAAGAATGAAGCATCACAATTCCTGGTTTCAAACTTTATCACAAAGCTATAGTAATCAAAACAATATTGTACTGGCATAAAAACAGACTTATAGATGCAACTGAGTCAGGAGCCCATAAAAAAACTCACACGTTAATGGTCAACTAATGTTTGACAAGGAAAGCCAAGAAAATTCAATGAGGAAAGGATGATCTCTTTCATCAGTCATGCTGGGGAAATTAGATAATCAACATGAAAAAAATTGAAGATTCTTATCTTACTCCACTTACAAAAATTAACTCAAAATGGATTAAAGACTTGAAGTTAAGACCTGAAACTGTAAAATTCCCAGAAGAAAGCGTAGGTAGAGAGCTTCTTGACATTGGTCTTGGCAATGGTTTTTTGGATATGACTCCAATAGTCCAAGCAACAAAGCAAAAATAAACAAGTCAGACTACTTCAAACTAAAAAGTTTCTGCACAGGAGAAGAAACAATCAACAAAATGAATAGGTGATCTATGCTATGAGAGAAAATACTTAAAAATCATCTATCTGATAAGGGGTTAATACCCAAAATACATAAGGAACTCATACAACTTAATAGCAAAAAGCAAAAACAAAAACAAATCTGATTAAAAGATGGGCACAGGATTTGAATATATATTTTTCCAAAGAGGACATACAAATGGCCAAAGGTACATGAAAAGGTCCTTGACATCGCTAATCAACAGGTGAATGCAAATCAAAATCACAATGAGATATCATCTCACATCTGTTAGAATGACTGTCATCAAAAAGAGAAAAATCAAGTGTTAGTGAGGTTGTAGAGAATCCTTATGCACTGTAGTTGGGAGTGTAAATTGGTACATTCACTGTGGAAAAAACTATGGAAGTTCCTCAAAAAATGAAAAATAGAACTACCAAATGATCCAGTAATACATCTCTGGGTATATAATCAAAAGAAATGAAATTACTATCTTATAGCAGAAGTAGACTAAAGCAACTGTTTTGTTGTGCTTATGCTTTCACAAACTCATAATATGTGAAAACTTACCAAGTTGTATACTTTAAATGCATTCAGCTTATCTTATATCAATTAAACCTTAATGAAGATGTTAAAAATATAATTTTCCATCTTTTTATTACATGGGGATTTGAATTTTCCAAAAATCCTATTTTGAGATTATTACTGGAGACATTTAGCAACTGCTGGTTAGAAGTTAGAAGAATTTAGAATAGGAACAGGAAACAGATCAGAAGCATGCTGTCTAGTATGAAATGTTACAAAACCTGGTTCTCCAATTTATATTGTGATCTGACTAAACAACCTGAGCTGTTGTCTCCTGGGCCTTTAAACTAAAAGCCAGTGGCTTTAAAGATATTTCTCTTAATGAAGAAAATAATGTAGCTTTGAATCACTGGTGTACTCTTCAGCCCCTTGAAGCAGAACCCAATAGAAAAGAATAGTAACCATCTGAAAAATTACGTTACAGAAATGGGGAAAAATGACTTTAGAGTAGAAAAGTAGGTTCAATGCACTGCATCAAGACTTTTTCTTAGTGAACCCTCTTATCCTTATCTTAAAGTCCTCCAGCTTTTTATAGTTCCTAGTGTAGAGGGACACAACAAGGGAATGCAAAGGGACCTGGCTTGGGATTCCCACATTTCTGGATTTCCTTAACTAAGTTACTTGGCCTAAATTATTAGTTACTGCATACATGAAAAGAGGAGGTTGCACTAGATGATCTCCTCTGCAATTATCTGTTTTAATTATCAATAATCCAATGGTAGAATGAATTAGGGACTTGGAGGTATTGTAGCAAGCCCGTACCTGGTGCTTGAAAGCTTCTTTAATAGATGCTCAACAGAGCCCTGCCCTCCTTCTTCATGCTTCACTATAGTTTCTCAAGACAGTGTATGCAGTGTTATCCTCAGGTTATTTACATTTTCAAATGCAGGCCAATTTTGGAAAGCAAAATAAAATTTGATTAGTTTTATGTCCAGTGTATTTAATGAGACTTCTCTCTTTTAATTATTTTAAGTTAAAATGATCCTTATATTAGAGAGTTGTTTATCCCCATGGCAGAATAGATTATTCCAGTCTTCTTTGGACATCTTAAATTATTTTCTTGATGTAAAATAGAAGGCATTCCCAAAGCATTATCAGTGCTGGTTTCAAGATACACCAGTTGTAAAGCTGAGGAGGTAAATCTGAAGACTGGTTTTCAGAGGGAGAATCTTGGACTCCTTTCCTGACCCCACCATAAGAATATTTCACTCTGAGAGCTCAGACCAATTTCCTAGCATTCTGTGCCCAATAGTTTGAAGGAAAATGATAGAGCTCAGGAAGATTCCAAATAAGGATGATGAATCAAATTCTTGAAAAGCACTTTTTAAAAAAAGTGGAATGGGTTATCCCAGATAGGAGTGCCTAAGAGGTGAATGGAAAGGATTATCTCTTTTTTGAGTGCAATGGGTTGTCCATTCCATGCACAGCAGGGGTGTGTTGATGGAAATGAGGAGTCCACCCTTGCCCCTCCCACTTTGCTTCTTCAGCCTGGCAACAGTGAAATGGGAAGAGAGGTCTTTCCAGAGCTCATGAATGTAAACAGGCTGCTTGCCTGACACGAGAAGTGTTTAATAATGCAACATTGCTGGGATCGACTGTACCCCTGACACAATGCTGGCCTTTTCTTCTGGATATTATCAGGCTCAGTCTATTGTTCATGTACCAAACCTTCTGACACCTATTGTTATAAATGACCCTACTTTTTTGAAGCTATTCATCATTTTCATAAATGGAACAGCTCTTCTTATGGCAGATATTTCCTTCCTGTTCTTACTTAGAATGGGAGATGGACAGTTTCTAATAACTGCATCTACGTGTTACAGTTATATGCGGTAATATGCCATTAAGAGAATCAACTTTCAAAACTATATGAGACGAAACATTGAAAGACCAGTTGTCATCAGAAAATTCACTTCTAGACAGACTGCCAAACACAGGTATGACTGCACTAACACAGCAACAGTAGCCAGAATATGAAAAAATTCAAACGACATTGCAATTCTCAACTTTCTCTCCATGAGGAAGGTTCCTGTGTACGCACGAGTGTGTGTGTGTACACATGTGTGCATGTGTATTTTTGGATGCAAAGGACTGATTAACATGTGAATACTCTGTGTAAATAAGAATTGTCTCTCAAGAGTATTTATCTACTCATTAAATTGTCTCAAGTTGTTAGAGATGGTGCTGTTCTCTGTGGTGTATATATAGCTGAACTGTCCAGCATATAGCTTGCTGACTTCAGAACCATTGTGGGACACAATTCTGGAGGGCAGAGTTACATTATATTTTGAATGAATCATGCCTCCTGCAGTTGTGTTGTAGCTCTGGCTATCTTGATTCCTGCAGCCCATCTGATGCCCTGTTTTTCAAAAGCAGGCCTCCACATAGAAACCTCTGTATAACTGCTTCTGTGTCTTACTAGAAGTATCTCCAATGTCTGCTTTACTAGCTATGTTTTTAGCTACAACTGTGCCTGAGCAGTGATCAGCTCTTCCCCAAAATCTACTATTGTGCATTGTTGTCTTCTGAAACGGGTATTGGTACACCGACTCTGCTTCTAATTAGCATCTGTTTTTTTTTTTCCCCTGTAACGCTGAAGTGGGAGGGAACTTTACAATTAAATCCTAGCTGTGTCCATTACTATGAGATCATAAACTCTCCAGTCTCAATTTTTCCCTCTGTACAAGGGAAATAATAACACTAACTTCCTAAGATTAGGAGATTAAGTAGAGTGCTATGGTTGGCTCCATAACCTGTCAACTTGGCTAAACTACTTTTCTCAGAATTTTCTTCCTTGTCTGTTTTTGGATAGGGTGGACCACAAGAGAGATGCTTTACTGAGCTTTGGAGGATGGAAGGGAAGTAATATAATTTAAACCATTTTATAGCTCAAAGATATTGTTGCTTATCTGCTGTTTCATTGGCCAGCTCTGTAAGTGCTCCCTTCTCCTGGGTCCTCCTTCAGTTTCTCAGATTCTTGATCTAGGTCATATACTTAGTTCTGTGATGAAGAGCCCAAGATTCTGGAGAACACCCTTATTATCAAGATCAAAGGCAACAGCAACTGACAATTTCCAGTTTATTTTCATGGGCTTTAGCTTGCCTTGTGCCTTCTAGCTTGTCCTTGCTCTCCTTCACTTTATTTCTATTTTCTGCTCTTCACTTTACTTCCTGTGGACTTCAATTTCAGCATAAGACCTGAAAACAACAGCTTTATAGGGGTTGCTTAATCAGCTCCTATATCTACATAACTTGAAGTTTTATTTAAATAAACACACAGAGAGTTATATCTTTTAGTTATTTTGTTTCCCTGGTTGAAACTTAGCTGACACAGATACAATATATAAAATGAAAAGTGCAAGGATTATGGAAGGCATTCAATAATAGGTAGATGGATAGATGGATGGATGGCTAGATGGATGGATGGATGGATGACACAGACTTACTGGCCTGGATGAGGATGGAGAAAATGAGCTAGAAAGGAATGTACTTTTGTTGAGCACCTACTACATGTCAGAAACTATGATATATGCTGAGGATAAAGTTGTGTAAAAGTCAGACTAGGTCCTTGTTTTTATAACAGCCATAGTTCAGTGGCTTTATTTATCTTTGTTGATATCTTACCTAAATTCCTAATGATGCTCATTTAAAGACTATGTGGCATATAGGTAATGTTAAGATTATTAAAGAAAGCAAATGAAATATGAATAACTTTCTTTTTTTTTCCCTATACCTACGTATCATATCTGTCCACAAAGTATTATCAGTAAATGTTTAATGAATAAAGGAAGTCTAGGGCAGGTCCGATTCTCACAGGCACCAAAGGAGACCAGGCATTCATTCCTCTAGACAATACTGAGTGCTAGTAAGGAGCATGCTAACTACACTAATCAGATTTTCTATTCCCTTGTTAGTAATCTCCTCCACAAGGAATATTTTGACCAAATAGGAAACTCTAGTTAAGGGTCTGGCTCTTTTTGTTGACATAATCTTTGAGTAGATAGGCCATTTCCCTGCTATAAGCTGGTTTGTGGTCTTGGGTTCTTCAGAACTGTCATCTGAAGTTGACTTAGCAACATATTGTATATCTTTAATGTATAGGATGTCCAGAGGAAAATATACTTTGTAATTAAGGCTATGGTAAAGTTACTGCTTACCAGGGGTTATGCTAAAAATATATAGCAAAACTATGGCATGAATAGCAAGTAATCACCTGTCAGGTGTCCTGAGGGTTCTTGCTTTGCCATGTCTTAATCCTTTAGGTTCTGGGTTACAAGCAGATTCAAGAGGTCCTGAGGAAAACCCAGGTTGGTTGGACACTTGGGTTGATCCTGGGGAAGGTCCAACAGCTCAAAATGGAATCGTGTTAATATTACTAGCTGATACTGATAAGCTAATGCACACCAGCTAAACTGGTGCTCTTTGTTTTTTGGGTTTTTTTTTTTTCACTCCAGGCATGTAATTCTAGCTGCTGCCAGAATGGTTTCATAAAGTCTGTATTTATAGCAGTAACCCAATGATTTTATAACTTAGGACTTTTCAAAGCCACCCAGGAGATTTGTTGAGAATCACTGACCCCACAATTTGCAATGCTATAAATTAAATATAACAGAGTTCTGGTTTAATGTAGTCATCTTATCATGAAAATTGTCTCTCTTTTGGTCTAAATTACTTCTCTTTGTGTTTGTATTCCATTGATATTTTTCTGGATCTCATTATTTTTTTAAAGATTTATTTATTTATTTTTATTATGTTCAGTTGGGTCTCATTATTACTGCACACCAGTGTGCTCCAGGGTGTCATATGCTTGGTTCTTGTCTGTCTCTCTGTCTCTATTTCTCTCTCTCTCCACTCACTTTCTACCTTATGTTAACTCTTGGAACTATTCAGCTTACAGCTCCTGATAGAAGCAGTTCTTGTCATCCTGCATAAGTAGTTGGGTCCTGGGCAGAGATTACAAGAAAGATTACAATTCTTTCTTTTTGTATCATCATCTTCTTCTTCTTCTTCTTCTTCTTCTTCTTCTTCTTCTTCTTCTTC
>NC_058415.1:33003698-33032826 GCF_002201575.2 Neomonachus schauinslandi
TCTTCTTCTTCTTCTTCTTCTTCTTCTTCTTCTTCTTCTTCTTCTTCTTCTTCCTCTTCTTCTTCTTCTTCGATACTCTGCTCCTTAAATTCCAACCACCTTGGCCTTCACTACCTCTGATCTCATCCCAATTTAGTGAGATGGTTATACTCTGCCTGGGTTATCCCTCCTTGATTCACACCTGCAAGATGCCTCCAGGTAGAAAGCCAGTGACTTTGTAAGCCTAGTTTCCTTTCTCTCAGCAACTACAGTCTGAGGCTGCAGGTGATCTAATGTCTGAAAACTGTTGTTTCATATATTTTGTTGAGTTTTCTAGTTGTTACTGGTGAGATAGTGGGTCAAGTCTGGTACTAGTACTCAACGAGATAGGAACAGAAGCTCTGTCTTCCTTTTTGAACCAGGAGTTCATATTGCCATCTTCTTCATCTGGGTGCTCTCCATGGGTGTGCATACATCCTTCTCAACATGCTATGGCAAAGGATGGTGTGATTTAAACTCCCGTTAGAGGAAAGAATCACTTCCTAATTAAAGTTCAAATTGAAAACTGCTTCCCTACTTTGGGAAGAAATATGAATGCTGTGATACTTTGACTTCCTGTAGATAAATATTATTAGACAGTCTCCTCTTTCCTGGCTGCAACAACCCAGAGAGTATGGGTGTTCATTCTATAACATTTTCATGCCCCATGTCATGTAAGCTGCATGTCTTTTCACGTGTGCCCTTTTAGTACATAGGACTCAACATGGAAACCCTTCTATCTGAAGAGGATGGTCTCTGGAGGCCTCTTGCCTTGCTCTAGGGAGGACTGTAGGAATAATATTAATGACTCACATTTGCATATTACTTCACAGGTTCTAAAGACTTTCATGTCATTATTTCACTGCATCCTCACAAATGGTCTCTGAGGTAGCTAAGGCAAGTAATATTTTCCAAATTTACCAAAGAGGAACTAAGAGTGAAGAATTCCAAAATTCTGATTCAAGTGGTTTCATAACTATCCTGATTCCCTTTGGGGTCATTTGTCATGAGTACAGCTTAAATGATAAGTGCTTAAATGATTGTAAATTAATATAAAGTAATAGAAATCCAATTTTGCTGTTTTAACTGTGTTAATTTTTAAAGAAGTAGCCTAGGTTAATTCAAAAGTGTGTTGCAAATGCATTTTATTCTTTGTGATTAACCGTGCCTGTGGGGAGCTAGGCTTTTCAGGATGTGAAACCATAAATCAAGCGCCACCAGGTGGCAGCTTCAACAAATTGCCAGTATAGCCTCTGGATGGAAATAAATAACTCCACTATGCCAACCTTAAAAGCCTTGCTGATTATAGCACATGATCATAATGACCAGCATTGCTGTAGATGTAAAAGAATAAGGAATGAGGTGGGTCTTTTAGGAAACTATGAGTAAAATTATGTAGGAGATAACACTGTACTCCCTACCCAGATCTCATACTTTTTCTTTCTCAATTATTCCCTAACTTCCTAATTTAGGAGACTGACAGTTTAGGGAAAACGTTTAAAAAATCAATTAATTTGGGGGGAAGGAGCAAGATGGCGGAGCAGGAGACCTAAATTTTGTCTGGTCCCAGGAATTCAGCTAGATAGGGATCAAACCATTCTGAACACCTACGAACTCAACAGGAAATGGAGGAAAAGAATAGCAGCAACTCGCTGAACAGAAAAGTGACCACTTTCTGGAAGGTAGGATGTGTGGAGAAGTGAATCCGAGGTGATATTCAGGAAGATAGATGGCGGGGGAGGGGGCCTCTGTCAGCTGCTATGGGCAAGTGATTGAGAGCAGAGCACAAAATTGGAACTTTTAGAAGTCGGCTCTGCTGAGGGACGTCACTCCAGTGGCTAAGTGAGGGGTGGAAACCTCACTGGGACAGTGTGGTCTTGGGACCCTCGGGGTCACAGAAAGACCGGGTGCCTGAGTGCAGCAGAGCTCCCAGGTATTGGAACGGGGAAGCCGGCTGCAGACTCTGGAGCCGAGGAGTGGGCTCTCAGCTCAGGGTTGCCATAAACTGTGATCCATGGCACAGTCAGGCCACTGCTCTTCCAGCAGGGACCCAACAAGCGGCAGATCTGGGGAGACTCACCTTCCTCCCCTGGGAGGAGTGGTGCCGGGGCACACTGCAGGAACCTCCTAGGTTTGGAGACTCCAGGTGCGGTCGGGGGACAGAGATAGAAATGCTCCGTCACTGGCCAGGTGAGCATGGAGTGCGGCCAGAGACTGGGAAGACGGAAGTGATTGACTGCTTTTCTCTGGGGGCTTGCTGAAAAGCGGGACCCGAAGTTCTTGGCTCCTCTGGGGCAGAGATTGGGAGGCTGCCATTTCACTCTTGTCCTACAAAGCTGTACAGAAAGCTTGCAGGGAACAAAAGCTCCCAAGAGCAAACCCGAGGCAATTCTGGGGCAATTCCGCCTCTGTCAAAGACATTTGGGAACCATGGCAACAGGCCCCTCCCCCAGAAGATCAGCAAGAACAGCCAGCCAAGACCAAGTTTACCGATCAATGAGAACAGCAGAACTCCAGCGCAAGGGGAACACTGCACATAGAATTCATGGCTTTTTCCCCCATGATTCTTTAGTCTTTCAAAGTTAAATTTTTTAATTTTCATTTGTTTTCTTTTTCTTTTTTTATTTGAATTTTTCTTTTTCCCTTTTTTTTAAGAAAGATTTTATTAATTTATTTGACAGAAAGAGAGCGAGAGAGGAAACACAAGAAGGGGGAGTGGGAGAAGGAGAAGCAGGCTTCCTGCTGAGCAGGGAGCCTGATGTGGGGCTCAATCCCAGGACCCTGGGATCATGACCTGAGCTGAAGGAAGATGCTTAACAACTGAGCCCTCTTTTTCCCTTTTTCAACCAACATCTTATCTACCCCTTTTTAAAAAAATCTCTTTTATTTTTCATTTTTAGAGTCATACTCTATCCCTTCATAGTAGTTAACCTTATTTTTGGTATATATATGTATATATACATATATATATATATATATATATATGTTGTTCTCACTTTAAAATTTTGGGATACAGTTTCTTCTAAAAGACCAAAATATACCCTAAATCTCTAGTGTTCTAGTCTCTTTGTTCTAGTCTCCACCTGATCACATTGTCTCCCTTTTTTTAAATCCTCTTCTTCCTTTTTACAACCAACTTCTTATCTTAACAATTCCTTTTGTAAAATCTTTTATAATTTTCATCTTTACAGTCATATTCCATCCCTTCATCATATTAACTCTTATTTTTGTACATATATAAGTTTTTCTTTCTTTAAAATTTTAGGAGGCACTTTCTTCTAACAGACCAAAATATGCCCAAAATCTAGTGTGTGGCACAGATCTATACACCAGCCTGATCATATCTGATCATATTCCAGGTTTCTTTGTTTGTTTGTTTGTTTTTATCTTTATCTTTTTATTTTTTCTTTCTTTCCCTTTCTTTTCCCCTGGTTTCAGGTCTCTTCTGATTTGTTTAGTGTATATTTTTCTGGGGATGTTGTTACCTTGTTAGCATTTGGTTCCCTCATTCATCTATTCTCCTCTGGACAAAATGACAAGAGGGAAAAAATCACCTCAAAAAAAAAAAAAAAGAAAAAGAACAAGGGGCAGTACCAACTGCCGGGGAACTAATCAATACGGACATTAGTAAGATGTCGGAACTAGAGTTCAAAATGATAATTTGAGCGATACTATCTGGGCTTGAAAAAAGCATGGAAGATATTAGAGAAACCCTTCCTGGGGAAAAAAAAAGAACTAAAATCTAACCAAGTCGAAATAAAAAAGGCTATTAATGAGAGGTGTAATAAAAAATGGAGGCTCTAACTGCTAGGATAAATGAGGCAGAAGAGAGAATCAGTGATATAGAAATGATGGAAAATAAAGAAGCGGAGAAAAAGAGAGATAAACAACTACTGGATCATGAGGGCAGAATTTGAGAGATAAGCGATACCATAAGACAAAACAATATCAGAATATTTGGGATCCCAGAAGAAGAAGAAAGAGAGAGAAGGGCAGAAGGTATATTGGAGCAAATTATAGCAGAAAACTTCCCTAATTTGGGGAAGGAAACAGGCATCAAAATCCAGGAGGCACAGAGAACCTCCTCCAAATCAATAAAAATAGGTCAACACCCCAACATCTAATAGTAAAACTTATGAGTCTCAGAGACAAAGAGAAAATCATGAAAGCAGCTTGAGAGAAGACACCTATAAACTACAATGGTAGAAACATTACATTGGCAACAGACCTCTCCACAGAGACCTGGCACGCCGGAAGGGACTGTCATGATATATTCAGAGCACTAAACAAGAAAAATATGCAGCCAAGAATACTATATCCAGCTAGGCTGTCATTCAAAATAGACGGAGAGATAAAAAGCTTCCAGGACAAACAAAAACTAAAGGAATTTGCAAACATGAACCCAGCCCTATGAGAAATCTTGGAAGGGGTCCTCTAAGCCAAGAGAGAGCCTAAAAGTAACACAGATCAGAAAGGAATAGATATAATATACAGTAACAGTCACCTTACAGGAAATACAATGGCACTAAAGTCATATATTTCAATAGTTACCCTGAATGTAAATGCCCCATACAAAAACACAGGGTATCAGATTGGATAAAAAAACAAGACCCATCGATATGCTGTCTGCAAGAGACTCATTTTAGAACCAAAGACACCCCCAGATTGAAAGTGAGGGGGTGGAAAACCATTTACCATGTTAATGGACACCAAAAGAAAGCTGGGGTGGCAATCCTTATATCAGACAAATCAGATTTTAAACCAAAGACTATACTAAGAGATGAGGAAGGACACTATATCCTACTTAAAGGGCCTATCCAACAAGAAGATCTAACAATTGTAAATATCTATGCCCCTAACATGGGAGCAGCCAATTATATAAGCCAATTAATAACAAAAGCAAAGAAACACATCAACAACATTATAATAAGAGTGGGGGACTTTAACACCCCCCTCACTGAAATGGACAGATCATCTAAGCAAAAGATCAACAAGGAAATAAAGACTTTAAATGACACACTGGACCAAATGGACTTCACAGATATATTCAGAACATTCCATCCCAAAGCAACAGAATACACACTCTTCTCTAGTGCCCATGGAACATTCCCCAGAATAGATCACATCCTAGGTCACAAATCAGGTCTCAACCAGTACCAAAAGATTGAGATCATTCCCTGCATATTTTCAGACCACAGTGCTTTGAAACTAGAACGCAATCACAAGAGGAAAATTGGAAAGAAGTCAAATACATGGAGGCTAAAGAGCATCCTACTAAAGAATGAATGGGTCAACCAAGAAATTAAAGAAGAATTAAAAAAAATTCATGGAAACCAATGAAAATGAAAACAACTGTTCAAAATCTTTGGGATGCAGCAAAGGCAGTCCTAAGAGGAAAGTATTTAGCAATACAAGCCGTTCTCAAAGTAGAAAGGTCTCAAATGCACAATCTAACCCTACACCTAAAGGAGCTGGAGAAAGAACAGCAAATAATGCTTAAACCCAGCAGGAGAAGAGAAATAATAAAGATCAGGGCAGAAATCAATGAAATAGAAACCAAAAGAACAGTAGAACAGATCAACGAAACTAGGAGCTGGTTCTTTGAAAGAATTAACAAGATTGATAAACCCCTGGCCAGACTTCTCAAAAAGAAAAGAGAAATTACCCAAATAAAAAAAAATCATGAATGAAAGAGGAGAGATCACAACCAACACTAAAGAAATACAAATTATAAGAACATATTATGAGCAACTATATGCCAGCAAATTAGATAACCTGGAAGAAATGGATGCATTCCTAGAGATGTATCAACTACCAAAACTGAACCAGGAAGAAATAGAAACCTGAACAGATCAATGGCCACTAAGGAAATTGAAGCAGTCATGAAAAATCTCCCAACAAACAAAAGCCCAGGGCCAGAAGGCTTCCCAGGGGAAATCTACCATACAGTTAAATAAGAATTAATACCTATTCTTCTGAAACTGTTCCAAAAAATAGAAATGGAAGGAAAACTTCCAAACTCGTTTTATGAGGCCACCATTACCTTGATCCCAAAACCAGACAGAGACCCCGCCAAAAAGGGGAATTACAGACCAATATCCCTGATGAACATGGATGCAAAAATTCTCCCCAAAATACTAGCCAATAGGATCCAACAGTACATTAAAAGACTATTCACCACGACCAAGTGGGATTTATCCCTGGGCTGCAAGGTTGGTTCAACATCCGCAAATCAATCAACGTGATACAATACATTAACAAAAGAAAGAACAAGAAGCATATGATCCTCTCAATAGATGCCGAAAAAGCATTTGACAAAGTACAGCATCCTTTCTTGATCAAAACTCTTCAGAGTATAGGGATAGAGGGCACATACCTCAATATCATAAAAGCCACCTATGAAAAACCTACAGCTAATATCATTCTCAATGGGGAAAAACTGAGAGCTTTCCCCCTAAGGTCAGGAACACAGCAGGGATGTCCACTCTCACAACTGCTATTCAACATAGTATTGGAAGTCCTAGCCACAGCAATCAGACAACAAAAAGAAATCAAAGGCATCTGAATCGGCAAAGAAGAAGTCAAACTTTCACTCTTTGCAGATGATATGATACTTTATGTGGATAACCCAAAAGACTCCACCCCAAAACTGCTAGAACTCATACAGCAATTCAGTCAAGTGGCAGGATATAAAATCAATGCACAGAAATCAGTGGCAATCCTATACACCAACAAGACAGAAGAAAGAGATATTAAGGAGTCGATCTCATTTACAATTGCACCCAAAACCATAAGATACCAGGAATAAATCTAAGCAAAGAGGTAAAGAATCTGTAGTCAGGAAACTATAAAATACTAATGAAAGAAATTGAGGAAGACACAAAGAGATGAAAAAATGTTCCATGCTCATGGATTGGAAGAACAAATATTTTGAAGGTGTCAATGCTACCTAGAGCAATCTACACATTCAATGCAATCCGTATCAAAATACCATCCACTTTTTTCAAAGAAATGGAACAAATAATCCTAAAATTTGTATGGAACCAGAAAAGACACCAAAGAGCCAGAGGAATGTTGTAAAACAAAAGCAAAGCTGGCGGCATCACAATTCCAGATCAAGATCTTTCACAAAGCTGTAATCATCAAGACAGTATGGTACTGGCACAGAAACAGACACATACATCAATGGAACAAAATAGAGAGCCCAGAAATGGACCCTCAACTCTGTGGTCAACTAATCTTTGACAAAGCAGGAAAGAATGTCCCATGGAAAAAAGACAGTCTCTTCAACAAATGGTGTTGGGAAAATTGGACAGCCACATGCAGAAGAATGAAACTGGACCATTTCCTTACACCACACACAAAAATGGACTCAGAATGGTTGAAAGACCTCAATGTGAGACAAGAGTCCATCAAAATCCTAAAGGAAAATACAGGCAGCAACCTCTTCGACCTCGGTCACAGTAACTTCTTCCTAGAAACATCGCCAAAGTCAAGGGAAGCAAGGGCAAAAATGAACTATTGGGACCTCATCAAGATAAAACGCTCTAGCACAGCAAAAGAAACAGTCAGCAAAACCAAAAGACAACCGACACAATGGGAGAAGATATTTGCAAATGACATATCAGAAAAAGGGCTAGTATCCAAAATCTATAAAGAACTTCTTCAATCAACACCCAAAGAACAAATGATCCAATCAAGAAATGGGCAGAAGACATGAACAGACATTTTTCCAAAGAAGACATCCAAATGGCCAACAAACCCATGAAAAAGTGCTCAACATCGCTCAGCATCAGGGAAATCGAAATCAAAACTTTAATGAGATACCATCTCACACCAGTCAGAATGGCTAAAACTAACAAGTCAGGAAAGGACAGATGTTGGCGGGGATTCAAAGAAAGGGGAACCCTCCTACACTGTTGGTGGGAATGCAAGCTGGTGTAACCACTCTGGAAAACAGTATGGAGGTTCCTCAAAAAGTTGAAAATAGAGCTACCGTATGATCCAGCAATTGCACTACTGGGTATTTACCCTAAAGATACAAATGTAGGGATCTGTAGGGGTATGTGCACCCCAATGTTTATAGCAGCAATGTCCACAATAGCCAAACTATGGAAAGAACTAAGATGTCCATCGACAGATGAATGGATAAAGAAGAAGTGGTATATATATACAATGGAATATTATGCAGCCATCAAAAAGAATGAGATCTTGCCATTTGCAATGACGTGGATGGAACTGGAGTGTATTATGTGGAGCGAAGTAAGTCAATCAGAGAAGGACATGTATCATATGACCTCACTGATATGAGGAATTTTTTTTTTTCAGATTTTATTTGTTTATTTGAGAGAGAGAGAATGAGAGAGAGAATGAGAGAGAGAGAACACATGGGAGGAGATAGGGTCAGAGGGCAAAGCAGACTCCCTGCCAAGCAGGGAGCCCGATGTGGGACTCGATCCAGGGACTCCAGGATGATGACCTGAGCCGTAGGCAGTCGCTTAACCAAATGAGCCCCCCAGGCGCCCAATATGAGGAATTCTTAATCTCAGGAAAGAAACTGAGGGTTGCTAGAGGGGTGGAGGGTGGGAGGGATGGGGTGGCTGTGTGATAGACATTGGGGCGGGTTTGTGCTATGGTGAGTGCTGTGAATTGTGTAAGACTGTTGAATCACAGACCTGTACCTCTGAAACCAATAATACATTATATGTTAAAAAAAAAAAAAGGAGAAGAAGAAGAAGAGGAAGAAGAAGAAGAAGAAGAAAAAGAAGAAGAAGAAGAAGAAAGCAGGAAGGGAAGAATGAAGGGGGCAAACCGGAGGGGGAGATGAACCATGAGAGACTATGGACTCTGAAAAACAAACTGAGGGTTCTAGAGTGGAGGGGGCTGGGAGGATGGGTTAACCTGGTGATGGGTATTATAGAGGGCACGTTCTGCATGGAGCACTGGGTGTTATACGCAAGCAATGAATCATGGAACACTACATCAAAAACTAATAATGTAATGTATGGTGATTAACATAACATAATTAAAAAAAACTAATGATGTAATGTATGGTGATTAACATAATAAAAAAATAAAATAAAAAATTTTAAAAAATCAATTAATTCAAAATTTACTGAGTATTCATCACATTCCAAGTTCCATGCTGTACCATGGATACATGAGCTGAAAAAGCAGACCTTAGGGGAGACAGGTTCCAGCCAGCAGTGGAGAGAGAAAAACCTCACTCTTATCCTGCTGTGAGATTTTGCCGCTTCGAGGTGATGTGCAAAGTGAAACATCTTAAGGTTCCCTAAGAAGGATGTAATCCTTGGGGTCTGTGAACAGGGACATTGAGTCTTCTTGTAAAATCCATGTTTATAAAAGGAGAACTTTGTATGCCCTTGGTGGCTAGGAGAGAGTGCTGGCTAAAAGAAGACATCAAGATCTACAACCTGTATCTGCTCATGGGAAAGAACTATGCCAATGGCAGAGGATAATAGATCCTCCTATGTGAATGGAAGATTCTGATTTAATAATGATAATGATAATAACATCATTATTATTAGCTACCAATGATGTTATATCTAATATGAGCCAAATATTGTGTCATATATAATCAAATACAGAGCAGGCAACCATTATTATGCAGTTTTACAAATAGTAATACTGAGCCTCTTGAAGGTTAAGTTACTTTTCCTGGGTCACAGACCTAGTGATTTTGAGCCGATGTCTATGTGACCCAGTCTCTACATTGACCCTCAGCAAGTAATATTATGGAATATTGAGTGACTGTGTGCCTGCTCAATGATGATATTTTAGTTGATACTTCCTTTTATTGTGTCTTCAGGTGCACTCAAATCAGTGTGTTTAGAGTTAGTGTAAACGTGCAGAGCTGTCGAGAGTAGAGAGTGTTCTTTCCGAATAAGGGGCTTTTGCCAAAAAAAAAAGTAGACAACTCCCATAAAGCAACTTTGGCTGTTTGTATCAAAAGCAGAAGAATTAAGTGAATAAATGTTAGTTTGCAGCAAAATAGAGTAAAAGGAAGAGGTGAGGGGCAGGAGATAGTAGTGGGAGACAAGAATGATTATTAACGCTATTTATATCTTCTCTGTGGCCTTCCTCTTGCTGCGTGGCTGGACCTGGTCCTGAATAAGTAGCTTCAGGCACTGGTTGGTATCTTGCCTTGCTCAGTAAATATGTTCAATGGGCAGGGGGAAATTATTATTTTCCACTGCATTGTTATTAGAAATTGAAGTCCCCATATAACAGAAGCAATTTTTCAATTCTGTTGAGCTGCAGTTTGCTACCTTGTGAAAAATAAAGGCTGTGCAAAATATAAAGCCTGAGTATGACAATTTCAAGCTTTAAACCTTCAAGGAAAATTTCACATTTTTTCTATTTAAGGAGATATGAATATATATGTATATGAATATATATGTATATGGTGGGATTAAAGGAAATTAGGGAATTAAGGAAATGGGAAATTAAAGAAATCTAATTTCCTAATTTCTTTATTCTGCCTTGGTATATGCTCACAGATGCACATACACACACAGTCACAGTTTTTGTTCACGTCAGGACAATGAAAGGTGGCTGGTTCAGTTCACTTTACAGAAAGGTTAGGAAAACCTCTTTAGACCCTATCATTCTTACCCATCTGCAGCTCTCTCCCAGAGTTTGCCTTATTCATTCATGGCATGGCAATGATGTATTGGAAGGTGCTGACCCTCAGGATTTTGGGGAAGTACAGCACCAGCTCAGGCCTTGTAATTCAACTCAAGTTAGGCTGATTTTATTTATGCCTCAGGCCTCCAGGCCTGTACTCATTTGTGTGGCAAATGATAGCAATTCCCTTTAAGCAGAATCTAACCTGAAGGGATTGCACTCCTGCAAAAGTCTAAGTTAGACTTAAGGGAAGTACAGGGAAGGGAAGGTGGCCTAAGGAACAAATTGCAAAGGAAGAGATTGATGTTCACCTGGCCTGAGGGTGAGTCATGTCTAATTTATTCTTGTATTCTTACTTATCTTACAACAAATATTTAGCATTAGAGGATATGGTAATAAGTTAGAATGCTCCCCACCTTCAAGGCATTACAGTCCAATAGGGGAGATGAACTTGCAAAAAACCATTTAGGTATCATAAGATGATTGCTGTATGTAGGAATAGGCAAAAATGTATAAAACATACAGGGAAGGAACCATCCATCCATCCATCCAAAACCTTTGACATGCATTTCCATGACTATTTCCTCTCCCTCCCCATTTGTAGTTTACCACGTCCTGTCATTCCTAACTTTTTACTGTTTCACAAACTCATTTAATTCCTTCCATTCCCACAATAGTATCTTATTTTAGGAAGCCCTCATCTCCCACCTGGATACCCTCAGCATGTTCCTTACAGGTCTCCCTGCCTTTCATTGCCTGCCACATGTCTTTCTCTGTATTTAATCCTTCAGTAGTTCTTCATTGACTTCAGGAAGATGTCCAAGGAAGCCCTGGCTGGGATGGCTTTATTAATCATACCAGTGTCTATTGACCACCTACTATGTGCCAAAGTTCTCTGTAGTTCTAGCAATGGTGGTAGCATCTGCTGAGATATTCAACAAATAAAACTCAGTTACAGTATCTGTAACTGAGTTACAGATACCCTAAGTTCAGAACCCTCTCTAATAATAATAGTTTTGTTTGGAGAATAAAATGAGATACCTGTGAGAAAGCTCTAAAATCATGGAAGTATACAGGTAAGGGCTTGCTATAGCATATCTTAGGTTGTTAGAGAGTCTTCTGGAAGCATTACCTTCCTGGTGTAAGAAAGAAGAATCTAATAGCTTTAAAATAACTTGTGTTTCTAGTAGTTACTCCTAAGGCAGCTTACTGTAGTGATTAGGGAGATCTGGGTTTAATTACTGGTTTGCCATTTATTAGCCTTCTAATCTTGAGCAAGTTCTTCCACCTCCCTAAGCCTGAGTTTCTACATCTGTAAAACTGCAATTATTATAATATCCACAGTCTTTGTGAGGATTAAATGAGAAGATGTAAGGAAAGCATTTACCTCAGTGCCTGGCATGTAATAAATGTTCAATAAATGTCAACTACTATTATTTCCCTTTTTGAAACCAAGGCCATGGGGCCAATGTACAGTCAAGAGTGTGAAAGGTGTTTCTGTAATCATGTGAATTTACTGTGCTTATTTTCATCTGTAGATCTTTGGCATCTTGTAGATCTTCCTTCCCTTTTCTCTCCAGTTTTCTCTAACTCCAAAGTCCTTCATTTCTGTTAAAAATATGCTAAGATTTTAAGTTCTGAGACTCTGAAGTGGAGGGAACTCATTTCAGAGAGGAAAAGAAAAGGTCCATTTTTGGAAGTCAATCTGCACAGAGGCTAAGCAGAAGGCTGTTGGCTGAACAGTTCACACACAGACTGGGTCCAGGTGTGGGATGTCAAAACCAGCTCT
The DNA here is from genome assembly GCF_002201575.2 of Neomonachus schauinslandi. Classification (NCBI taxonomy): domain Eukaryota; kingdom Metazoa; phylum Chordata; class Mammalia; order Carnivora; family Phocidae; genus Neomonachus; species Neomonachus schauinslandi. Next base: position 33,016,153 of record NC_058415.1, read on the forward strand.
GCTGTGTGGATGAATGCTACAGGGCAAAGGTTCACAACTTGTAAATTGTGAGCCCCTTTCTCATGGAAGACACATGAAAAATGCTGACTTCTTGGACAGAGAAAGCATGCTATTTGTTTTGAAATATGTATGTATATATATATATATTTCTCCCTCTTGGGCCTTATCAAAAAGACCATATTTATAAAAAAAAAAAAAGTTTTAGCTTTTTCCCAGTCCAAATTGGGGTTGTGTCTAAGTTAATGGTGCCCAGGGAAAAATGTATAGCTGATCCCATTTTGAAAGTGCTCTCCAGAGACTCTGTTCAGAAACTCCTGCCTGATGACAGAGTAAGAGACAAATCTGCTGAGATCATTCAAGCAAAAGGAAACATATTTTATGTACAACATTACTAATAAATCCTTCCTACTGCATTTTAATTTCCCTTTCTTTAGGTAGGCACTATGAGATCTCATAAGGGGAGTGTGTATGTATGGCGTCACTGAGCATGCCTGTCCGGGAGATGCCTGAGCAGTATGTCTGGGGCCTAAATGAACCCAGAGGATTCTCAACTCAATATGACCTACCATGGCTTTTCTGTTTTCCTCAACCTTTTTTACTTCTTTACCTAGTTAAAAGAAACACATTGCCTAACTAATACAGAGCAAACACCCAGTGGATATATTAGTTTTCTTCCTTCTTTTCTCTTACCCATTTCTTTCCTCATCCATCCCTCTGTTGCTTCTTGTGTTTCTCAATGGCCTTTTTCTCTTCCAGGTCTTTTCTTACATCCTGTTCTTCTCAACCAGTTTTATTCTTCTCTGACTGTATTTATCCTTTCTTTTCTTCCCTACCTTTTTTCTTTTTTTCTTACCCCACTTATAGGCATTCAGTTAGGGTGGAGGAGATGTATTTTTTAAAGATTAAACAGGATGGCCCTCATTTTCCAGGCTGTATCTGTCCAGTATCAGAGAATGTTGGTCCCTTCTACTGTTTACTGACTTTGAAGAATATTGGTCATAGTTTTAGGGTGATTCTGATAATAATTACACCTTACTTTTTTGTTCATTTTGCTTCCTGTTCATAAATTCATTCTCTTTTGTTTTATTTTTCACACTGTGAAACTCCAAAGACAATTTTAAATGTGTATAGATTGTAGCAGCCTTTCAGATCTGACATCATTGACCTGACAAACTGGATGGCTACTGCAGTTCAGTTGCATAAATTGACTGGCTCCTTTGTGCCAGGTACTGTATACCCAGAGATGAAGAAGCAGGATTTGCCTCTTAGGAGCACCCAGTCTATCACAGACAAGTTTAATGCAAAGTGCTAAGTGTTAAACCACTGGCATCAACAAAGTACTACCAGAACATAAAGGAAATATTGATTTTTTTTTATGGGGAATGAGTGTTATGGAGGATAAAGGACTTTAAAGAATGAACAGGATTTCAAAATGTTGTGATGGGAAGAGCACTTATGCAGAGGGAACAGCCTGTACAAAGGAAGAAAAATCGTGAAGTGCATAGTATATTTCTGCCAGTGCAAAACAGTGAGTAAGTGCTGATAGGAGATGTGAAAGATGAAGCCAAGATATTTTGCTGTAATGATTGTGAAGGTTCCAGGTGATTGAATTTAGACTTTGTCATAGGCAATATGTTATAGGGCAATTCCAGTGAGATCCCTACAGAGGGGTTGAATCATTTATCACCCCGTGTTATAACAATTTCCCTTCGTATAATAATGGGGCATAGTACTATATTTTGACTGTTTTTCCTAAGTGAGATTGTCAAACTGATTTGTATTTGTTCATGTAAGATATCTGCATTTCTTGCCCCGGGGAGAATGAGAACATCTGCAAAAATTTTGGTCTTTGCTAGAGACCAATGAGACTTAGCCCCAGGGACTAGTTCTGGTCATAAACTCTATGTTATTCAATATCTGATCTATGCTAGCCTGAAAGTGTTCAGGGGAAATATGGACACTTGAATTTTTTCACCTTCAGGCAAAAGGCTGAAAGAAATTTGGGTAATATCTCATTATACATCAGGCATTGCATTTAATAAGAAATAAAAAGGGGCGTCTGGGTGGATCAGTCATTAAGCATCTGCCGTCAGCTCAGGTCATGATCTCAGGATCCTGGGATTGAGCTCTCGCATTGGGCTCCCTGCTCAGCAGGGAGCCTGCTTCTCCCTCTCCCACTCCCCCTGCTTGTGCTTGCTCTCTCTCTGTCAAATAAATAAATAAAATCTTAAAAAAAAAAAAGAAATAAAAAGGTTTGGATAAATCTGTTGACTGGTTACTATTCCTTGATATCCTGGTGTTACCATTTCATTACAATAAAAAGAATCACAATTTGGGTCTAGTCCAAAGAGCAGACTCTTTCTAGTTTGGGAAGATTGAGAAAACCATTCTTGGCCATTGAATTAGAGGGAGGCTTAGAGAAGGAGCTGGCTGAAGGTAGAAGGCTTGGTAAGATGCAGGGACTGTGTTCAAGGGTGGAGGGTATAAGGGGAGGAATAGAGCAGTTTCAAAAGTATTCTATGAGATCAAATTGATAAATCAGGCCTTCATTAGAAGTGGGGGTTGGAGGAGAAAGAAGATTCAGAGACAATAAAGGACTGTAGATTTTGAAAATAAGTCAATACTGTTATTTGATAGGAGAACTCAGAAGAGAGAAAAAGTGGTAGCTGGAGAAGACCCCATCTGGTTTGGAGCATGTTGGGAATGGGGATGCTGGGGCATAAACTGACAGAGATGTTTAGCAGATAAATGGAAATTTGCATCTGGCACTCAGAAGAGAGGTTGGATATGGAGAGAGAAAGGTTTTGGAGCAATTAGTATCCAGACAATAAAGCGGAATAATAATACATAGGGAATTGGGATTCTTGAATCAGGCCCTGAGTCTGTAATTAGCTGTCTGGGTGAAATTAGACAGGCTTACGGTTGACCTTTCTAGACTTCAATGCCTTTTTTCTGCAGTCTCCAAGTTCAGAAACAGGTAAGACGGAGAGAAAATGTTATTTAAAATCCAACTTCCATCTAAAGAAAATGAATCTTGTCCACACTTTTGCTACTAAAGAATAGATTATCTATGTACCTTGGAAGGTTTGAGATCTATAAGTTAGACCTAAATGGGCAGTTTGTCAATGAATCTGTAGCTCTCAATCCTGGTACATGAGCATCACCTGGAGTGCTTTATAAGCTTGATGAGACTCAGGTCTTGCTCAGAGATGCTGACATTCTGATTTTATATGTGTGGGTAGAGCTGGAGTGGTTTTACACGGGCAGCCAGAACAGGGATATTCCAACCTTATTTGAAATAAGGGTTTCCTGGGGGTGTTAAGAAAGGAGATTCCTGGGTAAAGAAGGTGTGGTATATATATACAATGGAATATTATGCAGCCATCAAAAGGAATGAAATCTTGCCATTTGCAATGACGTGGATAGAACTGGAGGGTATTATGCTGAACGAAATAAGTCAATCAGAGAAAGACATGTATCATATGATCTCACTGATATGAGGAATTCTTAATCTCAGGAAACAAACTGAGGGTTGCTGGAGTGGTGGGTGGTGGGAAGGATGGGGTGGCTGGGTGATAGACATTGGGGAGGGTATGTGTTATGGTGAGCACTGTGAATTGTGTAAGACTGTTGAATCACAGACATGTACCTCTGAAACAAATAATACATTATATGTTAAAAAAAAAAGATAATAGGAAGGGAAAAATGAAGGGGGGGAATCGGAGGGGGGAGACAAACCATGAGAGACTATGGACTCTGAGAAACAAACTGAGGGTTCTAGAGGGGAGGGGATGGAGGGAAGGGTTAGCATGGTGATGGGTATTAAAGAGGACATGTACTAAATGGAGCACTAGGTGTTGTATGCAGGCAATGAAACATGGGACACTGCATCAAAAACTAATGATGTAATGTATGGTGATTCACATAACACAATAAAATAATTAAAAAGAAAGAAAGGAGATTCCTGCATTGTATGCACACTTTGATTTAATAAAGGGCACATGCAGGGATCCACATTTTAAGTAAACATCCAGGTCATTCTGAGGCAGATGGTTCAGGAATGACACTTGACTAACACTGGGATTATGAATCTTGTTCAGAGTTGGGGACATCCTAGGTTGGAGAAGGGAATGAGGAGCAAACTAGATGGTAAGAAGTGGGTTGCAACATGGGATAGTGTAAAAGTGAATTATTATCCTTGTAGTAGCATGAACAATAATTTTAAATATGAGGTGTTTGATCAAACACTTCTAATAAAAATGATTATAGCTAATATTTCTTGCATATTTAAGAGAACATCAGGCACTATTCAAAACACTTTGCATACATTAACTCATGTAATCTTATAAACACCTTATGATCATAAGGTATGTATACTTATTTATCTCTGTTTTACATATGATGTAATTGAAATACAGAGAAGTTAAGTATTTGCCCAAAGTCACACAGTAGAAAATGGCTGTGTGACTTTGTCTGAATGGAGCCAGAATAAAGAACCCAGGAAGCCTGACTCCAGAGCCTGTGCTTTTAATCACTACATGGCTCTATGTTGGAGTATGGGGTGGTTAATTTTATGTGTCAACTTGGTTAGGCCATGATACCCAGATATTTGGTCAAAAATTAGTCTGGGGTCACCTGGGTGGCTCAGTCCGTTAAGTGTCTGCCTTCAGCTCAGGTCATGACCCCAGGGTTCTGGGATCGAACCCCACATCGGTCTCCCTGCTCAGTGGGGAGTCTGCTTCTCCCTCTCCCTCTGCCTGCAGCTCCTCTTGCTTGTGCTCTCTGCTTATGTCAAATAAATATATAAAAACTAAAAGAAAAAAAAATAGTCTGGATGTTGCTGAGAAGGTACTTTTAAGATGAGATTAACATTTAAATAAGTAGACTTTTAATAAAGCCAATTATCCTCCATAATGTGGGTGGATCTCATCCAATCAGCTGAAGGTCTTAAGAGAAAAAGACTGACCACTCCAGAGGAAGAGGAAATTCTGCCAGCTGATTTTGGACTTCCCAGCTTCCACAATTTCATTAGCCAATTCATTAAAATCAATCAATCAATCAATCAATCAATCTCTTCCCCCACCCCTCACATCTATCTCTTGAGTCTGGAGAACTCTGATTACTAAAGAATGATAACCTACCTTGGTAACCTGCAAAATTCAATAAAATTCAACTCAACAGAGTACAAGAATTATGTTAGAGCCCAAAATCAAAGTTATGGATTACCTTGGGAATGTAATACCCTTGTACTTTCCCATCTTAGGAAATGTAAAGAAACCCTAAGGAGAACATACTTGCCACAAAGCATGAAATGGGAGTTCAAGCAGAGTAATGGCATCTAACATCTAATTATACCCCAAACTACCACCACTTACAACTCTTTTTTCTTAATCCAAATTTTTTTTTATTCATCCATATAAGCCTGTCTTCTGAAGTTGTGCTTAGGAAACAAACTCATGTAATTAAAGGTCCAAGTTATCAGGATTTGTACTAATGCTGCCTTTGAGATGTATAGAAGAGATTATAAGAATAAAATCTATATAGATACAGATATAAATATAGGTGTATTCATGTAGCGTTACATGATCAGGTGCAAAGATTACTCGAAAGTAATTCCTTGGAATGATCTCTCTCTGTTACTTTTTTATCCTTGTTAACAAATATTACATTTTTTTCCTTGTCATGTCATGGATGTCCTTTTTCAGACACACAGCACATTTTCACAAAGTGCTTCCTCAAGTCACCCTCAGCCAGAGGTAGAAGTGATGTTATCCTTGTCTGGGAAGAAACTGTTGGTCTTAATGGGGAAAGGAGATGACATGAAAACAAATTTCATGTTAACATGTGATAAAAGTTACAAAAAACATTGGAAAAATGTCATGGGAGGCAAAGAAGGTAATAGTCAGAAGATCAAACTGGGTTTTGAAAGATGAAGAACAGGGGCGCCTGGGTGGCTCAGTTGGTTGGGCGACTGCCTTCGGCTCAGGTCATGATCCTGGAGTCCTGGGATCGAGTCCCACATAGGGCTCTCTGCTCGGTGGGGAGTCTGCTTCTCCCTCTGACCCTCCTCCCTCTCATGCTCTCTGTCTCTCATTCTCTCTCTCAAATAAATAAATAAAATCTTTAAAAAAAAAAAGAAAGATGAAGAACAGTTTTCTAGGTAAAGAAGGAGGGCCAAAAAAATGGTGGTGGCAGGGATGGTGAGATTGGCTGCATTCAAGAACATTTATGAGTTAAAAAGAATAGGAATGGGCAGAGTTTGGATGTGGACTGTGAATGAAAGGGGAGAGATCAGAATGAAATCTATAGAGAAACATCTATTTTTTTGTCAAATGTTGTTTTAAATACCGGTAACCTTACGTAGTTAAGCCAGTAGAGAGACCATCTTTTTAAGGAGGGGCTGAATTTGGCTATTTAAAGGTCCCTCCAATTCTAAAATCCAATGCCTCTGTAGAACTAGAAATCTAATGAAATGAACAAAGTTAAAGATTTGAGATAGGCTGGACAAAACACATGAAAGGAAGTAATGTTTTCCTTGGCAGTAACATTGAATATCTCCTGACCAAAGGGAAATTTTGGAAGTGGGAAAAAGTTATATCAATGGTTTCAGTTTAAGTTAGGAGGAAAGAACACAAGCATTTATCTCAGCTTCCTTTCAAAATGACCATAACCAAATAAAAAATAAAACTCACAAAGACAAAAACAGCAGCAGAGGGAAGGATGATAGAAGGGAGATGTCGACAATGTTTTGGGGATGAGAACAAGATCAACCAGTGGTAACTGACCAAGCCAAGTAAAGAAAGCAGAAACTAAAGCCCACAGAGTGAAAAGTAAACAAGAAGGGACCCAGTTTGTGTCCATAGAACTCTGGAAATGCTCAGAAAGAAGAGTCACTGGAAACCTCTGAAGGCTGGATAGAGCAGTAGGGCTGAAAATAGGATTGCTTGAAAGTCTGTAGAAGGAATGGTTGGAACACTGAATACACTTTTCTGTTCTTGGTTGTAGGGATTTGTACTTTCCTAACCAGACAGAAGGTAGAAATTTAATTTCATGAGAAATTGACCCAGACAAGCTTTGGCCTAAGGACCTCTAAACACAGCTAGGGAAAAGGGTGAGCCACCATCTAGAAAACCAGAGAAATATGTAAGAATGAAGCATCATCAACTGTCCTGCTTCTCCTCAGCTTCCAGAATGCTGGCCTCCAGGCTGATGGCCAATGCCTCTGTTCCCTTCACCATGCCTCAACCTTTAGACTCACATATGCCCATGAAGATTAGAGAATTTCTCTCTAGAGTAACCAGTTGGTCCAGGGGAAAAGATGTACAGGTACCAAAAACTATGGAAGTCCCCTGAAGATGTTTCCTCACCATCTTAGCATCCTTCAGTGAAGTCCACCAGACATTTGCTAGGTTGTCAGTGCCTCATTCTCAAATATGAACAGGGAGGAAGAATTGTCACAGTTTTGAAGAAAACATGTAACATGAACACCACAAGACAAAATGTATATAATAAAGGAAGAAAACTACAGTAATTTAGAGACAAAGTAAGAAACAGAAAAAACAAAAAATAAAACAAAAAACCTCAAAGAAATTAATTAATAATACTTGAAAACATGAGAAGGTACTCAAGTCAAGAAATAAGAAAAAGATATTATTAAAAAGACAAATTCAAAAAAAACCTCACACATAGTGAATTACATCACAAAAAAAATTAGATGTCACCCTTAATATAAAGTTAAACTTGGGCAAAGGGAGAGAAATCTGAAGGCAAATGTTAAAAGATAATGGTAAGATGTAATATCTGTCTAATAAATGACTCAGAAGGAGTGATAGAAAAAGATAGAAAGAAATATTCATATTCAGAAATATGTGACTTATATGTGTCCTTTGTTGAAAAAAAGTATTCAAGTGATGTTTATTAAAATAAAAGATGGGGTGAGTGAATTAGCAAGATGCAGTATATGCATATAATAGAACACTGTTCAGTCTTAAAAAGGAAGTTTGATGTAATGTATGGGGATTAACATAAGAATAAAAAAATTTTAAAAAAAAGGAAGGAAATCCTGTTGTATGCTGCAAATTATGCATGAAATATGAACATGTCATACTAAGTGAAATAAGCCAGTCACAAAAGGGTAAATACTGTGTGACTAGCTTATGTGATGTTCCTAGATTAAATTCATAAGAACAAAGTAGAATGGTGGTTGCCTGGGACTGCCAGTAAGGGGAATGGGAAGTTATTGTTTGATGGATATGGACTTTTATCTTCCTGGAAGATTAACTCCCTTCCCTTTTTTAAATGTAAGCTCTATGCCTAGCATAGAGCCCAGTGCAGGGCTTGAACTCATGACCCTGTGATCAAGACCTGAGCTGAGATCAAAGGAGTTGGACTCTTAACAGACTGAGCCACCCAGGCACCCCACAGGTATGGAGTTTTAGTTTGGGAAGATGAAAAAGTTCTGGAGATGGATGGTGGTGATGGTTGCATAACAATGTGAATGTACTTATTGCCATTGAACTGTACACCTAAAAATGGTTAAAATGGCAAATTTTATTTTGTTACATTATCATAATCAACAAATAATCTATGAAAGAAAAATATGTGTTTTAGGAAAACAATGGTGAGCAACAAATCCAGTAAAATTGATACTTAAATTCAAATAATTGTTAATTATGAGGCTTTAGAGCTCATTGCTATCTTAAAGAATTTTTTTAAATGGAAGAGAAATAATTTTTTTAAAGTCTTAATTTTCTTTTGAATTAAAAAAAAAGACTATTAGATCCAATCAACATGGATTCAACAGAAATTCTCCATTGGCTGAAAGTGGGGTATGAAAAAGCTGGTGGTGGAAATGCCCCAGTGTTGGTAATGATAATAGCAGCAAATCAAGAGGATTCTTGAGAGTTGGTGAGACCATTGTTGATAGGGACAATCACAGCTCAATTTCACAGGGTTTTACAAAAAGCTAAAGAGTTGATCTAATATTGGTGTCTGACTGGCGATTTGTAGGAACCATTGGATAAGAAGGGAGCAAGGAGCAGATCCAGTGGGAATGTCAGAGTAGAATAAATGTATGAAAGGTTGGGGTCAGAGAGGGACATTTCAGATTTTCAGACACTGACACAAAGCAATTCTGTTTGATAATGGAGTCCATAGTGGTGTATCTGAAATAGAAAAGGTTTAGATGTGTTGGAGTTGAGGAAATTAAGGAACCATGAAGGGAGGATGGTAGAATATCTCACTAATCTGGTTTGCGATGTCACTGATGAGGATAGAAATGTAGAGGCAAGGAAGACTGTTGAACCAGAGCCTGGAGTCTCAGAAGGCATCTGCAGCATGCTGGCAGATGGGAATCGTGCAGTACCTGTAGGTAAGGCAAGGGAGGGAAGTAGAGATCAAGGACAACATCCACAGGCGTGGGAGAAGTGGCTTCCTCATCTACTTTTGTGGGAAGTGTGGAGAATAGTATGTTTTCAATGTCACAATTAATTTGATAGTATCTGGAATCAGAAATGTCTATTTCAAAACCGTACTTGTAGTATGTTGAACCATGTGAAATGCCAGTATCATATGATAATCATAATAGAACTTTCTATTCTGGAAATAGAGGACCCCTCAACTTCCTGACCATTAAAGGGGGAAAAAAAGGGTTTAGGCATATTTTACATATTTTCAGTATGCTACTTTAGATAACTGATGAACTGAAATGCAATATGGGAAACATCTTTTTCATACAAGACTATTGTTATGCAATGCAATAGCACAGCAGATAGGATGCAAAAGATTAAGACTTTTATCTTATTTTAGTTCTGTATCCCTGCTAGCTATTCAAATGTATTCTCAAAAAAGTTTTAGGAAAATCTGAAAATAGGCTCTTCAGGTGTTGTGTTTCTAGACCCAAATGGAAATATTAGGAAACGAATCTAATGTGAAATATTCCATCTTTTGGCTGAATTCACTTGCTGTGATCAGATTCAAGTAACATTTATTAAGTACCTGAGTATTTTCTACTTACCAGCCCACATGCTAGGTTCATTCATTATTATTCATACATTATTTTCTTTAATGGCAACTTTTCATGTAATCTTACACTATTAGTTAGGTACAATTTTTTCATTCTACAGATAGGGAAACAGGTTCAGAAAAGATAAGTGACTTGGTTACATGGAACAGATAAAGAGTGGAGCCAGGAATTAAACCCAGGGCTCTTGATTGTAATGTTGTATTCTTTCTGGTATTCCATGATCATTATATTTAAACTTCTAAAAGAAAATGAGAAATTACATCTGGGGTAAGATACCTCTGAAAAGAGGGATGGAATGTGTATTATTGAATTAAGCTCATACATTTCTATCTTCTGTCATGTAGAAATTAAACTATACTTATGCATGATATTATACATGTCATAGTGTTGAACAAGGGGCCCTGTCATTGAGAGAAGTGGTAAGAAAATTGTCAAAATATACTGGACTATGGGGCTATGGGGAGAGGGTGGCACAAGGGAATGGCATGGACATAGAAGAAGGGAAGTATAATGTAAAGAGTATGTTGACGTGACCTCCATGACCTATAAGTTTGGGAACATGAAAGATATGTGTGTGTGCATACATGCATATATTTATGTCTTATGAATTTTAACATGTAATTTGATGCTACCTAGGAAATACAATGTATCTGAAATACCTTATATATTTCCCTTTTGCAAAATTTGAACTTATACAAAATTAATAAAATAGACCATGATCATCTTACTGAAGGATTAGTTTACATAAGTACCACCACAGTTTAAATATTATGTGATTCATATCTGACTTTTAAGAATACATCTGTTATGTAAAGCAACTTGCACTTATCCTTCAGAAAACTCCAGGTCTATATAAATTTCTGGAGAGCATAAACTTTCTTTCTTATTTATCTTAATACTGAGATTCTTGATATTTTATGGATCATGGTCCTTTTAAGAATTTGATGAAAACTACAAAGCTTCTTCCAAGAAGAACAGATACATGCATAAATGCCAACAATCTTGCATTCCATGATAGGGATTCATGAACTTCTTGGCATCAACCCCTGGACCTCCTAGGTTTAAGAAGCACTTGGCATCGGGCACCTGGGTGACTCAGTCGTTAAGTGTCTGCCTTCGGCTCAGGTCATGATCCCAGGATCCTGGGATCGAGTCCCACAATGGGCTCCCTGCTCGGCGGGAAGCCTGCTTCTCCCTCCCCCACTCCCCCTGCTTATGTTCCCTCTCTCACTGTGTCTCTCTCTTTCAAATAAATAAATAAAATCTTTAAAAAAAAAAAAAGAAGCACTTGGCATCAACTCTGGCACATAGTAGATTTCATTGATAGGTTTTTATGCTCCTCAGCCTATGAGTGTGGGACATAAGGAATGCCACAGCTCAATCCCATCTTTCTCTCTCTCTTTTTTAAAGGATTTTATTTATTTACTTGAGATGAGAGAGAGAGAGCACAGAGGAAGACGGAAAAGCAGGCTCCCCTCTGAGCAGGGAGCCCAATGCGGGGTTTGATCCCAGGACCCTGGGATCATGACCTGAGCCAAAGGCAGACACATAACTAACTGAGCCACCCAGACGCCCCTCAATCCCATCTCATAATTCACTGCAATTCTACTCCCAACCAAACCCCTCACTGACTGAAGGTAAGGGGAAGGCACATAATCCCTGTGCAGAAAGAGTCAATCAGTCTTTTTAAGGAGGTTATTTTAATTTACCTATTCTGGCTTGGAAATGTTTGAATTAGACACAAGCAATAAAATTTCAAGTTATTTTTAAATCACCAGGTAACATAAAATAAGAGCTCCCACTCTGTGGTGAGTCTCAGCATCATTGAGCCCCTTTGGGGAGAATGTATCAGGATAGAGTAAAGCTCAGGTATGAGTTTGGGATGAAAAAATTGGAGTCCTTAAGGACATTAATTATGATAAAAAACAGTGATTTTATATTTTCACATGGCTGTTGTGTCTCAGATCAAGTTAGGCATGAGAAGAACGGTGGTGGAGAAATGTCAATGTATTGATGCTGCCGAGAAGTTTCTGGAGTCAGTGTTTTACAGAGTGTTCCTTGCAAAATTTGTCGCCCAGGTCAGGACTTGCACTGGTACCAAGGAAAAGATTAATTTGTAAATATACAACCTCTGAGGCCATTTCCAGTTTGTGGTGCATTGGATCAAATTAACAGACAGCCTTTTTTGTAGTAGCATATCAATTTTTGTAGCAGACATTGTTATTTTTCACTGATATACTATTTCCTTCTCCTTCTAGACACAAGTAAGAAATACACTCCCCATAACCCTTGAAGTTTGTTGCTATTTGATTTTCTTTGACCAGTGAAATGTAAGTGAAATGAAATTTAATATGCATGATTCTCCACCTCTCTCTCCATCTGCCCCACTGACCTGTAGAATTCCAGGTGGTGGTGTCTCCATCATCTATGCTCCTTGAATGAGGACGACATGGAGCAAAGACCACTGCCAACTTACAATGGATACATAGCAGAAGCAAGAAAAACACCTTGGTTGTTCTAAGCTGCTAGAATTTAGGGTTATTTGTTACAGCAGCATAACCTAGCCTGTTATACCTGCTAATGGTATGTACTAAACTTATACAACTTTTATTTAAGCAATATAAACAGATGAGTGAGATAGTGAATAGGTGAGACAGTGTAAAGGGGAAATGAGTAGTGCCTTGCTTTTAATAGCTAGCCTGTTCCTCCATAAGAGCAACTCAACCAGTTGTTCTGGGATTCTTGGCTATTCCACAAAGTAAATATATGTGTGCAAACATATTCCACAGCAATGATGCCTTAGAGAATTCACAATGGCTGAACTGGCCCAGTGGCCCAGGCAAATAAACACCATTTGCTTTCTTTCCCCTTTCATTTTCCGAGAGCTGGAGAGTACTTGAGTCATTCAGCTTCATCCACTGGGACAGTGGTGACAATGATCTTGTAGTTCTCTGGAGGCTCCATGTCATGGTCAAGTCACTTGAAACTGTTTAATCATCTGTGCAGGTCTTCTTGGGTCATGAAGTCCCAGAGTCACTTACTCATGCATTATCTTTAATCTCCTTCATTTTTTTCTAAGAACAAAAGAATCTCTCAGGATCCTTTAAAGTATATCTAACACAGGCTTGGCTACAATGGGAAAGAGGTTGGGGAAGGGGCTTTCACCATTAGTGGGCACAAACAGAACAAATCTCAGTGACTGACAGCAACAGGTGGTAAAGAACTCATGCTTAGATTCCAACAATTCACCAGTGTCACTTTCTGGTTTGATAGAAGATTATATATATGTAAAGAGGCAAATGATGTCATGAAAAGAACAAAATATTTGGAATAAATGATCTTGTCTCAAAAGCAGTCTCTACCATTTATCACATTGCAGCTGTAAATATCTGTTTAATCTTTTTTAAAAAAGTTATTTATTGGGCGCCTGGGTGGCTCAGTTGGTAGGGCGACTGCCTTCGGCTCAGGTCATGATCCCAGAGTCCCTGGATCGAGTCCCGCATTGGGCTCCCTGCTCGGCAGCGTGTCTGCTTCTCCCTCTGACCCTCCCCCCCTCTCATGTGCTCTCTCTCTCATTCTCTCTCTCTCAAATAAATAAATAAAAAATCTTAAAAAAATTTATTTATTTATTTGAGAGAGAGAGAGAACAGTGGTGGGAGAGGCACAGGGAGAGGGAAAAGCAGAATCCCTGATGAGCAGGGAGCCTAATGCTGGCTCTATCCCAGGCCCCTGAGATCATGACCTGAGCTGAAGTCAGATGCTTAACCAACTGAGCCACCCATGCACCCCTATTTAATCTAAGTCCAGATTCTTCACTAGCACCAATGGATTCAGTGATACCTGCCTTCCATGGTAACCGTGATGGTGTATTTCACAAAATGGGCTTTCATTCAGTGCTTCTTTCATTTTCTCTTTTACTTTATATGTAGTCAATAAATATTAACATAATCCAGGTATCCGTACATCTCCAGTCCTCAAGGGTCACGTTTCCTTTAATGCCCAGTCAGAAATAATCTAAGTCTCCATCCTACCTAATCCAAGAAATCCAGTGTTTATCCTGATTCTACTCCTTGGGTTTTTCTGAGAATCCCTGAAGATGTGTACAACATTTCACAAATCTATTCTGGCTGCTCTTGTCATCTTAGCCAGCTATCTGGCACCAGACTGTGGCTCTGATCCTCTGTAAATCCCCCTTGCTGTTTTATAACTGTCTCCCCCAAGCTCTAGAACTTCATCCTTATACTGCCTTTTCCCAAATTTTGGCCTAGGACTATCTCTTTATTCCCTTAGCATGACAAAGACCAGGCTCTGACAAGATTATCATCAAGGCTTAGGGACACTAGAAAATGATTTTAATGTGGTGGGGGCGGGGAGGGGAGGAAGGACTTACATGCTCATTATGCTCTCATAATCCCGAGACCCAATCCTCCCTAAATGCCAGGCTTTCCTATGTAGAAGCATAACATGGGAATTGTGTAGTACCCTGTTAAACACAGACCTAGTGAATTGGAATACCTGAGGGGGAGGGGGCTGAGAAAGATATATTTTAATAAGCTCTCTAGGAAGTATTTATAAAGTAGTTTCTCTGTTGGAACATTGGAAAGGAATTGTATGGGAACTTTTACCCTAGTGCCATGTTGCAGAGTCCAGTTTGCATCCAACCAAAAAGAATGATTTGATGATATCTCCCAGACTTGGAGTCTGAACCTCCAGCTTCTCCAGGACAAGACTAAAGTAGCAATCAAACAAAATGAACAGTAACACTGGGAGCAGCAATAACAAACTTTCCAAAGTCTCCCTTTGGAGAAAACTATTATTTGCCTACCCAACATCCCATCTCCCTTCTTCTCCCTTCCTAATGAAACCCCATTTCATTAAGCAACAAAGTGCTTGGCTTCTGATGATGAATCAGGATTGGTCCAAGTCAATTTTGACTATCCTGTCTCCTCTTTCTTAGCCTCTTTTACAGGTAGGGGTAGTCCTATGACCCAATTCTAGGCAATTAAGATGTAAAGGGAAATTTGTGGGAGACAGTCACTAGAAAAACTTTTGCTTTCCTGTCTTGAATATAGATGTGATGATTGGATAACTGGATTTGTGGTAACCATCTTCTGACTATGAGAAAAGGAAAATAAAATTATAGAAACATTGTCAGGTCACTAGACCAAAGTGAGCATTTGCCTACCCCCAGGCTTCTTATGTTGGGAGAAAAACAAACCCCTATTTTTAAGCCACTGTGGCTTTTCTTTGTTCTATTTTATTTTGGTTATTGAAAGTATTCCCAATCTCAGGCTATTCTCCCTGTAAAGATAATATCACTTCAAAGTTAACTATAATGATTGTTGCCTTTTATACTACATGACCTATTTAGTCCATTGTTATTGTGATCATCTCCATTTCAGAAGAGAATCTTGGCTTTATCAGAAATCTCATATTTTCCTCCTCAAATTGATGAAGAAATTTGTCTTTAAATCTTTGCTCTGAAAGTGGTTTGCTCTGCACCTCTGAAGAAAGAGGAAAAGGTGCTGTCAGCTTTGAAATAAGCCTTTTCTCCTTGCTATCTCACCTTCCCCTATCCCTCACATATACAATCAATTCATAGTTTTAGAAATCAAGCATCCTTTACACCTCAAATATGTTGTATGTAAAAATATTCACTGGCATTATCCAGTCTAACAAATTTTTCCATATTTGCAAAATATTTGCAAACCATATATCTGATAAGAGGTTATTATCCAAATATATAAGGAACTCATACAACTCAATAGCAACAACAAAACAAAACAAAATGAAACAAAAATCCAATTAAAAATGGGCAGGGGAACTGAATAATCATTTTTCCAAAGAAGACATACAAATGGCCAAAGGGCATATGAAAAGGTACTCAAAGTCACTGATTGTCAGGGAAAATCAAATCAAATCTACAATAAGATACTATCTCACACCTATTAAGATGGCTGTTATAAAAAAATAAATGAGATAAGTGTTGGTGAGGATGTGGAGAAAAGGGAACACTGATCTACTGTTAGTGGGAATGTACATTAGTATAGCCATTATGGAAAACAGTATGGAGGTTCCTCAAAAAAATAAAAATAGAGCTACCATATAATCTAACAATCCTTCTTTTACTTATATACTGAAAGAAGATGAAATCAGTACATTGAAGGGATATCTGTTCTCTCATGTTTACTACATCATAATTCACAATAGCCAGGACATGGAAACACTCTTAAGTGTCAGCTGATGGATGAATGAATAAAGAAGATGTGATATATAAAATGGTATATTATTCAGCATTAAGAAAGGAGATCCTGTTATTTGCAAAAACATGAATGAATTTGGTGATCTTTATGCTATGTAAAATAAGCCAAATGCAGAAAGAAAAATTATGCATGAAGAAACAAACATGAGGGAAAGTGGTCTTCTTCAGGAAAGTGGGCACATGTTGTAGGATCCGCTGGCATTCCAGAAATCAGTCCCCTTAGGCAGGGTCCAAGCCAGAGCCAACACATATTAAATTACTTTAAAGAAGTGTTATAAAAAGTATGTTTCAGGGAACATGATTTCCATAGTGCACCTTTGAAAGAAAGAAAGAAAAGAAGAAAGAAGAAGAAGAAGAAGAAGAAGAAGAAGAAGAAGAAGAAGAAGAA
>NC_058415.1:33032836-33051707 GCF_002201575.2 Neomonachus schauinslandi
AAGAAGAAGAAGAAGAAGAAGAAGAAGAAGAAGAAGAAGAAGAAGAAGAGAAGAAGAGGAGGAGGAGGAGGAAAGAAGGGGGGAGGAGGAGGAAGAGTTTTAAGAGCAAATAATGAGAGCAACATTGTCTACTGTATTTCAATTTTAGAGATATTTTCCGGTCCCTCATATATTTCTGGCCACCACAGGGCCTTTAAACATGTTCTTTTTGCCTAGAAATCTCTTCCCCTTTCCTCCTCAACTAAACTTGTCTTTCCTTCTTGGTGTTATTATCTCTCCTGGTCTTCCCTGACCAGATTGAAATCTCCTCTTGTGCATACTTATAGCATTATGTACCTCTCCAAAGCAGTACTACAATGATTATTTTATGTTTTATTTGTATAATTATGTGATAAATGTCTACCTTTCCCACTAGATTGTAAACTCTATGAGGACGAGAACTATGCCTGCTTGTACTCAACAGAGTATCTTTAGTATTTAGTACATGGTAGGCCCTTAATAAATAACCGTTGATAGAATGAATGAATACAGGAGGCATATTTACATGTCAATGGTTCAGAAATATTCTGTAGTAAAAAAAAAAATCAGATTAACTTTGCTTACCTGAAGACTTCCCACATTTGTTTGAACCAAGAACTGGTTTTTTTCATCTTACAGAATGAGGGTTCTAAAAAATATATGTTAAAAACCCTTTTCTAGAGCCACACATTTGGCCACATATTTTTAATGTTTTAGAGTCTGAAGGAGTCTTAAATTTATCTAGTTTAACCCATTCATTTAGCAGAGAAGGGAAATAAGCCACAATGATTGTGTCCTTCCTAAGATCACACAACTAGTTATTGGCAGATGAAAGACTAAGAATCAGCTCTTCTAAAGTCTATCTAGTCTGGTGATCTCTCTGTGTCTTGTGTTACCTCCCTGAACCCAGAATTAGGTGAAACTCAGTTGTAAAACAGAGTAGAAAATAGAGTAGTAATTACAGGTTGTTAGGAATTTCATTTAGAGACATTCATTTCTCTTCAGGTTCATTAAGGCATTTATTTGTGACTTAGTCATGCAACATTTCTTTAGACTTAGTCATTTAACACTAATGACTCTAATGTTAAAACTGAAAACATTGCCATTGAATTTAATCCTTAGAGATGATATCTGTCAACACTAAGAAATTTCAGTTTCCACTTTTCAATATAACCTCCTTCTTTGATCTACTCTAATCTTTAGCAATGATGTAATTCAAAGAAGATTCTGTACTTTCTTTGCTTGTCTTATTACCCTTTTCCACAGCAGTTCCTTACATTATGAAAATTTTTAGATAAAATTTGCAGGACCTCAATGAGTTCCTGACAAGTGGTGCCAAGTTATTGAGTGGTCCATCAGTAGCACCATGGTGTTCCAAGAGAAGCTGAAATTGCTACTTCATTAGTCTTTCTTGGCTCTGGCAAGGGATTGTTATCTCACCAGGGACAAGTGCAAAGATTTATTTCAAAGATTTGGGCTGAGGAACTTTTGTTTCATAGTCATTCCTTTTGAAGAAAAGGAAGAAACCCAAACTATCTTTATTATATCTTTTTAAAATTTTTTTTAAATTTTTATTATTATTAACATATAATGTATTGTTTCAGGGGTACAGGTCTGTGATTCATCAGTCTTATACAATACACAGCACTCACCATAGCACATACCCTCCCCAATGTCCATCACCCAGCCACCCCATCCCTCCCATCCACCTCCACTACAGCAACCTTCAGTTTGTTTCCTGAGATTAAGAGTCTCGTTATGGTTTGTCTCCCTCTTGGGAATCATCTTGTTTCATTTTTTCCTCTCTTCCCCTATGATCCTTTCCCTTATTCCTCAAATTCCACAGATCAGTGAGATAGTATGATAATTGCCTTTCTCTGATTGACTTATTTCACTTAACATAATACCCTCTAGTTCCATCCATGTCCTTGCAAATGGCAAAGTGTCACTTTTATGATAGCTTTATAATATTCCATTATATATATATATATATATATATATATATATATATATATATATATATCTTCTTTATCCTTTCATCTGTCAATGGACATCTGGACTCTTTCCGTAGTTTGGCCATTGTGGACATTGCTGCTATAAATATGGGGGTGCAGGTGCCCCTTCAGATTATTGCATTTATATCTTGGGGGTAAATAGTAGTGCAATTGCTAGATGTAGGGTAGCTCTATTTTCAACTTTTTGAGGAACCTCCATACTGTTTTCCAGAGTGGCTGCACTAGCTTGAATTCCCAACAACAGTGTAGGAGGGTTCCCCTTTCTCCACATCCTCACCAACATCGGTCCTTTCCTGACATTAATTTTAGCCATTCTGATTGGTATGAGGTGGTATCTCATTGTTTTCATTTGTAATTCCCTGATGCCGAGTGATGTTGAGAACTTTTTCAAGTGTCTGTTGGCCATTTGGATGTCTTCTTTGGAAAAATGTCTGTTCATGTCTTCTGCCCATTTCTTGATTGGATTATTTTTTCCTTGGATATTGAGTTTGATAAGTTCTTTATAGCTTTTATACTAACCCTTTATCTGATATGTCATTTGCAAATATCTTCTCCCATTCAGTAGGTTGTCCTTAGGTTTTGTTGACTGCTTCCATTGCTGGGTAAAGCTTTTTTCTTGATGAAGTTCCAATACTCCTTTTTGCCCTTGCTTCCCTTGCTTTTGGCGATGTGTCCAGGAAGAAGTTGCTGTGGCTGAGGTTGAAGAGGTTGCTGCCTGTGTTCTCCTCAAGGATTTTGATGGACTCCTGTCTCACACTGAGGTCTTTCATCCATTTTGAGTCTATTTTTGTGTGTGGTGTAAGGAAATGGTCCAGTTTTATTCTTCTGCATGTGGCTGTCCAATTTTTCCAATAAAATTTGTTGAAGAGACTGTCTATTCCATTGGATATTCTTTCCTGCTTTGTCAAAGATTAGTTGACCGTAGAGTTCAGGGTCCATTTCTGAGTTCTCTATTCTGCTCCATTGATCTGTCTGCTTTTGTGCCAGTACCATACTGTCTTGAGGATTACAGCTTTGTAATAGAGCTTGAAGTCTGGAATTATGATGCCACCAGCTTTGCTTTTTCAACATTCCTCTGGCTATTCGGCGTCTTTTCTGGTTCCATAGAAATTTTAGGATTATTTGTTCCATTTCTGTGAAAAAAGTTGATGGTATTTTGATAGGGATGGCACTGAATGTATACATTGCTCTAGGTAGCATAGACATTTTAACTATTTTTTCTTCCAATCCATGAGCATGGAACTTTTTCCACTTCTTTGTATCTTCCTCAATTTCTTTCATGAGCATTCTATAGTTTTCTGAGTACAGATTCTTTGCCTCTTTGATTAGGTTTATTGCGAGGTTTCTTATGGTTTTGGATGCCATTGTAAATGATCGACTCCTTAATCCCTCTTTCTTCTGTCTTGTTGTTGGTCTATGGAAATGCAACTGATAGCTGTACATTGATTATAAATCCTACCAAATTACTGAATTCTTTCTTTTTTTATTACTATGTTTTGTTATTCACCATACATTACATCATTAGTTTTGGATATAGTGTTCCATGATTCATTGTTTGCGCATAACACCCAGTGCTCCATGCAGATGATGCCCTGCATAATACCCATCACCAGGCTAACCCATCCCCCCAATCCACTCCCCTCTAGAACCCTCAGTTTGTTTTTCAGAGTTCATAGTCTCTCATGGTTCATCTCCCCCTCTGATTCCCCACCTTCATTCTTCCCCTCACGCTATCTTCTTCTTCTTCTTCTTCTTTTTTTTTTAACATATAATGTATTGTTTCAGAGGTACATGTCTGTGGTTCAACAGTCTTACACAATTCACAGCACTCACCATAGCACATACCCTCCCCAGTGTCTATCACCCAGCCACCCCATCCCTCCCACCCCCCACCACTCCAGCAACCCTCAGTTTGTTTCCTGAGATTAAGAATTCCTCATATTAGTGAGATCATATGATACACGTCTTTCTCTGATTGACTTATTTCGCTCAGCATAATACCCTCCAGTACCATCCACGTCATTGCAAGTGGCAAGATTTCATTCCTTTTGATGGCTGCATAATATTCCATTATATATATATATATATATATATATATATATATATATATATATATATATCATATCTTCTTTATCCATTCATCTGTCGATAGACATCTTGGCTCTTTCCATAGTGTGGCTATTTTGGACATTGCTGCTATAAACATTGGGGTGCACGTACCCCTTCGGATCACTACATTTGTATCTTTGGGGTAAATACCCAATAGTGCAATTGCTGGATCATAGGGTAGCTCTATTTTCAACTTTTTGAGGAACCTCCATACTGTTTTCCAGAGTGGCTGCACCAGCTTTCATTCCCACCAACAGTGTAGGAGGGTTTCCTTTGGCCACATCCCCACCAACATCTGTCATTTCCTGACTTGTTAATTTTAGCCATTCTGACTGGTGTGAGGTGGTATCTTATTGAGGTTCTGATTTGGATTTCCCTGATGCCGAGTGATGTTGAGCACTTTTTCATGTGTCTGTTGGCCATTTGGATGTCTTCGTTGGAAAATGTCTTTTCATGTCTTCTGCCCATTTCTTGATTGGATCATTTGGTGTTGAGTTTAAGAAGTTCTTTATAGATTTTGGATACTAGTCCCTTTTCTGATATGTCATTTGCAAATACCTTCTCCCATTCTGTCGGTTGTCTTTTGATATTGTTGACTGTTTCTTCTGCTGTGCAAAAGCTTTTTATCTTGATGAAATCCCAATAGTTCATTTTTGCCCTTGTTTCCCTTGCCTTTGGCAATGTTTCTAGGAAGAAGTTGCTGCGGCTGAGGTCAAAGAGGTTGCTGCCTGTGTTCTCCTTTAGGATTTTGATGGACTCCTGTCTCACATTTTGGTCTTTCAAACATTTTGAGTCTATTTTTGTGTGTGGTGTAAGGAAATGGTCCAGTTTCATTCTTCTGTATGTGGCTGTCCAATTTTTCCAACACCAATTGTTGAAGAGACTGTCTTTTTTTCATTGGACATTCTTTCCTACTTTGTCAAAGATTATTTGACCATAAAGTTGAGGGTCCATTTTTTGGCTCTCTATTCTGTTCCATTGATCTATGTGTCTGTTTTTGTGCCAGTACCATGCTGTCTTGATGATGACAGCTTTGTAACAGAGCTGGAAGTCCGGAATTGTGATGCCACCAGGTTTGCTTTTCTTTTTCAACATCCCTCTGGCTATTTGGGATCTTTTCTGGTTCCATACAAATTTTAGGATTATTTGTTCCATTTCTTTGAAAAAAATAGATGGTATTTTGATAGGGATTACACTGAATGTGTAGATTGCTTTAGGTAGCATTGACATCTTCACAATATCTGTTCTTCCAATCCATGAGCATGGAATATTTTTCCATTTCTTTGTGTTTCCTCAATTTCTTTCATGAGTATTTTGTAGTTTTCTGGGTACAGATTCTTTACCTCTTTGCTTAGATTTATTTCTAGGTATCTTATGGTTTTGGGTGCAATTGTAAATGGGATCGACTCCTTAATTTCTCTTTCTTCTGTCTTGTTGGTGTATAGGAATGCCACTGATTTCTGTGCATTGATTTTATATGCTGCCACTTTACTGAATTCCTGTATGAGTTCTAGCAGTTTTGGGGTGGAGTCTTTTGGGTTTTCCACATAAAGTATCATATCATCTGCAAACAGTGACAGTTTGACTTCTTCTTTGCTGATTCAGATGCCTTTGATTTCTTTTTGTTGTCTGATTGCTGTGGCTAGGACTTCTAATACTATGTTGAATAGCAGTGGTGAGAGTGGACATCCCTGCCATGTTCCTGACCTTAGGGGGAAGCTCTCAGTTTTTCCCCATTGACAACGATATTCACTGTGGGTTTTTCATAGGTGGCTTTTATGATATTGAGGTATGTACCCTCTATGCCTATAGTCTGAAGAGTTTTGATCAAGAAAGGATGCTCTACTTTGTCAAATACTTTTTCTGCATCTATTGAGAGGATCATATGGTTCTTGTTCTTTCTTTTATTGTTGCATTGTATCACATTGATTGATTTGTGGATGTTGAACCAAACTTGCAGCCCAGGGATAAATCCCACTTGGTCGTGGTGAATGATCCTTTTAATGTACTGTTGGTTCCTATTGGCTAGTATTTTGGGGAGAATTTTTGCATCCATGTTCATCAAGGATATTGGTCTGTAATTCTCCTTTTTGATGGGGTCTTTGTCTGGTTTGGGGATCAAGGCAATGGTGGCCTCATAAAATGAGTTTGGAAGTTTTCCTTCCATTTCTATTTTTTGGAACAGTTTCAGAAAAATACGTATTTATTCTTCTTGAAATGTTTGGTAGAATTCCCCTGGGAAGGCAGCTGGCCCTGGGCTTTTGTTTGTTGGGAGATTTTTGATGACTGCTTCAATTTCCTTAGTGGCTATTGGTCTGTTCAGGTTCTATTTCTTCAAGGCTCAATTTTGGTAGTTGATACATCTCTAGGAATGCATCCATTTCTTCCAGATTATTTACTTTGCTGCCATAGAGTTGCTCAAATTATGTTTATACTTGTTTGTATTTCTTTCGTGGTGGTTGTGATCTCTCCTCTTTCATTCATGATTTTATTTATTTGGGTCAGTTCTCTTTTCTTTTTGATAAATCTGGCCAGGGGTTTATCAATCTTATTAATTCATTCAAAGAACCAGCTCCTAGTTTCGTTAATCTGTTCTACTGTTCTTTTGGTTTCTATTTCATTGATTTGTGCTCTGATCTTTATTATTTCTCTTCTCCTTCTGGGTTTAAGCATTATTTGCCGTTCTTTCTCCAGCTCCTTTAGGTGTAGGGTTAGATTGTGTATTTGAGACCTTTCTTGTTTTTTGAGAAAGGCTTGTATTGCTATATACTTTCCTCTTAGGACTGCCTTTGCTGCATCCCAAAGATTTTGAACAGCTGTGTTTTCATTTCACTGGTTTCCATAAATTTTTTTAATTCTTCTTTAATTTCCTGATTGACCCACTCATTCTTTAGTAGGATGCTCTTTAGCCTCCATGTATTTGAGTTCTTTCCGACTTTCCTCTTGTGACTGAGTTCTAGTTTCAAAGCATTGTGGCCCAAAAATATGCAGGGAATGATCCCAATCTTTTGGTACCGGTTGAGTCCTGAAATGTGACCTAGGATGTGATCTATTCTGGAGAATGTTCCATGGGTACTAGAGAAGAATGTGTATTCCTTTGCTTTGGGATGGAATGTGAATATATCTGTGAAGTCCATTTGGTCCAGCATGTCATTTAAAGTCTTTATTTCCTTGTTGATTTTTGCTTAGATTATCTGTCCATTTCATTGAGGGTGGTGTTAAAGTCCCCCACTATTATTGTATTGTTGTCAATGTGTTTCTTTCCTTTTGTTATTAATTGGCTTATATACTTGGCTGCTCCCATGTTAGGGGCATAGATATTTACAATTGTTAGATCTTCTCGTAGGATAGACACTTTAATTATAGTATAGTGTCTTTCCTCATCCCTTATTATAGTTTTGTTTTAAAATCTAATTTGTCTGATATAAGGATTGCCACACCAGCTTTCTTTGGTGTCCATTAGCATGGTAAGTGGTTTTCTACCCCTTCACTTTCAATCTCGCGGTGTCTTTGGGTCTAAAAGGAGTCTCTTGCAGACAGCATATGGATGGGTCTTGTTTTTTTATCCAATCTGATAGCCTGTGTCTTTTGATTGGGGCATTTAGCCCATTTACATTAGGGGTAACTATTGAAAGATAGGAATTTAGTGCCATTGTATTTCCTGTAAGATGAATGTTGCTGTATATTGTCTGTGTTCCTTTCCGGTCTATGTTACTTTTAGGTTCTCTCTTTGCTTAGAGGACCCCTTTCAAGATTTCCTGTAGGGCTGGTTTCGTGTTTGCAAATTCCTTTAGTTTTTGTTTGTCCTGGAAGCTTTTTATCTCCTTCTATTTTCAATGACAGCCTAGCTGGATAGAGTATTCTTGGCTGCATAATTTTCTTGTTTAGTGCTCTGAATATATCCTGCCAGTCCTTTCTGGGCTGCCAGGTCTCTGCGCATAGGTCTGTTGCCAATCTAATGTTTCTACCATTTTAGGTTACAGATCTCTTGTCCCAAGCTGCTTTCAGTATTTTCTCTTTGTCTCTGAGACTTGTAAGTTTTACTATTAGATGTCGGGGTGTTGACCTATTTTTATTGATTTTGAGAGGGGTTCTCTGTGCCTCCTGGATTTTGATGCCTGTTTCTTTCCCCAAATTAGGGAAGTTCTCTGTTATAATTTGCTCCAATATACCTTCTGCCCCTCTCTCTTTCTTCTTCTTCTGGGATCCCAATTATTCTAATGTTGTTTCGTCTTTTGGTATCGCTTAACTCTCGAATTTTGCCCTCGTGATCCAGTAGTTGTTTCTCTCTCTCTTATTCTCAGCTTCTTTATTTTCCATCATTTGGTCTTCTATATCACTGATTCTCTCTTCTGCCTCATTTATCCTAGCAGTTGGAGCCTCCATTTTTGATTGCACCTCATTAATAGCCTTTTTGATTTCTACTTGGTTAGATTTTAGTTCTTTTATTTCTCCAGAAAGGTTTTCTCTAATAACTTCCATGCTTTTTTCAAGCCCAGCTAGTATCTTTAAAATCATCCTTCTGAACTCTAGTTTCGACATCTTACTAATGTCCGTATTGATTAGGCCCCTGGCAGTCAGGACTACCTCTTTTTCTTTCCATTGTGGTGATTTTTTCCATTTTGTCATTTTGTCCAGAGAAGAATAGATGAATGAGAGAACAAAATGCTAACAGGGTACCAACATCCCCAGAAAATATACACTAAACAAATCAGAAAAGACCTGAAACCGGCAAAAAAGGAAGGGAAATAAAGAACAAGGGAAAAAAAAAGAAAAAGAAAAAGATAAAACAAACAAACAAAAACAAAAGAAAACAAAAAAAACAGAATATGACCAAATATGATCAGGCTGGTGCATAGTTCAGTGCCACACACTAGATTTTGGGTGTATTTTGGTCTGTTAGAAGAAAGTGCTTCCCAAAATTTCAAAGAAAGAAAAACTTATATATGTACAAAAATAAGGGTTAATACGATGAAGGGGTGGAATATAACTTGAAAGATGAAAATTATAAAAGATTTTATAAAAGGAATTGATAAGATAAGAACTCGGTTGAAATAAGAAAGGGGAGGATAAAAAAAAGGGGGAGAAAATGTGATCAGGCAGGAGACTAGAACAAAGCCATACACTAGAGATTTAGGGTATATTTTGATCTGTTAGAAAAAACTGTATCCCAAAATTTTAAAGAGAAAGCAACTTATATATATATATATATATATATATATATATATATATATATATATCCCAAAAATAAGGGTAAATACTATGAAGGGATAGAATATGACTCTAAAAATGAAAAATAAAAAATATTTTTTTAAAAAAGGGATAGATAAGATGTTGGTTGAAATAGGGAAAAAGAAAAATTCAAAAAAAAAATGGCAGGTGAAAAAAATTAACTTTGAAAAAATAAAGAATCATGGGAAAATAGCCATGAATTCTATATGCAGTATTCTCCTAGCGCTGGAGTTCTTCAGTTCTCATTGATCAGTAAACTTGGTCTTGGCTGGCTGTTCTTGCTGATCTTCTTGGGGAGCGGCCTGTTACAGTGGTTCCCAAATGTGTTTGCCGGAGGTGGAATTGCCCCGCCCTTGCTGGGTCCGGGCTAAGTAATCTGCTCAGGTTTGCTCTCGGAGCTTTCATTCCCTGCAAGCTTTCTGTACAGCTTTGGAAGACGAGAGTGAAAATGGCAGCCTCCCAATCTCCACCTGGGAGGAGCTGAGACCTTGGGGCTCCACTCCTCAGTGAGCCCCCAGAGAAAAGCAGTCAATTAGTCCCATCTCCCTGGTCTCCAGCCGCACTCTGTGCTCACCTGGCCTGTGACCGAGTGTTTCTATCTCTGGCACCTGACCCCATTTGGAGTCTCCAAACCCAGCAGATCCCTGCAGTGCACTCCCGTGCCACTCCTTCAGGGAGAGGAAGGGGAGTCTCCCCAGACCTGCCGCTAGTTGGGTCCCTGCTGGAAGAGCAGTGGCCCGACTGCCGTGGATCATGGTTTATGGCAACCCCAAGCTGAGAGCCCACTCCTTGGCTCCGTCTCTGCAACTGGCTTCCCTGCTCTGATACCTGGGAGCTCTGCCGCACTCAGGCATCCCCGGTCCTTCTGTGACTCTGAGGGTCCTGAGACCACACTGAACCAGAGAGGGTTCCACCCCGCCACTCCCTCCCCCCCCCCCCCCCCCCTCCCGCTTAGCCACTGGAGTGAAGTCCCTCAGTGGAGCTGACTTCTAAGTTCCGATTTTGTGCTCCACTGTTCTATCACTTGCCTGAAGTGGCCGCTGGAGGCTCCCTCCCTCTGCTGTGTATCCTCCTGAATATCGCCTCGGATTCACTTCTCCACACATCCCACCTTCCAGAAAGTAGTCGCTTTTCTGTTTAGAGAGTTGCTGCTATTCTTTTCTTTCATCTCCTTTTTAGTTTGTAGGTGTTCAGATTGGTTTGATCCCTATCCAGCTGAATTCCTGGGACCAAATGAAATCCAGGTCTCCTACTCCTCTGCCATCTTGCTCCCTCCCTTTGCTGATAGGTTCTTAATTGCTGGAAAAATAGAGGACGGATGGCAACGTTGGTGGAATATAAGAATACTTAACTTTACGTTATAAAATCCTGAGTGATCCAAATACTGGTCATCTCCCTGCTCTCATTATCAAGAAGTTTTTGGTTTCTAAACATACAAGTTAATGTATTACAGTATTTTGAACACAATAAATAGTGACCATCTGGAGAAAGATTATAAGTTTCTTTCTTAGATTTGATTCTTTTGATACTCCCTTCTGTGACTTCTCTTAATAAATCATTATGATAATTATTCTTTTTAAGACTTCATATATTTTCTTGTCAAAACAACAGAAAAATAATTGTGAGTTCTAGACAAATAAAACTGTAGTGTAATTTCTATCTTGTAGCATCTGGGAATGTGCCTCTGTGCGTGTGTGTGTATGTGTGTATGTTATAAGTGAGAAGGAGAGGGACACAAAGAGGGAGAGGAAGAAGGAGAGATAGAGAGGAAAGGGGAGAGAGAGAAAATAGAAAATTTTTTTGTAGATGGATAAAAATTCCCTTGCATGATGGAACTCAGCAGAAACATCAGATTAAAAAAAACAGGACAGTATATTCCAAAAATATTTATTGTACATATTCCTAATATGTGCAAGGAACTGTACTGGGTATTGGACATAAAACAGTATATAAAACAGACCTAAGAAAACCTGCCATTATGGAAACTTACATTCTGGTGGATGGCACCTGACTTTCCACCCCACTACAACAATGAATAGGTATATATCCTTTATCAGAAGTTTTCAACAGGGCGCCTGGGTGGCTCAGTTGGTTAAGCGACTGCCTTCGGCTCAGGTCATGATCCTGGAGTCCCAGGATCGAGTCCCGCATCGGGATCCCTGCTCAGCAGGGAGTCTGCTTCTCCCTCTGAGCCTCCTCCCTCTCATGCTCTCTGTCTCTCATTCTCTGTCTCTCAAATAAATAAAATAAAATCTTTAAAAAAAAAAAAAAAGAAGTTTTCAACACATTACTGTGAGACCCAAGGGAGTTGAAGGTTTTTTGCTTTCTTGGGTCAAACACAACCTGGCTGGGTACTTTGTCCTTACAGTTGACTTAAATGACACAAGAAGTGACTTTCAGGTTTATAGTGATAATAAAACTTGAGCAGAAGTGGCTGATGGTATTATTTACTATAGAAAAGGAAGTATATCTGTAGAGTAGTGAGATTGGATCTATCAAAGTAGCATGCAAGTAACTCGAAAGCAGCCACAAAATATGATTGAATCCTTCCCTCAGTAACAATAACATTGTCTTCTGTTCTATTGAACTTTTCCATTTCATTTTCTGAGGAAACAAAGTATTCTCTCTCTTTCACTGGCAGACAAACTCTCAAACACACATGGGCATTGTCTCTCTGTCCCTGTGTCTCAGTTTCTGTCTTTGTTTCTCTCTCTCTCAGACACACACACACACACACACACACACACACACACACACACACACGCCGCTTCAAGCCAGCTGCTTCCAGGATTTATCTCAAAGCTGCTACCTAGAAACAAAACCCATTTTCTCCCTCTTATAAATCACCTTCAACTTCTCTTTGAAATAAAATCAGAAGTTCACCACAGTCATTTTCCTGGTTGCTGAAAATTCCATCCCTGCATTTTCACACCAGGTTTCTCAGGCTGCCAGCTTTGCTCCTGGAGTAACACAGGGACGGTCTTCCTCCTTTATCTTTGCTCATGCAGTGAAGGAAGCACATTAGGCAACGTGGAAGCATATTACATCCACACGTGTCTCCTCAGCATCATTTATAGATACTGTGTCAACGCTCAAGATCCTCAATGATAACAAAGAGGGTAATTAGTTTATAATTAGCAGTTAATCACAAATCTATAAAAGAAATTTCAGCATATTGACAAAGTCTTTTCTTTAAGTGACATTTCTATACATAGTTAATTAATTGCTGGTTCAAATTGGGTCACTAGAAATGTATTTTTCTGATCTCTAGTAATTTCTCATCTAGACATACTTTAAAAAAATTCAGATAACATTTCTAGGTGCCCCTGTGTGGTTGAGATATACTGCAGTGGGAGAAAAGGCAAACCATATAGGACATGGTTAATACAGTTGCTAACAAATGACCATGGTGTTACTGATGCACCACTGGAGTCTATTTTGTGAGTGACAGGACATACTCACCCTTTCTCAGAAGGCATTTCCCCTCACCCCCAACTCCTTAGGAAAGTCACTGAACCAGAAACAGCTCACTGAACAAATGTGAATTGCAATATGTAGCACACAAGATTAATAATGAGAAAAAAACACTAGCAGGAAGCAACCCAGACTCTTTTTTACTCTGTATATTCGTAGAAATAAATATTAACCATAATATAAGTACCTGTGAGACTGTACTAAGGCTTGATACATGGAAATCCAATGGAATTTTAATAGAAAAGAATGTGAGGATTGCAATGGAATTAAATTGGTATTATATTCACTAATACCAAATGCATTAGTTATACTTAATACTGTTGCCATTAGTGGCTAAAAAGGAGTACTCACACCTCCAATAATCTGCTGAACAGATTTCATAGAGACTTTCTATCAAGTAGTAATAAAAAAATGAAATGCTTCCTGAGGCTTTCCAACTTGGGAGAAAGATATGTTGGGATTGTGAATTAAGTTTGAAGCAATGTTCATTTCCTGCATTATGTTCAAGCTCAAATAACACAGCCATGGGCAAATATGTCAGAAGATCTTATGCCATAGCCTGAGTAGTCCATGAAAAAGAGCTGTCCATATGGTTCAACTCTCTTAAGTCCCTGATTCAGACCTGACTCCACCCACCTGTAAGCTTTCTGCCCTCTGTATTATCAGTGAGAAACCATCTGGACTACTATATTATGGATCTCATGCTGTTGAACAGAGGGGTTCAGTGCTAATCTGTGATCCACCCCTGGGCTGATGCTTTATGATTATACAGTAGTGCTGGTGCTAATGTTCTATAGTACTAACCCTACATGTACAACCTCCATGGGGTGTCCCCATGGGAAAGCTAAGCTCTTTTTCTGACTCTTACATGGCCCAAGAACCTGGAATTTCTGATATTTTATGATACTGGTATTTGTTCATTTTAAGTATGAGGAAGCTGAGGCTCAGAAAGATTTAGTAATCTAAATAGCAAGTAAATGGCAAAGTTGGGCATCAAATCCAAGCTGACCTCAATATCCACATGCTAACTTTATGTTTCTTCCCATATTCCTGAAACCGTGGCCTAGACCACTGGTTCTCAGGCCTTACTGCACATAAGAAACACCAGCAGGCTTATTAAAAATACAGATTCCTGAATCAGATTCTTTCTGATATTTTGATTTAGTAGATCTAGTGTAGAGCCCTGGAATCTAAGATCCTCCAAGTGATGCTGATGGATACCTAGGTGAAGGAACTGCTGATGTTGATCAATGCACCACATTGGAAACTCAAATTGATATTCACTCATTGTTTCTTTCAACAAATATTTCTTAAATTCTGACTATATACCAGGTACTGTTCTAGATGCTTGGAATAGAGCAAGAAATAAAACAGATAAAATCTCTGCTCTTATGAAACTCACATTCTAATTGGAGGAGCCAGACTATGAATATATATATATACATATATATATTCATACACATAAACATTTATAGAATGTGTATATACACATTCTATGAAGCAGTGATAAGTGCTATATAGAATAACAAAACATGAGATCTACAGGAGATATTAACAGCATGGCTGTAGTTAGGTGAGAATGATTAGGGGGAAATGATAGAAGATGAATCTGGAGAGGGGCAGGAATCTCCTCTCTGATGGAAGAAGTCAACAGACTCATGGACAACTTCCAAATATGTTGTTACAAAATACACTTTTGGAAGGGAAATGAAGATGTTCTAACTTTTTTCTTCAGTTGTTGTGGTAACTATAAGATGACAACACATCTGCCCTTATTGGGGAAATAGCATCCTTACATGTGGAATCTGAATCCCATAGGTTCATCTCTGCCACCTCGGGCAGCAAAGGAGAATTTGTTCAGCAGTAACAATGAAGAACCTCCCTTTGGAATCAAAGATAAAGTTCAGGGGCGCCTGGGTGGCTCAGTCGTTAAGCATCTGCCTTAGGCTCAGGTCATGATCCCAGGGGGATCGAGCCCCGCATCAGGCTCCGTGCTCCGCAGGAAGCCGGCTTCTCCCTCTCCCACTCCCCCTGTTTGTGTTCCCTCTCTCGCTGTGTCTCTCTCTGTCAAATAAATAAATAAAATCTTTAAAAAAAAAAAAACAAAGATAAAGTTCATTGCCCAACCAAAGATTCCCAAGAGTGCTTTAAACTCCATCTGGTTCTAGGCAGTGCTGAGAATCCTTGAAGTTTCTGCACAGCAATGAATGAAAGTTAACAGAACAGTTCACTAATAGATCCTGGGGGATGCTCCTGCTGTCTTGTGGCAGGCCCACAGCCTACACACACCCAGTCAGCATCTTCTGTAAACTAGGACCCTCCAAGTGCAAGTTCAATGCTTCCCCCCATGGCATTTCCTGTGTGGGGGGGATAACAGTAGTGAGCTTGATGCTTCCAATTTCCACTCAAATTCTCCAAGATCCTCAGGGGCTGTAGACACTACATATTACTAGAAGAATTTTGCAAAGTGTGCTTCCTCAAATCATTACAGGTGAGACCAGAGCTAAACAGATTATTTTAGTCCACATTTATTCAGGGCTGTGGTAGATGCACAGGTAGCTTCTCTGAGGTATTCTCAGAATTTAGGGGAAGGATCAGGAAAAGGTGAGTCTTCAAGAGAGGGAGGAGAACACATGTAGGGTGCATGTTTCACACGTGGAAATGCCTCATTCTCAGATGGTTTATATATGGTATATACTTATTTTGCTGAGGGGACTTTGCAGATTGCAGATTGCAGCACATGCCCTCAGAGCTATGGCACAATTTCAGAAAAAGTTAACCTGAGTAATAATGTTGCTTCTTGCCTGGCTGAAGTGGCAAAGCTAATGGTAACTGAAGGGTGGCAGTCTTCATGGAAACTAGAAAAAGGGAAAATGGAGAGGAAGAATAATCCACAGTGTCTTGCCCTGTCCACAGAAGAACACTCTGTTCAGCTAGCAAAAGCATCCACCTAACCTTTACCTATCTTGACTGGAAATGGGTGTGTCTGGCCTTGAAATCTCAAAAAGATAAAATCATCCAGCTCCCTTGACTTTGGCTTCAAGCTAAGTGTACAATAATCTCACAGGATTGGGGTGTCTCTGGAGCTCTTCTCTACACTAAGCAGTTAATCTAGATAGCTCCTTTGTCTTTTTAACATCTTTCCTCCAAACCTAACCTGAGTCAGTAGGTATAACCTAC
Organism: Neomonachus schauinslandi; assembly: GCF_002201575.2. Classification (NCBI taxonomy): domain Eukaryota; kingdom Metazoa; phylum Chordata; class Mammalia; order Carnivora; family Phocidae; genus Neomonachus; species Neomonachus schauinslandi. The sequence continues at coordinate 33,048,865 of NC_058415.1, forward strand.
CCCAAGGCAGTTTTAGACTCAATTTTATACATAGTTATATGTAATATATAATAATGTATGTGTATTAATAGTGATGATATGTTCTTAATGGTAATCTGAAGAAAAAGTCACTCTTACTTTAGAGTCTGAAAGGGACTCTGATATAGTCAGAGTAAGAACAATAATCTAATATGCATATTTACACATATATGCATACAGTGTACATATATACTATTGAAATATATAGGGAGAGTGACTCACATTTTAGTACAATAAGCCAGTGGCAAAATTGGTATCAGAGTCCCATTTTCTGGTCATCTGATTAAATACCTTTTTCTGACTGCTACCATACTATTGCTACTATACTATTCACTTTTTTTGATGAATCCAGTGGATTAACAGACTTGCCAAGAGAGGTATATGCCATTTTATTACTCTCAGTAATGTAATCTGAAAGTCAGTTGCAGTACGGATTTTATATATCAAACAAGAAAGATTAATAAAGACAATTGAGAAAAAGAAAATGACCAATTTAATTTTTATCTTTATTTCAATCTTAGTTCCTATTTTTCAGTTGACTTCTTCAACATTTTTTTCTTTAATAAGCTCACTTGCCAATTCTATCTTTTGGACAAGTTGTTTCTGCCATCTATGTTTTTTGTAACTTCAATGTTTATTACCCTTTAGTGCAGAATTATTTGCCCCAGATTCTTTTGTTTGTGGATTTAAGCACTTGGGTTATTTTAATGATTTGTTTGGATTTATGACAGCAGCATCTCTATCCCAATTAAAGTAAGTCACCCCAAGGTTTCCAAGATGATAAGATCAAACTTATTGATGACTTCAATTCTTAAGAGCCTATCTTCCCTTACTGCATGCAAAGCCTCAGCTCAGTAACAAGGTCTTATTACAAAAACAAAGAATAAAGTGGTCATTATAATGGATATTGTTGTGATAGGTTATTTTTATCCACTGAGAGAATTGCAAGTGTGAAGATTTGCTTGGAGTTCTGCCATCAGTAATCTGCCTTAGATAAGCAACTGATTTAGGTGAGATCAAAACATCCAGTCATGGAAGACACATTGAGTTGCCACACAAAAACATTGAAAATATGAATGAATCTTAAGTGTTAGATGACAAAAATCAGTATGTAGACTGATTTCCATGATAAGGAGAATATTCTTATTGATAGTATTAACATATCTGAACCATGAATGAATCAAAGCAAAGGAGATTGTTTAACCATAAATGTGCAGGAAAGGGAGTGCTCAAAACCAACAATATCCAGGAAGAAGGGAACATGTCTCAGTGAATATACATCAAATTTGATAGAGGATATCCTGAGACATTACCAAATCCCAAATGGCATAGAATTCTATCAGTGTCCTCATCTCTAAAATGGAGATTAAGAGTATCAACTTCCCAACACTGTTATAAAGTTTGAGATCCTGTATTAAAATGAGAATGACCTGATTAATGGGTGTATGTTCATGCTCCAAGTCCGTATTTCCCATAAGTCAGTTGTGTAGTATACCTCTGAGTGACTTCTGCCATTTTAATGTATGCCCATCCTATTATTTACTAATGTTATCTTGAAAATAACTCACAGTCATGCTACCTACATAGCCAGAATATATGTTTCTATACATAGTACTAGAAGTCCTAGCAACAGTAATCAGACAACAAAAAGAAATAAAAGGTATTCAAATTGGGAAAGAAGAAGTCAAACTCTCTCTTTTTGCAGATGACATGATACTTTATGTGGAAAACCCAAAAGACTCCACCCCCAAATTACTAGAACTCATACAGCAATTCAGTAATGTGGCAGGAAACAAAATCAATGCTCAGAAATCAGTTGCTTTCTTATACACTAACAATGCAACTGTAGAAAGAGAAATTAGAGAAATGATTCCATTTACAATAGCGCCAAAAACCATAAGATACCTCGGAATAAACCTAACCAAAGAAATAAATGATCTATACTCTAGGAATGACAGAACACTCATGAAAGAAATTGAAGAAGACACAAAAAGATGGGAAAACATTCCATGCTCATGGATCAGAAGAATAAACATTGTTCAAATGTCTATGCTACCCAGAGCAATCTATACCTTCAATGCCATCCCAATCAAATTCCAATAACATTTTTCAAAGTGCTGGAACAAACAATCCTAAAATTTGTATGGAATCAGAAAAGACCCCAAATTGCCAAGGAAATGCTGAAAAAGAAAAACGAAGTTGGGGGCATCACGTTGCATCATAGCACCAATTTCAAGCTATGTTACAAAGCAATGATCACCAAGACAGCATGGTACTGGCACAAAAACAGACATGTAGACCAATGGAACAGAATACAGTGCCCAGATATGGACCCTCAACTCTATGGTCAAATAATCTTTGACAAAGCAGGAAAAAATATGCAATGGAAAAAGTCTCTTCAATAAATGGTGCTGGGAAAATTGGACAGCCACATGCAGAAGAATGAAACTTGACCATTCTCTAACACCATACACAAAGATAAACTCAAAATGGATGAAAGACCTCAATGTGAGACAGGAATCCATCAAAATCCTAGAGAACATAGGCAATAACCTCTTTGACATCGGCCACAGCAACTTCTTCCAAGATACATCTCCGAAAGCTAGTGAAACAAAAGCAAAAATGAACTTTTGGGACTTCATCAAGATAAAAAGCTTCTGCACAGCAAAGGAAAGAGTCAACAAAACAAAGAAGCAACCCACAGAATGGGAGAAGATATTTGCAAATGACACTATAGATAAAGGGCTGGTATCCAAGATCTATAAAGAACTTCTCGGGGCGCCTGGGTGGCTCAGTTGGTTAAGCGACTGCCTTCGGCTCAGGTC
>NC_058415.1:33051807-33121601 GCF_002201575.2 Neomonachus schauinslandi
AAAAAAAAAAAAAAAAAAAAAAAAAAAAAAAAAAAAAAAAGAACTTCTCAAACTCAACACCCAAAAAACAAAGAATCAAGTCAAAAAATGGGCAGAAGATATGAACAGACACTTCTCTGAAGAAGACACACAAATGGCTAACAGACACATGAAAAAATGTTCATCATCATTAGCCATCAGGGAAATTCAAATCAAAACCACATTGAGATACCACCTTACACCAGTTAGAATGGCAAAAATGGACAGGGAAAGAAACAACAAATGTTGGAGAAGTTGCGGAGAAAGGGGAACCCTCTTACACTGTTGGTGGGAATGCAAGTTGGTACAGCCACTTTGGAAAACAGTTGGAGGTTCCTCAAAAATTTAAAAATAGAGCTACCCTATAACCCAGCAATTGCACTCCTGGGTATTTACTCCAAAGACACAGATGTAGTGAAAAGAAGGGCCATATGCACCGCAATGTTCATAGCAGCAATGTCTGCAATAGCCAAACTGTGCAAAGAGCCAAGATGCCCTTCAACAGATGAATGGATAAAGAAGATGTGATCCATATACACAATGGACTATTATTCAGCCATCAGAAAGGATGAATACCCAACTTTTACATCAACATGGATGGGACTGTAAGAGATTATGCTAAGTGAAATAAGTCGAGCAGAGAAAGTCAATTATCATATGGTTTCACTTATTTATGGAACATAAGGAATAGCACAGAGGACATTAGGAGAAGGAAGAGAAAAATGAAGGGGGGGAAATCTGAGGGAGAGATGAACCATGAGAGACTATGGACTCTGAGAAACAAACTGAGGGTTTTAGAGGGGAAGGGGGTGGGGGATGGGTTAGCCCAGTGATGGGTATTAAGGAGGGCACGTACTTCATGGAGCACTGGGTGTTATATGAAAACAATGAATCGTGGATCACATCAAAAACTAATGATGTATTGTATGGTGACTAACATAACATAATAAAATAAAATTTAAAAAAGTAACACTATTAAAAAAACCCAAAAACCTGATATCCAACTTTATGTAGTAATCTCTGGGAATCTGGTTAATATCCATGTAGAGACTTAGACACATTCTAGGTTTGTTGCCAATTCACATTTTTGAGCCTACAGGGTTTCAACTCTCACTGTGGACCATGGTCATTGAACCAGGAAAATTCCACCAAGTGAAACCAACCTCTCCCATGCCACTCTGACCACAGATGTGATTTTCTTACAAGTAAAATGCCAAATCTTGCTGGTTCTGAGATATGCCTATTGAAAATAATAAATAATTCATCAGCTCTGAGTCTTACCTAAAAGTATTAACCTTCTTAAATTTCCAGTGTCTAGGCAACCCTGAGGTGCTTTGAGGGTTCAGTTCACCAAGGGGCAGAGAGACCATCTAAAAAATTTATACCATCTCTTCCCAAGTTAGGCCACTACACCAAAAGATCTCTATGGATTCCTGACTCATAATCAAGCTTTCTCTATTGGGTGGTGGATTCTAGGAACTGGCAGATCTGAGAAATCCATCTGGACTGTACCTGTGATAAACAGACACTTAAAAAAAATGTAAATGGGGGTAGAAAAAGACTTTTAAGTCCAGAATTAGAAAATCCAAGAACTTGAGAATCAGGAAGAACTCTAGGGATCAACCAGCCTAACCCTTGGGAGACTGAGGTCCAGAGAGGTGAGAGCATTGGCCAAAGGTCACAGAGCTGGTGATTAAGTAGCAGAGGTGGAATTACAATCAGGCCTGATGACAGTGCTTTCACTACAATGTATTCTTCATGGAAGTGATTTGGACTGATTGCTGTTAAGAAAGCAAGGGTGATAGGGAAACAAAGCAAGCAAGAGAAAAAGAGGGTAAGATTTCTGAACTTGGTTTTCCCTGAAAAAACCTTCAGTGGTTGTTCTATCTTTGATAGACCATGTATTCCTCCAGCAATATTCCGGCTTCTCTTTTCCTTTTTAGTCACATATAGTTCAGCTGAAGGCTTTGGGACTTTTCTACCATAACCATGGAATTATTTCCTAATCACTATTTTGCATACTTTTTTCCTTTTATCAGGTAGTTTCACTGCATATTGTCTGCCTTGAGACTTATTGAACCCTACCAGCATTCATTCCTTGCTTGCCACCTACCTCTTACTGCATCTGACTGCACTATTTCATTGTTTCCTATGGCCTGTTAACAATCCTCTAGTCTCTGTGTTTCCCATTTGATAGTATTTCTGTCCCAGTCCCTGCTAGAGCTGACTAGGGCTTGGAAAAGAGGAGGGCATAAATGAAAAATAAACCTCTAGGTTTCACATCAAAACTGGAATGTTTTAATAGGATTTATGTGTTGTTTAGGAATAAAGAGTTTATTCTTTCTGCTTATGACCCAGAATCAGAAAGACTTTGAACGGCTTAGATGTACAGATTATTGAAGACTAAAACCCAGTTTCCACTGGGTACAGACTATCATAAATTCATTCCCATTTAAGGGATTAAAATGGCAAAAAGGAAAAATGAAATGCTCTAAAGGAATTTAAATCTTCCTCCTTCTAGATAATTTAATGCTCTGAGTTCTGTTTCTAAATGTTACAGTCTTCAGTGTAATTCAGGAAATCCCCAACCTATTACCTTTAGCTTTTCCAACCTCAAATGACTCCCATTAGGGCTCTGTGGCCCAAATGAAGTAGATGAAGCCAATCCTCAGAAGTGGTTCTATTTTATGAAACCGTTAATTTATACTTAATCAACCAAAAATAGATGATTTAACTTTTTCCAAATGACAAACTTTTTTGGGTTTGGGGAAGAAAGATGCAATCACTGTGTTATCTCCCATAAAGATCCATAAAAAACCCAGTGGTTAGTGTTGTCCAATAAATTAATGAACTACATTGAGAATATTGGATGCGGGGTTATTTGGTCATGGGCCCTCAAGAGAGATCAAATGGCACTGGAAACAATTTAGGGAATGGCAAGGGAAAATAATAAGAAGAAAAAGCAAGAAAAAGAAGGAAGACTGAAATCAAAATAAAACAAAAAAACAAGTCAATGTTCTTGCTTAGAAAGATAAAGCTAGATATACTTGAAGTTGAAAACATGATGAATGTAGTGAGCACAAATCCTTATATGATAGAACATCTTATATGTCTGCTCAGTGTAAGGCTGTATGTGGGGTGCTGAGTTCAAGAGAGAGATGAATAAGACAAAATTCATGTCATGGAGTGTATGCATTTTAGTGTGCCTAAATTTAGAAAAATAACTTAAATATCGATAGTGCAGGGGAGCCTGGGTGGCTCAGTGTTTAAGCGTCTGCCTTCGGCTCAGGTCATGATCTACATCGGGCTCCCTGTTCTTCAGGGAGTCTGCTTCTCCTTCTCCCATTCCCCCTGCTTGTGTTCCCTCTCTCACTGTGTCTCTCTCTGTCAAATAAATAAATCAAAATCTTTAAAAAAATATATCAATAGTGCAAACAGAACACTGCACATGTCTAAGAGATGTGTAGATAAAGCAGTAGAGTATTTCAGAGGAAGAGCAATGTCAATTGGAAGGCTCAGAGAGGGAATTATAAAGTTGTGTCTCAGATTATGAGTACAATCAAATGTGCATATATTAAAAACAAGGGCATATGATATAGAGGGACTATAGGGAACAAAGTTACATCAGTATATTAATTAAGGTAATGTTTACTGATATAACCAATAAATTCCAAATCTCAGTGGCTTCACAGAATAGGAATTTTATTCTTGCTCCCAAAATGGACATGCCTGTTCAGCAGGTGACTATCTGATAAGTGGTGATTTAATGACCATGTTCTTTCCATATTTTGGTTTCACCTACTCTCATAACTCCAAGGGACTGTACTCACCTACAATCAGCTGATAAAAAGAGAAAGAGAATAGAAAGAAATGTTTGGAAGATTTTTGCAGGCTTGGTCTGGAAGTGGTACATTACTTCTACTTATATTCCATTAACTATAACCTAGTCATGTGGCCACATTTAACTGCAAGGCATACTGGGAGATGCAAGTCTAGTGGGAATAACAGAAGGAAAATGAATTTGATGAATGAATAACTAGCTGATCTCTTCCACAGGCAGGGAGGTCTAAATGGAGAAGTAATTCAATTTGGTTGAAATAGAGGATGGGAGATAAATACTTTGAGATAAAACTAAAGAAATTGGTTGAGAACATTTTTATATTTGATTGATGGATTGTTTTATTCATTCATTCAGCAAAATTTCTTTAGCACCTGCTATATGCCAGATACTATACTAGATGTTGAGGATTCAATAAGCAATGTGTCTAGCAGAGAAGACAATTATGAGAGTAAATGTTGTAAGTACAATAATAGAGGTCTGTACAAAATGCCATAAAACTTAGAAGAGAAGAAATAACTGTGCTTAGGGAGTCTGGGATTGGAAGTGAATCAGAATGAGTCTTTTTATGTGAGGATGGTGGGCAATGGGGTATGAAACAGATATTCCAGGTAGGGGAAACATCCTAGGCAAAGGCACAGGTATATGGAAATGACAAAGGTATAGAGAATATGAGTTTTTTCACAGAATCCTAGTTTGCTAGAAATTGGCCAGTTCTACAAGTCTGAAAAATATGAATTCAGGACAAAAAGGAGAAAAAATGGGAAATGCAACATTTCACAGTGGATCATAAGTTTACAAAACTTTTTTCCTTAAGAGGTGGTATAGGCTAGTGATATACATACACACTTAGAGGTAGTTTAAAGAGATAGATTCAAGGTTGAGAAATTTACAATGTAGGAAGGTTTTAGGGGTATATTTCTAGTCCCTTGCAATTAATGGTTTGCTCAGAATATGTTGTTTGGAGTCGCTGTCGCTGTCAAAGACATGGGCTTTGAAGTCAGACAGACTTGGGTTTTTCCTAGATGTCGCTTTTGCTAATCTTGGGTGGTCTTGGGTGATTTTTGAGAGTCTTGGTTTTTCTTGTCTATAAAATTGAGACATTGATATTATATACTCCAGTGTATCAAGTAAGCTTTTTTGCCCATTATTTAATGGCTTAAAAATTACTTATTAACTCATGGTTCTGAGAGTTGACAATTTTGATTGTGCTCAGTTAAACAGTTTTCCTGCTGGCCTCACCTGAACTCATGCATGTGGCTATATTTAGCTATAGGGTTGGCCAAGGGCTAGGTGGCCTACTGTGGCCACATGTCTGGTAATTAGTGCTGGCTGTCAGTCAAGGTCATGAAGATGAATGTACCATATGTAGATAGTTGCTGTCAAAGACAGGGGCTTTGAAGTCAGCTAGGCTCTTGAGTTTGAATCCTAGATGTAGCTTGGGGGGATAGTTTGGGCTTATTCATATAGTGACACTCCAAAGATTCCCAAGAATATAAAGCTAGGGCAAGCCCCAGTGCTGAAGTGTTTTACAAGTCTCTTTGTGTCATGTTATTATCTCAGTGGCCAACACAAGTTATGTTGTCCCATTGGCCGAGCTCAGAATTAGTGTGAGAGTTGACTGTCCAAGGCCATGGATACAGGGATTAAAAAAACCCACTGGGACCAACAATCTACCACATCCAATCATGGTGTTGTTGCATAAATTAAATAGTATAATGTACTTACTATGTTGACCAAATTTATTGATGTAGTAAACATTCAATAAATAGTAATGATGAAGTTGATGATGATTAGGCATGGATCACTGTCAATGTGGAATATTTAATTGTCATTTATAGCTGAGAAAAATGTCTAATGGGGAATAGGAGACCTGGATTTTAGTCTAGCTTTGCTGTAATGTGATTTGAGGTAGGTAATTGAGACTAGAAGGACTAAGGGTAGTTTAGCCACAACAATGGACACAAATGGACAACATTTCTTTGTTAATTGCTACTCCATATAATTATTTTACCATTAATCCTATCACATCCTGCTTTACTATATTGTTCCTCAATATCCATCCCTTGCCCATCTCACCACAACCACCTTTTCCTGCCCAGCACTGCCACCACAGCACACATGACTTATTATACAACTTCTCACTCTACATCAGATATCCTGGGTACTTTTTCTTTCTGCATCTATGACCGTATTTATTAGAATGCTTATAGATACATGCAACAAAATAACCAACTGAAATGGCTTAAACACTGAGGAATTATTACCTTATATAATAACTCTGGAGGAAATAATTATTGAGTTGACTGATTGATTGAGAGGCTCAACAAATGTTAGTGCTCAGAGATGGCTACTCTGAGATTCTCTTTGGTTTTCTCCTGTTATTATTGCAAGATGGCAGCTTTCATTTCCATACATCCTGTACTCACAAGACCACATCTTGAAGCAAGAGAGAAGGGGCACTTCCTACTCCCACTTCTGGTCCCTTCCTCTCTTTTGTTTACTTATCAGAGAGGGTCAACTTCTCTCAGAACCTTCTCCTTTATTTCTCATTTACTAGAATGTGGCCACATGATTACTTCCAGACCAATCAGAGGCAAAGGGGGATAAGATTATTGTTGTCATGGTTAAATTAGATTTCTCATGGTTTATTTTCCAGATTTAGAAAGGGGCCATATTCCTTGGATATACTGTTGTAGGATATATTGTTAAAGGATAGTTGTTTTTTAAAACTTTAATCATGACTCTTATAAAGATATAAAATGGATAAGTGTCAAAAATTCATTTAACACATGAATTAAGAAGGAAACTCAGTTACAAAGAGATTCCAAAGACCAAACAAATATATAAAATCATCATGACTGCTGAAATAAATTTATTTAATTGATGCAAAACTAGCTCAATTGAACTTTCACAGAACAGAACTTATTTGCATATCTATAGAAAAGAAATATTTGTTTTACCTTCAGTTTTCTGCAAGTTATCTTCTATCTCTACAGGCTTGTAAAATAGCTCAAAGACAATGAAAGTCACAAATAACATAAATCAGATGACCTGGGAGAGTGAGCTTTAAACAATACATAGTTTTAATTTGAAGACATTTTATAGTCTTTTGCTCCATTTAAAAGTCTTTCAATTTTTTCTTATAATATGAGCAAAACCAGATTTTCTTAGCAAGGAATGAAGGGACATGGCTGTTGGATAGACCACCAACAATTAGGAAAATAAACATATTCTAATTTGCAGTGAGACTTTCATACCTCTTTACAAGGATCATTTTGGAGGTAAATGGTGAAACAGGCAGTATTGGTTGAGACAGAGAAAGTCTGATGATTTGTCCTTAGTCTAAGCCTGAGCCTACGGTGGGAATGGAACAGCAACTTGGTATCTTCATTCCTGAGGAGTTGCTAGAATTGCACATTAGGAATTTCAGCCAGAGTCACTTCTGCCATGAAAGACTGGACCATGAATGATTCCTTCTTGGAAGCTGCAGAATTTAATTTTTCTAATGTACGTGACCATTCTTTGCTCCCATTCCACCCCCTTCCTTGGTTCTTTCTGCATTTAGTGTAAATTGAATTCCAAGGGAATTATACCAGGGATCACATACTATTCATTTCAGTCTGTTAAGAGGCAATTTTTCTGTAGTACCCTGCTGGGGATTTGATAGTGAGAGGGGGTGGTGTGAAAATGTGATATCTGGTATTCTTACAGCTTTTGTCCACAATCTGGCATTTATGGGCTGCTTTATTCCTTGTCTTATACACTTTGGGATACTATATTTTTGTACCTTAATTAGTTTCAAAATTAATAAGCCATTTTTTTTCTTAAGTTCCAAACCATGCAGTGTGCTTGCCAGCACTGTTAGTGGCTCAACAAGCCTGTCTTGTCATAGGAAAGAAATCTAGTCAAGCTTTTGCTAAACACCATGTTTCGTACATATACATTTCACACATATACATCAGATTTTTCCTGTGAATAAATTGCTCCTTGAGAAAGAAATGCTCACACTTCAGAGGAATGAACATTTTTTCCACTTTGTTACACTGAAACTAAATAATGCCTACTGACCATTTCCAAGGCAAAGTCCAGGTCTACACTGATTTCTCTAGGCTAGTGGTTCTCAAGCTTTAGCCTGCATCATAATCACAGGGGGTGCTTGTTGAAACATAGATGGATGGACCGCATAGCAGAGTTTCTGATTCGACAGATCTGCATAGGACTAAGAATTAGATGTCTGTGTGGCTCAGTCGGTTAGCCATTTACCTTTGGCTCAGGTCATGATGCCAGGGTCCTGGGATCGAGTACCACATCAGGCTCCCTGCTTCTCCCTCTGCCCCTCCTCCCCAGCTCCTGCTCTCCTCTCTCTCTCTTTCTTTCACAAAAATAAATAAATCAAATATTAAAAAAAAAGAATTGACACTTATAACAAGTTCCCAGGTGATTGCTGCTGTTGCTGGCTTGGAAACTACAGTTTGAGAACCACTGCTCTAGGCCATCTACCTTCAGGAGATTCTCTCAGTTCAGGAGGCATCCAGAAATCTACACATGAGAGATAAGGGAAGTAATTTTGTTATTTCTAGAGTATTTTCTTGCCCTTCAAAGGAACCTATTTGACTTTCTACTATCTTGATTCATGAGATTATTGATATGAATAATAAAAAATGGCAGACCATTAAAAAAATCATTGTATTGAAATCACTCTAGTATTTCTAGCTTTCTGTTGATGCATGACATAGATAGGAGAAAAAATTTGAACTGAAAATTAGTAGACCCATAAACCTGAGTACTATTCTTAGCATGCACTGGCTGTGTCACTTTGGCCCATCACTGACTATTTCTGTAAATTTCATCTGTAGACAAAGACTGTGGATTGTGTTGATTGCTAAAGTCCCTTCCAGCCCTAAATTTCCATGAATCTGATCTTAAGCCAGCCTATCTGCTGGTGTGGACATTTAGAGCAAAGAAATCTAGCAGGAGAGGGGCAGTACCTTCCTCAGAACCCACAGCTATGGTTTTGCCAACCCTGATGACAAAGAGTGAAGAGAAGAGCCAAGTGGAGTTTCAAGGGATCCAGGTAAAATTGATCTGATTAGCAGGGTGTTGACCTGCTCTTTTGATAGAGCTATCACGGGGTTACTAATGAATTCCAACTGCCTGACATGGTTTTACACATTCTCACACCTGTACCCTCAGCATTGTTTCAGCACCAAAGTTCCTCAACAGGAGGAAAAACACCATCTCCACTTTTCAGTAGAAACTCTGGAGGTTTTGCTAGGAAGTGCTCTGGCTTGTTGCCTGTCTGCAATTCACTTCAGGCATCTGAAGGGTCACAGAAGAAAGGTAGATTGCCTTCTGTTTCATCTTAGAGTCCTAGAGTTCCATGCACAGCCTATGGTGAGTAGACAGAAGAGCAGAGACCCTTTGAAAGGAAATCTATTGCCAAGTCTTGCAGTCCATTGCATATGTGTGTATATGTGTTTCCTTTGCAAAACTGCGGACTCTTAGGCTAAGGTCCATGCTTCCTCCATCATTGAGTTTGTCTACTGACAGAACCAGAGCAGAAGATGTGCCTTATATAGGTATGCTGAGTGGATAAATATATGGATATCCATGCTTTGTGTGTGGAGATAAATATAAGGGTTGTTTTGTTGGTTTGTTTGTTTTTCTCAGAAAACTCTTCAGAATCAATAAAGTTATTAATGAATGAATGACTTTTATATGAAAACAAAGTTACGTCAAAGCTCAGAACATCTGTTGCCTCAATAAATAGTGAATGGATGGATGAATAAATTCTTCAATAGAAGTTTCAGTGAAAGTAGGATTGTTTTGTGGCTTTCAAAACTAGCATCTGAATTTCTAAGTCTTGATAAACTTTCAGTGGGTCCCAAAGGTAGCTCTGCAATAAAAAATAAATAAGTAAACAGCTTCTCCCTGATCTTGACTCCATGAGTCATACATATTTTTGTTTCTTCATTGTTTAATAATAATAATAATAATAACAATAATATTAAGGGCACTAATTGGGCACTAAGACCCAGGCATTGTGCAAGCCTTCTTTTTGTTTAATACTCATAGCAATCTGAGAAGTAGTTACTATAATTATCCTCAGAAAGACTGCATAATTTACTCAAGAGCATCTAGCTGTTGATGGGGGGTGGTGGGATTTTTGCCAAGGAAATCTGACCATAGTGCCATGCTTCTCACTGTTCCATCATACCAGGAGCACTGATGATAGATGAGCCTTTGGAGAAACAGCTTATGGGAGGCTGAATAATGGCCCCCCAAAGATGTCTTTGTCCTAATGCCTGAAACCTTACATGGCAAATGGGACTTTACACTGATAACTAAATTAAGGATATTGAGATGGGCAAATTACTTTGGATTATCCAGATGGGCTTAATGTAATCACAAGGTCCTTATAAGAGGGAGGCAGGAGGATCAGAGTAAGAAAAGGTCATGGACACAGAAGCAGAGGTCAGAGTGATGAGCAGAGGGGACCATGAGCCAAGGAATGGAGTCAGCCTTGAAAAACTAGAAAAAAATGAGGAAAGAGATTCTCTCCTAAACTCCCCAGAATAAATGAAGTCCCATTAACCCATTTTGGACTTCTGACCTCCAGAACTGTGAGATAATACATATGCATTGTTTTAAGCCACTATGTGGTAATTACTAGTAAATATTTAGTTTTGGCAATTTGTTACAGCAGCCATAGGAACTGATACACAGCTAATAAAACCCTGCCCTTGTTAGGAAGATGCTAACACAAGGCCTCAAATCTGCTATAACTGCTTCACAGACCTCACTCTGGAGAGAAATACCCTGTTGGTTTTGAGGCTCCCAGATTTGCCTGCTGCTTTATTTATCAGTACATAAATACATACCATTTCAGAAAGTGGATGCCATTCCCCAGCATATTCACAGCAATCAAAATAGCAAACAGACTGAAAATTGCCATAATAGCCCTTATTCTTGTCCTCACTTTGACTTATAAAATGACATGCTTACAAGATTTGTAAAAATCTCTGCTTCTCTTTGCCCCGTCCCTTTTTTCTAGATCTTTCTTTTCCCTGTGCTAAGAAATTAAGCCCCTTAGCAGGTTTCCTTTCACTGATATATATTTTGAGCGTTGTTCTTTTTTTTCTTTTTAAGTGAGCATATTTTTTCTCTTTTAATTATTTTTATGACATGTGTTGGGTTAACAACAAAAGGGAACTTTGAAATGGCAAACATAAACATGAAGAATGCAGACTCTAAATTAATTTCCCTTCTGACTTAGGGGAAAACATAGTTGGTCCCTATTTGAGTATATCAAAATTATGTGGTAGAGAAAGCAGGATTGTTTTAAACTTTAAAAAGAAGAGAAGGAAATTAATATCCTTTGGATACCTCCTGTATGTCTAATGCTTTATGCATGCTATCATATTTACTTCTCACAACCTTTAAATGCTAGGTATTTTCTCCATTTTTTGGATCCAGAAGAGTAAAATAACTTGTACAAGGTCTCACAGCTTTGAAAGATAAGAGCCAGATATTACCTGAGCCCTAGACTATTGTAAACCCCATAAAGAGAGGGTTTCCTTCCTGTGCCATCTTCAAGGTGAAGAGTATCTTTTCCTCTCAGCCCACCACCAAGTAGCTTTCTGAGAACTTCCTGATACCTGGGAGCAGGCATGGGCTCTAGAACTATGGGTCCTATTTCTTCTGGAAGTTTCTTGTCTGCCATCAGTAGTCCCTCCACTTCAAAGTCATCTTCCTCTTCTCCAAGTTGCTCATTGACTCAAATAAATAAAATAAAGATTTTATTTATTTATTTGACAGAGAGAGAGAGAGAGAGAGAGAGCACAAGCAAGGGGAGCAGCAGGCAGAGGGAGAGGGAGAAGCAGGCTCCCTGTGGAGAAAGGAGACAGATGCTGGGCTCAATCCCAGGATCCAAGGATCATGACCTGAGCGGAAGGCAGACACTTAACCATCTGAGCCACCCAGATGTCCCTCATTGACTTAAATTCTTGCCTTCGTTCTTCCATCTCATGTGCATGTCATGTTTGATAGAGACACAATGTTTGGAGAGGGGAGCCTAGGTGGCTCAGTCCTTAAGCATCTGCTTTCAGCTCAGGTCATGATCCCAGGGTCCTGGGATGGAGCCCCACGGGCTCCCTGCACGGCAGGGGGCCTGCTTCTCCCTCTCCTGCTGCACTCCCCCTGCTTGTGTTCCTGCTCTCGCCATCTGTCTCTCTGTCAAATAAATAAATAAATAAATAAATAAATAAATAAATAAATAAATAATAATCTTAAAAAAAAAGAATGTTTGGAGAGAAGGCCTTTGTGATATTATTATGACACATCTATGTACTCCATCCACACCATGCTTCACCCAAAAATATGGTGTTCTCCCATGCACTTGTGAAACTGGATTTTTCCTTTGGCATCTCTTGCCATTAGTTTCAAATGTTGGTGCTCATTACAAATAAATCTGATAATGATGACACTCTTATAATGTTATCTGATATTGGTGTATATAAAAAGGCAGAATATAAATTTGGATAATCAAGTGTGGGGGAGAGAAACAGAAGAATGGGATGAGGAAAGAACATAAATCAGTGACTTGGAAAAAGAAAAGCTTCTATGATTTTATGTTAAGCAAAGCTAGACAAGTTACGACTAAGTGCACTTAGAGGGGCAAATACTTAGTCCTTTGACAAGCATGGGGTCTCCATGCTTTCCACTGCACTTTGCTGGTGTAGGCGTTGGTGTTGTCTAAAACCAAATTGCAACCCTGATGAAGACAGGAGAAAGAACATTTGGTGGACAATAGGCTGTCTCTGCACACTGGATCTTTCCCTTTTTTGTCTTCCCACCTCCCCCTAATTCATGTTCCACGCTAGCCTGAGCTCCTGTAGACTGAACCTATGGAACACATCATCCAGTTCCCCTTGAACTCTCTTTTCATTGGGTTTAGCCAGTGAAAGAAACTAGCAGGAGATTTTAGCTTTGGGGGATAGAGAAGGTGGGACATTTCTTTCTTGCTGTTTCTTATTCCATGTTATAGTTCTTGTGATGTCTATACCCTATCATTACTATAGATATTGGCCCTTCTGCGATAGGTTCAAGTCTCACTGGACTTCAGTAACATTGTTTCCTCACTTCGCCCCTTCATATGTAGGAGCAATAATAACTTTCCACTTTTGTGAACCTCTGGGTGTCTCAACCTCCTTCACTTGTTGGCTTAAATTGCCTGCTCTTAATGTGAATGGTACCCTCATTAAAACCTCTTCATCCCAACTATCTGTTTATAATTCTATTTCCTGATGTTACCCCAACTGAGCACAATTCCTTTTCAGAACTTCCCTGCAATCATGAGTATTTCATTTTTCAGTTCTGTCCCAGTATCAGAATTACCCATGTTTTAAAATCTTAAGTTCATTTATTTGCTTGTTTTCTTTTGTAAATGGGGAAATAACCTCACCTGTTTCACAGAGGGAACTCTGTGAAAGGTAAAGTAGTGCCTCTTTAAAAGTGGCATGGATTTTGTTTCCCTGGAGAGTCAAATGAGTGCCTCCCTGGAAATAAAATCCACATTTGATACAGGACCCTGCTCTCTTTCCTTAGTATAAAATCTCTCTGACAGGGGTTTTCCTTATTATATAACATTGGGGTTCCACTGTGCTTGTTTTTGTGCCCTACAGTGTCACTCTATAACTGCACAATATCTATGTCCCTAAATGTTCCAGACATTTTTAGAAAATTTAACATAGCTATCTGCAATAAAATGTTATGAAGAGTTGGAGTCTTACCTCAACCAGGCAAAAGCCTGATTAAAAAGATCTTGTGCTGGCTCTGAAGGTCAGCATTTATGGCACTATATTATTTATAAATAATGTGAGAATTATTATAGCAATAAAAGTTGGTGTTCCAAAGAATGGGCATATTAGAGATGGCTAAATTATGGTGACATTGAGACCATAGGTCACATCTGAAGCTTCCTTTCAGACCAGTGGAAAATTACCACCAAGTTGACTGCAAAGCTACAGGAAAGTCTTGAAAGACATAAAGAACAGTGGGGAAATTTCTATACATTTGACTAGGAGGAGGAATGAGTAAGACTAGGTTGATCCAAGGAGCTGGGAGTCTTGAGTAATTTAGCATTCTTTCTCAGTCTCAACATTTCTGCCTAACATTTTTTCTCTGAATCTGAGTAAAAGTCATGCTCTGGTCAGAATACCAGAATCTCAAATAGAAATATGCAGCTTAGGGTGCCTGGGTGGCTCAGTTGGTTAAGCGACTGCCTTCGGCTCGGGTCATGATCCTGGAGTCCCGGGATCGAGTCCCGCATCAGGCTCCCTGCTGGGCAGGGAGTCTGCTTCTCCCTCTGACCCTCCTCCCTCTCATGCTCTCTGTATCTCATTCTCTCTGTCTCAAATGGATGAATAAAATCTTTAAAAAAAAAAAAAAGAAATATGCAGCTGAAGAAACTGAGAGGATGAGATGGATACTGTGTTTTCCATCCTCCCAAAAGAGAACAGGTTGGGTTAATCACAAATCATGAATAGGACCTTAACCCACAAACCCCACTGCCCCTCTCATAAAAGATCAGGAAGCACCATAGTTCCCTGTTTATGCCATTACATGGCCAAGGTTCAGACAACTCACAGGTTTAAGGGAGAGTTATAGGAAAGTCCTTTCTCCTTGAAGGAAAGTTTTAGAAGTACAGAATTCTTGGAATACTTTCAGTAATTATCCCTGTGGAGATAGAGTCCACTTGATTGCTGAAGAACACAATTTTATCAGGAGACCTGTGATTTTTCTTAAACAAATACTCATTTGGAAAGACTATTCTATATGATGTCCCTACTTCACCCCTTCTCTGATTTAAATGCCTCAAACTGGAAGATCAGTTTTCATTCAAATGCTGAGTTAACAGGTGTTTATTACTCCAGGAATCAAGACAGTTTTAAAAGTTCAACTCTACTTCTGACTGATTCTGAAACGTTTGAGATGGGAAAGAGCTCAGAAAATGATTTTCAAAACCAGTCGTCTAATCATACTATTTCTGGCTATGGGCAAGAAATTGATTTAGTTAAGAAAAACCATTCTTGTGGCATTTGTAAAATAAGAATCACCAGGAGGGTCTTGCTGTGCTGGAAGATCTCTTTGTCCAAAAAGCATCAGAGATGCAAGTAAACTGAACAAGTGGGGGAAGAAAAATAACCCTCCAATCCTTTGATAGACTGCCATCTCTCCATGTTTTTGTTTTGTTTTCCCTATGTTTTGGCACTGTAAATGTTTTTGTTTTTCCTTGGAGTTTGTTTCATATAGTGTAAAATTACTATAAATATTTTTTTCTTTCTCTAAGGAAAATTCATTCTTCTATAGGTCTGTTAAAGTTCTTAGGCAACCTTGAAACTACTAATTATGTAGGGGTTATACTGGGAAGGAGGTAGATTCCATTCAAGGGTGATTACCATGTAATCCAGAGAGCATAAATAATAATGTACTTAGTGCAGAAGAGTTGCAAAAAGTCACAGCCATTTCTTAGCTATGTGTGCCTGGGGGAAAAATAAGAACTCAAACATTTGTGATTTATGATTCCTTCATCTCTGTTAGGAGCTGTCATATATATTTCTAATCTTTTCCTTATGAAAATAAAAATAATCTTCAGTATTGCATGTTTCTTTTTCCCTTGACATTTTGCATCCTTAGGTCAGTGTTGGGCTGCTTAACACGAGTTTGTAGGACAGCATTGTGGGGAAGCAGAAGCAAAGCCACTAGATTTGGTTGGCTGGAAGGCAAGTTGTACTCCGTAGTTCTATAATCTATATCCCTATTTTATTTTCAGTTTCTACCACAGAAATTTTTGCACTTTGGAAAAGAGAAAGATCTAGTTTCTCAGATTCAGGATTTAAGGTTTCATTGTTTGAAAATTCACCGTGTACCCTCCTGTGGTTTCAAATTCCTCCACTCTTAAATTAATAGTGGATAGAAAGGTACTAAAGAAAGGTGTTTAAAAATTGGTATTTAATTGAGACTTCTCCCATAATGAAGAATTCCAAAGAGAAAGTTGGCATGTCTCTCAAATACAGACCAAATTTTATGGATTTGCCAGTCTTTTTTTTTTTTTTTTTTTTTAAGATTTTATTTATTTATTTGAGACAGAGAGAATGAGAGACAGAGAGCATGAGAGGGAGGAGGGTCAGAGGGAGAAGCAGACTCCCTGCCGAGCAGGGAGCCCGATGCGGGACTCGATCCTGGGACTCCAGGATCACGACCTGAGCCGAAGGCAGTCGCTTAACCAACTGAGCCACCCAGGCGCCCTGGATTTGCCAGTCTTAAGAAATATAAACAGTCTATCCCAGCCCGCTTAAATAGGGAGGATATAATACATCCTCTATTATTCTTCGTTGTGGTGACATTTAGTTGATCTTGAATGTATGGAGTGTTTCTTCAGTAGCTTCATATGTTTATTAACCACATGGACCATATCATTTAATTTTTTGTCTCCTCCCCAACGCTGTATACATGTTCTTATGTACACAAAATTGACACAAACCTCTGAAGCCAAATTAGAATTCATTGTAATAATTCTGGAAATGCATCATTAGTCAGAACAGACTAAAATATGCTGCATCAACAAATGACCTGAAAATATCAGCAGCTTATAACACCCTGGGATTCAAGCAAATAGAGCAGTCTCTAGATGGCAAAGAAAATGAGAGATATTGAACCATGTGCTTTTATCATGGCAGAGAAAATGAGAGATATTGAACCATGCGCTGGGTCTTAAAGCTACTGCTTTGAGGGGACACGCATCACTTCTGCCCACATTTCATTGGTCAGAGTAAGTCTTATGGCCACTCACTGAAGGGAGAAAAAATGAAATACTGGGCAAACCATAATGTAATATCCACAGGAGACATAGACGTTAGAAACAAGACATATTGGGGCAATATTTAGTCTGTATATATCCTTCCAGCCTTAGGCCAGGCACTTACCAGCCATTACTCACCACTTGCCTGTCTCTCCTAACCTTGGGTATGATTAAATTAATCGGTTAAAGAAATCTGGTATGTATTTCATGTGATTAATGCCTTGGAAAACAATTGCAGTAGATTGCATTGATTTGTTTCATTTTACATACTTGAAATTAAAGGCTTATGAAGTCTACATGCAAATTTATGCAAAGTGGGATGCAAATTCATATTGTGAACTATGAGTCCCAGCATTCCCCCCCTGCCTTAGAAGAAGAGCTGCACCATTGAATATGCATGTACTGCATATGGTGCTGCTCTTTTCAAATAGCGACTCAGAGCCAGCAGCCAAATAAATCCCAATGACATCGACTGAGCAACAAACAAAAGTTTAGTCATTTAGGAACAAAAATTGAGCTTCAAAGGCTCAATATTTTTAGGGTCAATATCTTCAAACAAGATTTGAGTTAACAAATGCACTGTTCCCTGGACTCAGTGAATGGGGCAGAGGCATACTGGTGAACAAAAGAGGTACTAGTGGAACACACCCTGGAATTTCATTCTCTTGATTACTTGCTTCTGGTGATGACTTGGCTGGCTGGATCAAATAAATCTTCATTGCCACAAGCCAGTGCCCATGTATGCTGACAATATTTTTCCCTCATTTGTACCCATCAGTGGGGGATTCTGGTTCCAAGATTCAGACAGGGAGTGATTATTAAGATAATCTCAGAGAGAGGAGCAAATTTTGCACCTGAGTGCTTTCAAATCAGGCATAGGGGAAAAATTAACTACTTGTAGGAATGCCAGTTAGAAACAATATCTTGATTGGCCTGCAGGTGGTACTCAGATGATTCTTCTGAGCTCATTCTGTTCTTGCAAGACCCCAATTTTGCTTTGATACTAAGTACATGTAAAATATTTTTGGTAAATGTTTATAAACAAACTGATATGGGGTGCAGCCTCATGAGGGTTCTTCTAATTTGATGCTAATGAATTCAGCATTTAGTCATTTAGTTATTCATTCATTTATCAAATACTTTTTTTGGTTACCCTCCAAGTACCAGGCAGGGACCTCAGGTACAAGAAAGAATGATATGCATCCCCTGTCCTTGAGAACTACCAACCAACCTACTGAGCTACCTGAAGCTTTTCATAATGTCAAGGACACTGTTTCTGGATGGCTTTTAAAAGTAAAGGCTTATGAATCACATTAAGAAATATACTAGGTGGAAGGAGGGAGCAATGAGATCTTTCCATGTGATGTTTATGGAACAACCCTCCATTACAGCAACTGTTTTTATAAAAATATATTTAGGAAAATATTTCTCAGCCATGGCTTAGGTTTCAAACAACATTTAGTACAACAAAATTTTACTACAATAAATGTGTTTCAAATGTCCCCTGGAGTTTGTCATAATGGAGTTTGATCTATGAATTTTAAAAATATGCCAGTGATTTCGATATTTTACTTATAAAAAAATTTCCCAGAGAGAATGGAAAAGGGAAATATAGACTATGTTGGAGGCATAAAATGACCAAGGAGTTAAGAGACCTATGTTTCCTGTATTTACCTTTGGACTGTGGCCTTAAGGCAATCATTCAAAATTGGTATGTCAGTGACAAATGTGTGAAAGTTCCCCACAAAGATCAATGCAGGAATACAAAGTTAAGTCACCATATAGGCTGAGAGGCAGTCTGATGAAAGCAACAATCATCAAAAGATGGCTATTAATAAACAAAAGAATAATAATCATAATGGCATGAAGTCATTGTGTCTAAGTATGCAGTAAGAACTGAGATAAGAGTGTTTATTTGTTACATCAGCTCAATATGTCCATTTTATAGGTTAGGACACTAAGGAGCAAGACTGGTATTCAGTTTGGATCCACATCCTCTTTTTTCCCCAGGCATTAAACCTCTTCTGGGGAGAGCTTCTCTCCCACAGCTGAGAGCCAAGGAGGCTGTCAGAGCAAGAAAGTACACATTAGCTTGACATCAGTGAAAGACAACTTACAGAAGCCTGCTCATTCTGACCTGTTCAATGAGCTCAACTAATCCAATCCAATGACCAAAGAAATTGCTTCTTCTTTTATTTCTTTGACTGAAAAAAATCATGGAAGCAGGAGAATGGAAGGGACCACTTTCTGGTTTCCCACATCTTGGCATATTTCAAGTGGATATCACATATAGTAGGTTGTATAGTACAATTTCTAATTCCAGTACCTGTGACTGTGGCCTTACCTGGAGATAGAATTGTTGTTGATATAGTTAACTAAGATGAGTTCAAGATGGAGTAGGGTGACACCTAAATTCAATGACTGGTAACTTTATAAGAGAAGGAAGATGGAGATTTGGACACAGAGACACAGATACATAGGGAAGAAGGCTACATGAAGGTGGAAGAGGCGGGATTATTAGTGATGCACAATATAAGCTACAGGACACCAAGGATTGCTGACAATAACCAGAAACTAGGAAAGAGGCAAGGAAGGATACTTCTCTAGAATCTTCAGAAGAAGCACAAAACTACTGACACCCTGATTTTGGACTTCTACCCTCAGAACTAGGAGAAAATATATTTCTGTTGTTTTAAGCTACCTGGTTTGTGGTATTTGTTATGGAAGCCCTTGGGAGGCTAATCTACTACATTTCTTGTCTCTCTCCTTTGTATTTTCTATTTTGTTATAACAACCATCACCTATTTCAGACCTTTGTCTCCATTACTTGAACTCTTATCATGGGGTTTTTCTGGTCTGGCTGCAAACTCTTCTTTTCTTTTGCAGTGCATCCTTTCCACCATTTCCAGAATCATTTTTCAGAAGTCCAGGTCCAATTATGCTATACCTCCACTGTTCTAAGTTTTCAGTGCTCCCCAACATTTGACACCCCCATCCTGGGACTCAAGACTCCCTATGAGAAGTCTCTAACTCACCTGCTCACCACTGTGGTCTCTCACATCTTTGTCATCCTGATCCTGTGAGTCCATGGTTAATTCAATTATTATTATTTCTTAAATCTGAATTCAGCTCAAATGAAGTTTCAGCATGCCCTGTCTATGAGCTTCATTTTTCCTCCTTGTTGCTTTCCCATCTACATATTCCAGTCCTGCTAAAGATGCCACCGTCTCCCTCTCTTTTTTTGCTGAAGCCCATGGTTGTCCTTCACTCTTCACAAATGCTGTCTCCTCATAGTCTTTCCCAGTTGTACTAACTTGGTGGTCTCGTCCACCTATGACACTCCCATAATTTCCCCTCTTCAATAATAATTAACATTCATTGAATTCTTCCCATGGACCAGCCACTGTGCTAAGAATTTTTTAAAAGATTTATTTATTTATTATTTTTAGAGAGAGAGAAAGGGAGAGAGCATGGAGGGGAGGGGCAGAGGGAGAAGGAAAGAGAGAATCTCAAGCAGATTCCTACTGAGCATGGAGCCTGACACGGGGCTTGATCTCACAACTCTGAGATCATGACCTGAGCTGAAATCAAGAGTTGGACACCTAACCAACTGAGCCACCCAGGCACCCCTGTGCTAAGGATTTAACTTATAGATTATCACACTTCATCCTCACAACAATTCTACTTGTTAATTTTACAGAAAAACAAAACAAAACAAAACACCAAAAATGAAGCCTAGAATTAGTGTCTTGATGGAGAGCACAGCTAACAAATGGTGGAATTGGCTTAAGTTCTGGGTTGCTGAAATCCCAGTACTATGTTTCTCACCATTACACAATGCCACCTCTGTGATAGCTTCATTGTTCTTGAGTTATCATGATGTCTTGGCTCTTCTTCTTGCCTCATATTCTCTACTAGATTTGCAGCTCCTTGTGAATGGGGTCTGCATCTAATTCATGCTGGTTTCTCTGCAGGGCTTGATGTAGTTGGGAAAACTCTGGATTAGGAGGTAAGACAAGCCAGTTTTAGGCTCAACTCTGCCATGAAGCAATGGTGTGGCTTGACCAATCATATCACCTCTGTGGGCCGCTCTGACTGTAAGATTCAATAATTACCATGGCTCAGAGCTTGTGCTGTATTAGTAGAGCAACATACATTGATTTAACTTAATTAGGAACACCTCCAGTCATGACTGAGACCTTTAGACAAACTGGAAGGCAAGAGCCCTTGGGTGAAATGCTCATTTGACTAATTGTTCTTTTGTCCAGAAACATTGCTTAAAGCTTAAAGTGAACACTCTCATGAAAGACCCCCTTAGAAGAGAGATGGATTATTTGCTAAAGGCAAGTCACTTAGTTTTTTCTGTTGTCACTTTAAATCAGAGGGATTTTCTATTTGTAACAAGTCTTAATTTATTAAACAACTCCCAACACATGGTATAAGGCATAAGATTTAGCAGTAGATTTTAAGACCAGTTTTAAGGCATCTAGGGTAGTATCAAGATGTTTAAAGATCATATTTAAATTGAGACATTAAAAACAAAAAGATTTCTCAGCTTTTCAACCATCAAAACATTTGGCGTCGCTTTCTTTCCTAGGCCCCAAATAGCCATGCAATCATCGCTCTGTGTTTTACATGCAATTCTACAGCTAAGTACATCATTATTTAGACTCCACAGATTATATGGTAATCATGGATTTACTGTAAACCCAATTTAATTTCTATGGAATTACTGATTTTAAGGTTGCAAAACAATATTGTTTACAAGGCAGTATAATAGCACTCAAAATGAATGCTGATTAGAACTAATAAACAAAGGAATGCATAGCTTTCAGATTAAGCCTAACTAGTTAGAGTGATCAATATGGTAATCAAGGCTTTTTAAGAGCATACCTGTTGAGCACCTACTCTGCGGTCTCCCTACAATTTAACTAAGGATATGGACAAGAAGCAGAGATCATTTTATTATAAAATTCAAGAATAATTCTTATAATGGGTCACCTCATTTATCTATTTGCTTGTTTTAACTAATAACACTAATCTTGTGTTTGAAATTTGAATTTTTAATAACCAAGGTATTGAATTCTTGGTTAGGTTAGTCTTTGAAGCATCTCCTTGAAACCTAAATGTTGCACATTCAATCCATTCCACCTTAAACTTGCTCTCATTATAATTTCCCAGAAACCAATGAAATGTGTCTGAATTTAGAGGCACAGGTGGGAACATGAATGGATAAATTAATACCCCTCAACTCAACAAACTTTGAGGTGTATTGGACAAGATGATGGGTATGGTTTAAAGTTAGTGGTGTTTAACAAAGACCCCATCAAAAAGGAGAATTACAGACCAATATCCCTGATGAACATGGATGCAAAAATTCTCACCAAAATACTAGCCAATAGGATCCAACAGTACATTAAAAGGATTATTCACCATGACCAAGTGGGATTTATCCCTAGGCTGCAAGGTTGGTTCAACATCCACAAATCAATCAATGTGATACAATACATTAACAAAAGAAAGAACAAGAATCATATGATCCTCTCAATAGATGCAGAAAAAGCTTTTGACAAAGTACAGCATCCTTTCTTGATCAAACTCTTCAGAGTATAGGGATAGAGGGTACATACCTCAATATCACAAAAGCCATCTATGAAAAACCTACAGCAAATATCATTCTCAATGGGGAAAAACTGAGAGCTTTCCCCCTAAGGTCAGAAACATGGCAGGGATGTCCACTCTCACCACTGCTATTCAACATAGTATTGGAAGTCCTAGCCACAGCAATCAGACAACAAAAAGAAATCAAAGGCATCCAAATTGGCAAGGAAGAAGTCAAACTCTCACTCTTTGCAGATGATATGATACTTTGTGTGGAAAACCCCAAAGACTCCACCCCAAAACTGCTAGAACTCATACAGGAATTCAGTCAAGTGGCAGGATATAAAATCAACGCACAGAAGTCAGTGGCATTCCTATACACCAACAACAAGACAGAAGAAAGAGAAATTAAGGAGTTGATCCCATTTACAATTGCACCCAAAACCATAAGATACCTAGGAATAAATCTAACCAAAGAGGCAAAGGATCTGTACTCGGAAAAGTATAAAATACTCATGAAAGAAATTGAGGAAGATACAAAGAAATGGAAAAATGTTCCATGCTCATGGATTGGAAGAACAAATATTGTGAAGATGTCAATGCTGCCTAGAGCAATCTACACATTCAATGCAATCCCCATCAAAATACCATCCACTTTTTTCAAAGAAATGGAACAAATAATCCTAAAATTTGTATGGAACAAGAAAAGACCCCGCATAGCCAGAGGAATGTTGAAAAAGAAAAGCAAAGCCGGCGGCATCACAATTCCGGACTTCCAGCTCTATTACAAAGCTGTCATCATCAAGACAGTATGGTACTGGCACAAAAACAGACACATAGATCAATGGAACAGAATAGAGAGCCCAGAAATGGACCCTCAACTCTATGGTCAACTCATCTTTGACAAAGCAGGAAAGAATGTCCAATGGAACAAAGACAGTCTCTTCAACAAATGGTGTTGGGAAAATTGGATAGCCACATGCAGAAGAATGAGACTGGACCATTTCCTTACACCACACACAAAAATAGACTCCAAATGGTTGAAAGACCTCTATATGAGACAGGAGTCCGTCAAAATCCTAAAGGAGAACACAGGCAGCAACCTCTTTGACCTCAACCGAAGCAACTTCTTCCTAGAAACATCGCCAAAGGCAAGGGAAGCAAGGGCAAAAATGAACTATTGGGACTTCATCAAGATACAAAGCTTTTGCAAAGCCAAGGAAACAGTCAAGAAAACCAAAAGACAACCGACAGAATGGGAGAAGATATTTGCAAATGACATATCAGATAAAGGGCTAGTATCCAAAATCTATAAAGAACTCATCAAACTCAACACCCAAAGAACAAAGAATCCAATCAAGAAATGGGCAGAAGACATGAACAGACATTTTTCCAAAGGAGACATCCAAATGGCCAACAGACACATGAAAAAGTGCTCAATATCGCTCGGCATCAGGGAAATCCAAATCAAAACCTTAATGAGATACCACCTCACACCAGTCAGAATGGCTAAAATTAACAAGTCAGAAAATGACAGATGTTGGCAGGGATGCGGAGAAAGGGGAACCCTCCTACACTGTTGGTGGGAATGCAAGCTGGTGCAGCCACTCTGGAAAACAGTATGGAGGTTCCTCAAAAAGTTGAAAATAGAGCTACCCTATGATCCAGCAATTGCACTACTGGGTATTTACCCCAAAGATACAAAAGTAGGGATCCAAAGGGGTACGTGCACCCCGATGTTTATAGCAGCAATGTCCACAATAGCCAAACTGTGGAAAGAGCCAAGATGTCCATCGACAGATGAATGGATAAAGAAGAAGTGGTATATATATACAATGGAATATTATGCAGCCATCAAAAGAAATGAGATCTTGCCATTTGCAACGACGTGGATGGAACTGGAGGGTATTATGTTGAGTGAAATAAGTCAAACAGAGAAAGACATGTATCATATGATCTCACTGATATGAGGAATTCTTAATTGCAGGAAACAAACTGAGGGTTGCTGGAGTGGGGGTTGGGGTGGGAGGGTTGGGGTGACTGGGTGATAGACACTGGGGAGGGTATGTGCTCTGGTAAGCGCTGTGAATTGTGCAAGACTGTTGAATCTCAGATCTGTACCTCTGAAACAAATAATGCAATATATGTTAAGAAAAAAAAAGAAGAAGAAGGTAGCGGGAGGGGAAGAATGAAGCGGGGGAAATCGGAGGGGTAGACGAACCATGAGAGACGATGGACTCTGAAAAACAAACAGGGTTCTAGAGGGGAGGGGGGTGGGAGGATGGGTTAGCCTGGTGGTGGGTATTGAGGAGGGCACATTCTGCATGGAGCACTGGGTGTTATGCACAAACAATGAATCATGGAACACTTCATCTAAAACTAATGATGTAATGTATGGGGATTAACATAAGAATAAAAAAATAAATAAATAAAGAATATATAGATCAATCAAGAAATCAAAGAAGAACTGAAACAATTCATGGAAATCAATCAGAACGAAAACACATCGGTCCATAACCTATGGGATACTGCAAAGGCGGTCCTAAGAGGGAAATACATAGCCATCCAAGCCTCACTCAAAAAAATAGAAAAATCCCGAATTCACCAACTAACTCTACACCTTAAAGAACTAGAGAAAAAGCAACAAACGACGCCTAAGCCACACATTAGAAGAGAAATAATTAAAATTAGAGCAGAAATCAATGAATTAGAAACCAGAAACAGAGTAGGTCAGATCAATGAAACTAGAAGTTGGGTCTTTGCAAGAATTAATAAGATTGATAAACCACTGATAAACCACTGGCCAGACTTTGGTATCGCTTATCTCTCGAATTCTGCCCTCGTGATCCAGTAGTTGTTTCTCTCTCTTTTTCTCAGCTTCTTTATTTTCCATCATTTCATCTTCTATATTACTGATTCTCTCCTCTGCCTCATTTATTCTAGCAGTTAGCGCCCCCATTTTTGATTGCACCTCATTAATAGCCTTTTTGATTTCTACTTGGTTGGATTTTAGTTCTTTTACTTCTCCAGAAAGGGTTTCTCTAATAACTTCCATATTTATTTCAAGCCCAGCTAGTATCTTTAAAGTGATGATTCTGAACTCTAGATCTGACATCGTACTAATGTCCATATTGAGTAGGTCCCTGGCAGTCGGTACTACCTCTTGTTCTTTTTGTTGAGGTTATTTTTCCATCTTGTCATTTTGTGCAGAGGAGAATAGATTAATGAGAGAACAAAATGCTAGCAGAGTAACAACGTCCCCAGAAAATATACTCTAAACAAATCAGAAAAGACCTGAAGCAGTGGGAAAAGAAAGGGAAAGAGAGAAAAAAGAGAAAGAAAAAAAAGAAAAAGATAAAGATAAAGATAAAAACAAATACAAACAAAACAAAACAACAACAACAACAACAACAACAAAAAAACAGAATGTGATCAAATATGATCAGGCTGGTATATAGATCAGTGCCACACACTAGATTTGGGGTGTATTTTGGTCTTTTAGAAGAAAGGCCTCCAAAATTTTAAAGAAAGAAAAACTTATATATGTACAAAAATAAGGGTTGATATGATGAAGGGATGGAATATGACTGTAAAGATGAAAATTATAAAAAATTTTATAAAAGGAATTGATAAGAAGTTGTTTGAAAAAAAAAAGAAGAGGATTTAAAAAAAGAAAAAAGAAAAAAAAAGGGAGAGGATGTGATCAGGCAGGGGAATAGAAAACACCATATACTAGAGTTTTAGGGTATATTTTAATCTGTTAGAAGAAACTATCTCAAAATTTTAAAGAGAGAACAACTTATATACATAAGCCAAAAATACGGGTAACTACTATGAAGGGATAGAGTATGACTCTAAAAATGAAAAATAAAAATGTTTTTTTTTTAAAAAAAGGGATTGATAAGATGTTGGTTGAAAAAGAGAAAAAGAAAAATTCAAATAGAAAAAAGAAAAAAAACAAAAAAAGACAGTTAAAAAAATTAACTTTGAAAAACTAAAGAATCATGGTAAAAAAGCCATGAATTCTATGTGCAGTATTCCCCTAGCGCTGGAGTTCTGCCGTTCTCATTGATGGGTAAACTTGGTCTTGGCTGGCTGTTCTCGCTGATCTTCTGGGGAGGGGCCTGTTGCCATGGTTTCCAAATGTCTCTGCCGGAGGCGGAATTGCCCCGCCCTTGCCCCCTCCCGGCTAAGTAATCTGCTTGGGTTTGCTCTCCGGGGCTTTTGTTCCCTGCGAGTTTTCCGTACAGCTTTGGAGGCGGAGAGTGAAAATGGCGGCCTCCCAATCTCTGCCCCGGAGGAGCCGAGAACTCGGGCCCCGCTCCTCAGTAAGCCCCAGAGAAAAGCCGTCAGTCACTCCCGTCTCCCCGGTCTCCGGCCACACTCCATGCTCACCCGGCCTGTGACCGCGCGTTTCTATCTCTGGCACCCGGCCCCGTGTGGAGTCTCCAAACCCAGCAGATCCCTGCGGTGCACTCCCGCGTGGCTCCTCTTGGGGGAGGAAGGTGAGTCTCCCTGGATCTGCCGCTTGTTGGGTCCCTGCTGGAGGAGCAGTGGCCCGACTGTGCCGCGGATCACGGTTTATGGCAACCCCGAGCTGAGAGCCCTTGCCTGGGCTCTGCCTCTGCAGCCGGCTTCCCTGCTCCGTTACCTGGGAGTTTGCCACACTCAGGCACCCCCGGTCTTTCTGTGACCCCGAGGGTCCTGAGACCACACTGTCTCGGAGGGTTCCACCCCCCGCTTAGCCACCAGAGTGACGTCCCTCGGTGGAGCCGACTTTTAAAAGTTCCGATTTTGTGCTCCGTGGCTCTATCACTTGCCAGAAGCGGCCGACGGAGGCCCCTCCCCCACCGTCTATCCTCCCAAATATCGCCTCGGATTCACTTCTCCGCACGTCCTACCTTCCAGAAAGTGGTCGCTTTTCTGATGAGAGAGTTGTTGCTCTTCTTTTCTTCGATCTCCTGTTGAGTTTGTAGGTGTTCAGAATGGTTTGATCCCTATCCAGCTGAATTCCTGAGAGGAGACGAAATCCAGGTCTCCTACTCCTCTGCCATCTTGCTCCGCCCCCTGATCCATATATTCTTGAGCAGAGTGGTCTTTAGCTTCCAAGTGTTTGAATTTCTGGCAAATTTTTTTCTTGTGATTGAGTTCCAATTTTAGAGCATTGTGGTCTGAGAATATGCAGGGAATAATCTCAATCTTTTGGTATCAGTTGAGACCTGATTTGTGACCCAGTATATGGTCTATTCTGGAGAAAGTTCCATGTGTGCTCGAGAAGAATGAGTATTCTGTTGTTTTAGGGTGGAATGTTCTGTAAATATCTATGAGGTCCATCTGGTCCAATGTATCATTCAAAGCTCTTGTTTCCTTGTTGATTTTCTGCTTAGATGATCTGCCCATTGCTCAGAGTGGAGTATTGAGGTCTCCTACAATTAACGTATTGTTATCAATATGATTCTTTATTTTGGTTAACAGTTGGCTTATGTAGATGGCTGCTTCCATGTTGGGGGCATAGATATTTACAATTGTTAGATCTTCTTGTTGGATAGACCCTTTAAGAATGATATAGTGTCCTTCTGTGTCTCTTATTACAGACTTTAGTTTAAAATCTAATTTGTCTGATATAAGAATTGTTACCCCAGCTTTCTTTTGAGGTCCGCTGGCATGGAAGATAGATCTCCATCCCTTCACTTTCAGTCTGGATGTATCTTTAGGTTCAAAATGAGTCTCTTGTAGACAGCATATGGTTGGGTCCTGTCTTTTTATCCAATCCGCAACCCTGTGCCATTTTATGGGAGCATTTAGGCCATTCACGTTCAGAGTGATTATTGAAAGATATGAATTAATTGTCATCATGTTGCCTGTGAAGACGTTTTTATAGATTGTCCCTGTAAATTTCTGTTGTAGATCACTCTTGGGGTCTTTCTCCTTTTATAGAACCCCCCTTAATATTTCTTGCAGGGCCGGCTTAGTGGTCACATATTCTTTCAGCTTCTGCCGGTCGTGGTAGCTCTGCATCTCTCCATCCATTCTAAATGACAGCCTTGCCAGATCAAGTATTCTTGGCTGCATGTTCTTCGCATTTAGTACACTGAATATGTCTTGCCAGGCCTTTCTGGCTTGCCAGGTCTCTGTGGATAGGTCTGACGTTATTCTGATGTTCCTCCCTCTGTACGTAAGGAATCTCTTCCCCCTAACTGCCCTTAAGATGGTTTCCTTGGTTCTAAGATTTGCAAGTTTTACTATTACATGCCGGGGTGTTGGCCTGTTTTCCTTGATCTTAGGAGGGGTCCTCTCTGCCTCTAGGACTCGAATGTTTGTTTCATTCCCCAGATTAGGGAAGTTCTCAGCCTACGATTTGCTCAAATACATCTTCTAGCCCTCTCTCTCTCTCCACTCCCTCCGGGATTCCAATGATTCTGACATTGGAACGCCTCATGGTGTCACTTATTTCTCTGATTCTATTTTCATGGGTTCTGAGTTGTTTTTCCCTAGCCTCCTCTTTTCCCTTTTTATCTATTATACTGTCTTCCAGATCGCTTATTCTCTCTTCTGTCTCAGTTACCCTAGCTGTTAGATGATCTAGATTGGCTTGGATCTCATTGATAGCATTTTTAAGTTCTGCCAATTCCCCTTTTATTTCTGCCCTTAGAGACTCTATGTTGCCATTAATTGATTTCTCTATTCTAGCCATTGTCTTCACAATTGCTAGCCTGAATTCCACCTCCGACATCTTGGTTATATCTGCATCCATTTGTAAATCTGCAACATAAGTCATAATCTCTGAGTCTTTTCTGTTTTGGGGGCTCCTCCTTCTAGTCATTCCGTGGATGGGTGTTTGAAGGAATGTATAGAGTCCAAATTATTGACCAGAACCCAAGCAAGATGCACCTGTTGTCTTGGGACCTTAGGGTTGCTGGCCTCTTGTTTTCCCAGCCTGTCTTCTGCAGGAGGGGCCTGCTGCGCTGTTACTCAGGCAGCCCTGTTTGGGCGGAGTTGCCCTGCACCCCTGTGGTGGGGGATGGGCTCAGTGGGAATCAGTCTTTGGGGCTTTTGTTCTCTGGCACCTTTCCCTGGTGGCTTTCCGCTTCTCTTCCGTGAGTCAGAGCAGAAGACCATTTCCAACCCTCTGCCTCAGAGCAGAGAGACCTCAGTCTGTTCTTCAGTGAGCTCTCCAGGCCACACCATTTCCGTTTCTGTCCATGCTGACTCCACCGCTTGGGGTTTCCACCCCGGATGTTGCAGTTCACCGGTGGGACCCCGGCGCACCAGGTTTCCGCCTCAGAGGCTGCAGTTCATGTGCACGCGACTGCCGCTCCAAGTTTCTGTCGGGGTGGCTGTGGTTCGCGTGCGCGTGACCCTGCCGGTCTGGTCCTCCACCCCAGGGGCTGCCCTAAAGTCCTTTCCCGATGCTACCGGTCTGCGAGTCTGTGCCCGTCTTCAGCGTGTGAGGCTGTCACTAACTGGCGGTGTAGGATCCCCACGTCCAGGCACCCTCCGCTGCCATTTATCCTCCGATATCTGCCCGCAGAATCATGGCTCTCTGCTTCATACCTCAAAACCAACTGCCTGCGATATTCTGTTTGTAGAGATCCAGATCTTCTTACACCTCAGGCTGGTTTCGTGGGTGCTCAGAGTGGTCTGGTAGATATCCAGCTCAATTCTGGGGGCCAGTTGAAATAGGGCCCCCTACTCCTCTGCCATCTTTCCCCCCTCCTCTACAAAGTATTACCTTTGAGATACCCAAGAAATAAGAGCCAAGGATCTTGGTGTCTATTTTAAACACTAAATATGGTCACTAAAACAATCTAAGAAGTTCCAATTTATGTAAAATGATACATTAGAATTTAAATGCTTAGGGTCCCAAGTAGCTCAGTCAGTTGAATGTCTGACTCTTCATTTCGGCTCAGGTCATTTTCTCAGGGTTGTGGGATTGAGCCATGTGGCAGGCTCCATGCTCATCAGGGAGTCTGCTTGAGATTCTCTTTCTCCCTCTGTCCCTCCCCTCTGCACACTCTCTCTAATAAATAAATAAATCTTAAAGAAAAAAAAATGTAAATGCTTAAGTCCTAAGTAAGGGGTGAAGACACTGTGTTCTACTATAATGACTGAAAAGGTCAACTTTTATTTGTCCAGTATTTTGTGTTTTAAAAGCATTTTTGTCTGTATTATCTCAGTTGATTTTAAAATCATCCCTATCAGGTTGTTGGGGAATATATTTTCATGACCCACATTTTCCACAGGAGACAACAGAGTCAGGAAGGGGCACAGAAATCCAAAATAGAAGTAAATAGATGAGAAAGGTGTGGCAATACTGACTGTTACTTGTCCTCTGGTCTCAGGAGGGTCTACTCTCAGATGCTCCCTGCAGTAGAAGTTCCTGGGTAATCATAAAGCACAAGCCAAAGTGGCTCTAAAAGGGCTCTTCTTTTTTTTCTTTTGGAAGCTCACATTTTAGCTATTTGCAGTTGCTTTCTATTTCATAATATATCTGTACTTCTTTTAGTACTAAAAACTTTTTGCCTCTGTCTTTGAATAACTCTGACCCTGGCTTATTCTATGACTGTCAGTATCCCCATACACTTCTGACCATGAGCCCATCTCGCAAATTCAAAAAGCACAGCACAAGGTTGCAGGGGCATGGAGACCTGAGATGTGACTTCTGGAATTGACATTTTCCGTCTTGAAGAATATGTCTGGGGGAGAGATAGTGTTGGGTCACAAAGTATCACCCTTTCTTTGTGTAAAAGAGTTACAAGAGAATAACTCAAATTTCCCCCACCCCAAAAAGTCCTTGAAAAAGAAACATACCTCCAGTGAGAAAAAAAATATATATATTTGGCAACTTTCTGCTATTATACACAGAAAATCCATGTGCTTCTTTGTATAATCACATGTTTAGTCTCTTTCACAAAGACTTGAATCACAGAGTATGGTTCTACAGGTTTTAAGTTTGCTAAAAACAAACACAATTTCACAGCTTTCGAGAATATTTTATTGTTTAGCATCTTCCAGGACTTTGTATTCACTAAGTACCTTACAGTTTATTCCTTAATCATCACAGAATCCTTGAAACAGTTTTGCCTGATAGGTTGCTGTTGTATTTTGTTTTATGGATGGGGAACCTAAAGGAAAGTGATGTTCAAAGTTACACACAAGAACCAAAGTTAGAACCCATAAGTCTTTTATTTTTTATTTAAATTTTAGTTCGTTAACATACAGTGCAATATTGGTCTCTGGAGTAGAATTCAGTGATTCATTACTTACATACAACACCTGGTACTCATCCTAACAAGTATCCTCCTTAACTCCCATCACCCATCTAGCTCATCTCCTATCCACCTCCCTCCATCAACCATCAGTTTGTTCTGTATCATTAAGAGTCTCTTCTGCTTTTTTTAAATTTAATTTTATTATGTTATATTAGTCACCATACATTACATCATTAGTTTTTGATGTAGTGTTCCATGATTCATTGTTTGCATATAACACCCAGTGCTCCATGCAATACATGCCCTCCTTAATACCCATCACTGGGCTAAACCATCCCCCCATCCCCTCCCCTCTAGAACCCTCAGTTTGTTTCTCAGAGTCCATAGTCTCTCATGGTTCATCTCCCCCCTCAGATTCCACCGCCTTCATTTTTCCCTTCCTACTATCTTTTTTTTTTTTAACATATAATGTATTATTTTTTTTCAGAGGTACAGGTCTGTGATTCATCAGTCTTACACAATTCACAGTGCTCACCATAGCACATAACCTCCTCAATGTCTATCACCCAGCCACCCCATCTCTCCCACTGCCCACCACTCCAGCAACCCTCAGTTTGTTTCCTAAGATTAAGAATTCCTCATATCAGTGAGATCATATGATACTTGTCTTTCTCTAATTGACTTATTTCATTTAGCATAATATCCTCTAGTTCTATCCACGTCCTTCCAAATGGCAAGATTTCATTTTTTTGATGCCTGCATAATATTCCATTGTGTGTGTGTGTATATATATATACCACATCTTCTTTATCCACTCATCTGTTGATGGACATCTTGGCTCTTTCCATAGTTTGGCTATTGTGGACATTGCTGCTATAAACATTGGGGTGCACGTACCCCTTCGGATCACTACATTTGTATCTTTGCGGTAAATACCCAGTAGTGCAATTGCTGGGTCATAGGGTAGCTCTATTTTCAACTTTTTGAGGAACCTCCATACTGTTTTCCAGAGTGGCTGCACCAGCTTGCATTCCCACCAACAGTGTAGGAGGGTTCCCCTTTCTTTGAATCCCCGCCAACATCTGTCCTTTCCTGACTTGTTAATTTTAGCCATTCTGACTGGTGTGAGGTGGTATCTCATTGAAGTTTTGATTTGGACTAGGGTTTTGGTTTGGACTAGGATTAGAACTGAGGGTTCTAGATGGGGAGGGCTTGGGGAGATGGGTTAGCCTGGTGATGGGTATTGAGGAAGGCACGTTCTGCATGGAGTACTGGGTGTTATGCACAAACAATGAATCATGGAACACTACATCAAAAACTAATGATGTAATGTATGGGGATTAACATAACAATAAAAAAATAAAAGTAAAAAAAATTTTTAAAAAACTAATGATGTAATGTATGGTGATTAACATAATAAAAAATAACATAAAAAATAAAATTAAAAAAAAAAGAAAAAAAGTTGCTATGGCTGAGGTCAAAGAGGTTTCTGCCTGTGTTCTCCTCTAGAATTTTGATGGATTCCTGTCTCACATTTAGGTCTTTCAACCATTTTGAATTTATTTTTGGATATGGTCTAAGAAAGTGGTTCAGTTCATTCTTCTGCATGTTGCTGTCCAGTTTTCCCAATACCACTTGTTGAAGAGACTGTCTTTTTCCTATTGGATAGTCTTTCTTGCTTTGTTGAAGAGTAGTTGACCATATGGTTCTGGGTCCATTTCTGGGTTGCCTATTCTGTTCCATTGATCTATGTGTCTGTTTTTGTGCCAGTACCATATTGTCTTGATGACTACAGCTTTGTAATATGGCAGGAAATCCAGAATCATGATGCTTCCAGTTTCATTTTTCCTTTTCAGAGTTGCTTTGACTATTTGGGGTCTTCTGTGGTTCCATACAAATTTTAGGTTTGTTCTAGTTCTGTGAAAAATGCTGGTGGTATTTATATAGGGATTGCACTAAATGTGTAGATTACTTGGAGTAGCATAGATGTTTTAACAATGTTTCTTCTTCCAATACATGAGCATGGAATACTTTTCCATTTCTTTGTGTCCTTTTCAATTTCTTTCATAGATATTCTATAGTTTTAAGAGTACAAATCTTTTACCTGTTTATTAAATTTATTCCTAGGTATCTTACAGTTTTTGGCGCAATTGCAAATGGGATCAATTCTTTGATTTCTTTTTCTGCTGCTTTGTTATTGCTGTATAAAATGCAACAGATTTCTGTACATTGATTTATATCCTGCAACTTTCCTGAACTCATGCATTAGTTCTAGGAATTTTTCAGTGGAGTCTTTCAGGTTTTCTATATAGAATATCATGTCATCTGTAAATAGTGAAAGTTTGACATCTTCTTTGCTGATTTGGATACCACTTATTTCTTTTTGTTGTCTGAACATTGAGGCTAAGACTTCCAATACTATGTTAAATGGTAAGTGAAACTGGACATCCTTGTCTCGTTCCTGACCATAGGGGAAAGATTCTCTGCTTTTCCCTATTTAGGAGGCTATTAGCTGTGGGTCTTTCATATATGACCTTTATGATGTTGAGGTATGTTCCATCTAACCCTACTTTGTGGAGGGTTTTTATCAAGAAAGGATGCTGTATTTTGTCAAATGTTTTTTCTGCATATATTGACAGACTCATATGGTTTTTATCTTTTATTAATATGGTTTATCATGTTATTTTGAAATAGTGAACTACCCCTGCAGCCCAGGAATAAATCCCACTTGATTGTGGTCAATAATTCTTTTAATGTACTATTGAATTCAATTTGCTAGTATTTTATTGGGAATTTTTACATCCATGTTCACTAGGGATATTGGCCTGTAATTCTCCTTTTTCATGGAGCCTTCATCTGGTTTTAGGAATCAAGGTAATGC
This sequence comes from Neomonachus schauinslandi, assembly GCF_002201575.2. Lineage (NCBI taxonomy): Eukaryota > Metazoa > Chordata > Mammalia > Carnivora > Phocidae > Neomonachus > Neomonachus schauinslandi. The sequence continues at coordinate 33,086,223 of NC_058415.1, forward strand.
TAGCTTCATAGAATGAGTTTGGAAGTTTTCCTTCCATTACTGTTTTTTTTTAAATAGTTTGAGAAGAATACGTATTAACTCTTCTTTAAATGTCTGGTCGAATTTCCCTGGGAAGCTTTCTGGCCCAGGAATTTTGTTTGTTGGGAGATTTTTGATTACTGATTCAATTTCTTTGCTGGTTATGGGTCTGTTCAAATTTTCTATTTCGTCCTATTTCAGTTTTGGTAGTTTGTAAGTTTCCAGGAATTTGTCCATTACTTCCAGGTTGCCCAGCCTGTTGGCATACAATTTTTCATAAGATTCTCTTATAATTGTTTGCACTTCTGTGGTGTTGATTGTGATCTCTCCTCTTTCATTCATGATTTTATTTATTGGGGTCCTTTCTCTTTTCTTTGATAAGTCTGGCCAGGGGTTTATCAATTGTATTAATTCTTTTAAAGAACCAAGTTTTAGTTTTGTTAATCTGTTCTACTGTTTGTTTGTTTGTTTTCTATATTGTTTATTTCTGCTCTGATCTTTATCACTTCCCCTTTTTCTACTGGCTTTAGGATTTATTTGCTGTTCTTTTTCTAGCTCTAGTGTAAGGTTAGATTGTGTATTTGAGACTTTCCTTGCTTCTTGAGGTAGGCCTGTATTGCAATATACTTCCCTCTTAGGACTGTCATGGCTGCATCCCAAAGGGTTTGGACTGTCTTGTTTTCATTTTCATTTGTTGCCAAGTATTTTTTCTATTTCTTCTTTTATTTCCTGGTTAACTCGCTTATTCTTTAGTGGATGCTCTTTAAATTCCACGTATTTGTGGTCTTTCCAAATTTTTTCTTGTGGTTGATGTCTAGTTTCATAGAGTTGGTCTGAAAATATTCATCATATGATCTCGATCTTTTTGTACTTGTTGAGAGCTGATTTGTGACCCAGTATGTGATCTATTCTGGAGAATGTTCCATATGCTATTGAAAAGAATGTGTATTCTGCTGCTTTAGGATGAAATGTTCTGAATATATGTTAAGTCCTTCTGGTTTAGTGTGTCATTCAAAGTCATTGTTTCCTTGTTGATCTTCTGCTTAGATGATTTGTCTATTGCTGTAATTCAGGGTATTAAAGTCCCCTACTATTATGGCATTATTATCAATGAATTTCTTTATATTTATTATTAATTTATATATTTGGGTGCTCCCAAGTTAGGGGCATAAAAATTTACAATTGTTAGATCTTCTTGAGGGGTAGACCCCTTAATTATGATACAATTCCCTTCTTCATCTCTTGTTACAGTCTTTGTTTTAAAATCTAGTTTGTCTGATGTAAATATGGCTACTCCAGCTTCCTTTTGATGTCCATTAGCATAATAGATGGTTCTTCAAGCCCTCACTTTCAATCCGCAGGTTTCTTTAGATCTAAAGTGAGTCTTTTGAATGCAGCATATAGATGGATCTTGTTTTTTTAATCCATTCTGATATTCTGTGTCTTTTGATTGGAACATTTAGTCCATTTACATTCAAATTGAATGTTGAAAAATATGAATTTAGTTTCATTGTGCTACCTGTAGAGTTGGTGTTTCTGGTGATGTTCTCTGGTCCTTTCTACTCTTTGTTGCTTTTGGTCTTTTTTTTCTCCACTCAAAGAGTTCCTTCTAAATTTCTTGCAGGGCTGGTTTAATGATCACAAACTCCTTTAGTTTTTGCTTGTCTGGGAAACTCTATATCTCTCCTTCTATTCTGAATGACAGCGTTGCTAGAGAAGGAATTCTTGGCTGCATATTTTTCCTATTCAGGATGTTGAATATTTGCTGCCATTCTTTTCTGGTCTGCTGTGGACAGATCTGCTGTGAACCTGTCTGTCTGCCTTTGTAGGTTAAGGACTTTTTCCACTTGCTGCTTCCAGGATTCTTTCCTTGTCTGTGTATTTTGTGAATTTGACTATGATATGCCTTGGTGATGGTCTGCTTTTGTTGAATTTAATGGGAGTTCTCTGTGCTTCTTGGATTTTGATGCCTGTGTCCTTCACGAGATTAAGGAAGTTTTTTAGCTATAATTTGCCCAAATAAACCTTGTGCCTTTTTCTCTCTTTTCATCTTCTGGGACTCCTATGATACAAAGGTCATGTAAGTTTATGGGGCACCTGGGTGGCTCAGTCACTTAAGCCTCTTCCTTCAGCTCAGGTCATGATCCCAGGGCCTGGGATCAAACCCCACGTGGGGCTTCCTCCCCTCAGCAGAGAGCCTGCTTCTCCCTCTCCCTCTGCTCCTCCTCCCCTGTTCATTCTCTCTCTGTCTCTGTCTCTCTCTCAAATACATAAATAAAATCTTAAAAAATGTTATTACATTTTAATAAGTCACTGAGTTCCCTAAGTCTATCTTTGTGATCCATTACCTTTATTTCCCTCTTTTTTTTGGCTTCATTATTTTCCATAATTTTATCTTCTATATCACCGATTTGCTCCTCTACTCCATCCATCCTTATTTTTATGGGCTCCATTTGGGTTTCCACCTCGGTTGTAGCACTTTTAATTTCAGTCTGACTAAATTTTAGTTATTTTATGTCTGTAGTAAGGGATTCTCTAGTGTCTTCTATGCTTTTTTCAAGCCCAGCTAGCGTCCTTATAATCACTGAACTTTAATCCTTTTAGTTGTTGAACTACAATCCTTAAATTCTAATTCAGACATCTTACTTATATCTGTATTGATTAAAGTCCTGGCTGTGAGTCCTACTTCCTGTTCTTTCTTTTGGGGTGAATTCTCCATCTTGTCATTTTGTCCAGGAAAGAAAAAAAGAAAGAAAACAAAACAAAACAAAAAAACAAACCCCTAGATCCTGGGTGTGTTTTGGTCTGCTTGTGAAAAGAATCTAGATTCCAAAATAATGACAATGATGATGACGATAATAATAATAATAATAAAATGAAAGTAAATAAAAAATAAAAATATATAAATAACAAATTAAAAAATTAATAATAAAAATTTAAAAAAGGAATTGAAAAAATAAGAAAATAAATGAAAAAATAAAAATAAAGAATAAAGAATAAAAGCATAAAGGAAGCTAGATCCTATTTCTCCTAGAGCTGAGGCTTTGTAGCCCTCTATGATCAATAGACTTGATGCAAGCGAATTGCTTATGCTGGTCTTCTGGGGGAGGGGCTGGCTGTGCTGATTCTCCGGCTGACTTGTTTTAGTGGAAATGCACCTTCAGGGTGCAGAGGGGTGGGACTTGGTGTAAGTGACTCCTGCCTCCACAAGGTGGTGCTTTTTTGCTCTCTGAAGGCTTTCAGCACTAATAAGCTGGATGAATATGGTGGCGCACTGCTTTCTAGCCCTGGAGTTGAAAGTTTGCCTCCCCCCACACTCTTAGGTGAGCCCTCAGAGAAGAACAAGCCATCACCCCTCTTGTGTTCCTGGTTTCCCTTTGAACCCTGTGTTCACCCTGCCTATGTCTGAGCTTTTTTATCTCAGGCATGTGACTGAGTTTCAAAACTCCAAATTTTAGGGACTCCCATAGCATAGACCCATGCTGTTCCTCCAGGGGAGGGTCTCACTACAATTTTGCCCTTTGCTGGCCAGTCCCAGGAAAGTCACACAACTGTGCAACAGTTTGCAGTTTATGGCAAAATAGAGCAGAAAGCCAGCACCAACACCCATTGCTTTCAGCCGGCTTCCTCCCTCCTATGCTTGGGAACAGTGCAGTACTTTAACATCACCTGTTCTTGTGACCCAGGGGATCCTCAGACCATGCAGTCACTCCCAGGCACCTTTAAGTCAGGCACATACCCTATGGTAGTGGACTTATAAAAGTTCAGACTTTGTGCTCTGCTACTTATAATACTTTGAGGTAGCCCACATAAGCAGTCTCCCTCCCCACTGCCATAGCCACAGCTCTATCTCCCCCAGATCAACTCTCCACACCTCCTACCTTCCAAAAGGTGGTCATTTTTCTACTTGTAGATTTGCAGTTTTTGTTCTCTCAGACCTCCAATAGATTTCTTGGGTGTTCAGAATGATTTGATAACTATCTAGCTGTGTTTGAGGTACGAGACAAGCTTGGGGTCCCCCTACTCCTCTGCCATCTGAACTCTGAACCCATAAGTTTTAATTACAAGTATATTCCAATGACTCTGGCTTCCTTTCTGCATTTAATCTTGTTTTTTTCCATAACCTCTTTAGGTCAAGCAAAAACAAACAGACAAACGTGTGTCTATATGATTTTTGCCCAATCTTTAGTCTGATCTTGTCAGAATCTTAGTAGTCTGGTGATCAAGGGCATGCCATTTAACTTGAACAACCTTCAGTTTTCTCATTTGTAAAAAAGGAATATTAAGTCTATGTTTCTGGTTGTGATTACTTATAACAAATGTAACAAATGGTAATTGTTGCCATTAAGGATCTTCCCACTCTTCATTCAGCTATTTCTAATCAACATAATTTCTCCAATTTTCTCATTCTACTCTGTCTTGTGGTAGATCATAAACCCCTCGAGGACACAGGCTTCCACTTACAAATTGCTTTAAACAGTGGTTCTCAACCTTAACTGCACCTTAGAGTCAGCTGGGCAGCCTTTTGAAATTATCCATTCCTTTCTTTCACTCCAGACCAACTAAAGAAGAATAAATAAGAGGTAGGTCTCAAGCATCATACTTTTTAAAATCTCCCCAGAAGACTCTACTGTGCAGCCCAAGTTGAAAAATCTCTGCTTTATAGAGATGCCTGTCATTCTCACTACCTACTTGTAAAACCATAGCTCTCTCATTATCCAAGATGTAAGCCTTCAGCAGTTTGGGGCATAATTAAAATATAAATAAATGCATAAATTAAGACATACATGGTAAGTATAACTCATGTAAAAGATCGCAATTGGTGCTCCTTCTACACAATAATACTCAACACCCCTGGGGTCAGCTGGAGAACCAGGAGGAATGGAAGCCATTTTGAGGACTTGTTTAAGCTGAATCTTTGTCGCATAGATTCCTCTAGAATCTTAAGACTTCCTCATTTTCAACGATTTTGCATTAGATAAGACCCCACCATTAAGAGGTTTATTTGAATTAACAACAAAAAAACTATTGGTAAAACATATACGTATATTTGAATGGTTTAAGATGGCCTTGTAAAAGGGAAAAAGAGTGATCTTGCATGGGGCAGGGCTGCCTGGAGCCTCAGGCTTGCTTGATACCCCCTCTACCACACCTCCCTGCTGTGGAGGCTGGCCTACCGTTCCAGTGGGTCTAGTCTACCTCTTTGTCTAGTCTACCTCTTCATTCTTTGAAGTGGCATGACCAAGAACCTCAGACTCTGAAGGAAAAGAAATCCTGAAACATTACTCACTATTTCCTTCCTGGGGCTGGTCACAGTTTCTGGTACCATGTAAATTTATTTTATATTTACTTATTCCTCGTCTGCCTCATCAGTGGATGCTCAATGTCTTATACAGTGCCTGACACAAATTAGGTATATTTATTGAATGAATGAGTGAGTAAATGGATGAATGATTAAAACCAGTGACCCTGAAGGGTTAATGAATCAGAAGACTCATTTATCTTTTGTCAAGATCCCTCTCACATCTGAACATACTGAGAAGGGAATATAGTCAATCGCTGCTCTAGAGGTAGTGAGGACATGCTCCTTTGAATCCTTCATCCTTCAGACTCTTGAGGTTGGGAAGCCACTTTCTTCAAGTTCAGAAATATCCTAAACACCAGCCATTTGTAAGGCATTATTGCCAGGCATGATGGGGGAATAAAACAATAATTCAGGATATCTGCTCAGATTTTTAAAAATGTATTTCAAGAGTCAAGAAAGAAACTCAAGGCACAATATGAAACATAGAATAGGATGTTGAGAAATGCCTTCTAGGGGTTGCTTTGTTTTGATAATTGTTTATTAATCTTTCTGATGAGGTACTATCTTGTCATGGATCAGGATGATATATGGTACCCAGCAAAAAGCCTCACCCTTGCCTCCTTTCCCTACCATCTCCATCCCCAGTAAACTAAACCAGGTAGTCTCATGTCCTTCTAGAGTTTCTTTCTGCAAATCCAGGAAAAAAAATGCAAACACATGTATTCTTATTTTCTCCTCTTTCTTGCTCAAAAGTGGCATATTATATATAATTTTCTGTACAGTGCTGTTTGCACTGAACAGTGTATCTTAGAAATCTTTGCATTTCAGTACACACAGAACTTTAGAGTTTGCTTTCAAGCCAACTCTTGTAAAATAAGGAGTCTTATAAAAAGAAGGGGAAGGTCATTTCAGAGGAATGCGCTGGAGGCAGGACTAGGCCTGGCAGGTTGGGGAAAAGCAATGATAAGGAGTCTTATAAAAAGAAGGGGAAGGTCATTTCAGAGGAGTGGCCTGGAGGCAGGACTAGGCCTGGCAGGTTGGGGAAAATCAATGTCATCCTGCTTAGCTGGAATACAGATCAGGAGAAGGGGAGTCATTTTAGATAAAGCTGGTGGGAACACCTCATAGTGCTGCAGATATCTTGGAAGGATGTTATCAAGTGACCCATAAATGATGGATCATCAGAATTATGCTCAAGAAGATCAATCAACAGCAAGGTCAACAGTGGTTTGCAGATGGGACAGAGGATAGAAAAGAGACAGAGAGATCAACTAAGAAGCAAAATAGTCTAAACCCAAACCAGGCATAGTGCTGAAGAAAATGGAAAGGAAAGGATATAAATATGAGAGACATCATAGAGATTCATTCTATAGCCATGGTTCTCTACCCTTTCTGTCCAGCTGTCACACATTGTAGATAAAGTTCAACTGTGTTACTCCTGTGGGCATATTTAATGATATATACAATTCCAACCTTGCTAACCTCACTTTCATCTATTCCTCTAGCATTAAAGGAAAAAAAATCAGAATTAATATGAGTGAGAATGATAACTTCTTTAGAGTTAATTTGAACTCCCCTCTATTCTATATAGTTAAAAAGTAAATTACTTATAAACACTGGCATTTTATTATTAGCAGTAATGAATTATTTTGCAGTTGATTGACAGGATAGTTTAACATGTTAACTCAGTTGGGACCACTGATTTTCAGAACTTGGTAACTAATCCTGAATGGGGTTTGGAAAGGGTATTGGCAGGAGGAAGGAGTTGATGCAAATCTGAGTAACTAGATGCATGAAATTTACTTAATAGAGATAGAAAATGCAGCTAGAACAGGGTTTTGTAACAGTGAAAGCATAGAACAGCAGGCATAACCAACCATGTGCCTTGAACTATATTTAGGAATTGAGACCCTAAAATGCTCAGAGTAAATCTATGAATAAGCACATGGTTAAGTCCCCTTTATTTATTTAATCTATTCAGTAAAGCACGGTGGTTAAGAGAATAATTCCAGAGTCAGACTGCCTGGATTTGAGTACTTTCTGTCACATCCTAGCTTTGTGACACAAAATAAGCTATTTACCATTTCTGTACCTCAATTTTCCTGTCAAATGGGAAAGTTATAGTAACTTTTCATAACTCACTGGGAGGGAAAAAAAACAGGTATTTCATGTAATGTGCTTAGAACATTTGCTTGCATACAGTAAGTGCTCAACTGGTCATTATTTATTAGAGAAATATTTATTTAGTGTTTACTATGTGCTATGCACTGTACAAGAGGCTATGCACAGTGCTAAGCAAAGTACATTTATTTCCCTCACAGAGCTTAGGGAGTAATGATGAGCTCTAAAACAAGAAACACTCAGGGCACCTGGGTGGCTGTCATTGAGCATCTGCCTTTGGCTCAGGTCATGATCCTGGGATCCTGGGATCAAGCCCTGCATTGGGCTCCCTGCTCCGCGGGAAGCTGCTTCTACCTCTCCTGCTCCCCCTGCTTGTGTTCCCTCTCTTGCTGTGTCTCTCTCTGTCAAATAAATAAATAAAATTTTTTAAAAATAATAAATAAAACAAGAAACACTGATGGTAGTGTTGATTGATTCTGAAGGGGAAGAAATGGGAACTATCTGTATTACTGTACACAGAGTTCTCTGATAATTTAATGTTTAAAAATATATAAAGATGAATGTGTAGAGGGAGAGAAGTATACATCATAAAGGCAGATGTATAAAGGAAATAGGCAATGAAGCTAAAGTCCAGGATGAGGTGAGACCTGCAAAACGTGCAAAGACAACTTTAATGACATTTTCAGAACAAAACAACCAAGCAAATAAAGTTAGATCAAATACCAAAGCCAGACAAAGATGCCACAATGAAAGAAAACTGCAGACCAATATCTCTATGAATATAGATACAAAAATCCTCAACAAAGTACTAGAAAATCAAATCCAGCAACACATTAAAAGGATATTATATACCATGATTAAGTAGGATTTATCCCAGGAAAACAAGTGTGGTTCAATGTAAAATAATCAAGCAATGTAATTACACTATGAAGGGAAAAAAACTTACATGATCATCTCAATAAACATGTAGAAAACACTTGAAAAAAAATTCAACACTTTTTCATAATAAAGGCATTTACCAAATTAAGAATAAAAGTATATTTCTTTAAAATGATAAAAGGCATTATGAAAACCCACAGTTTATGTCATACTAAATGGTGAAATACTGAAAGCTTTTCCCCTTAAGATCATGAACAAGACAAATATGACCACTTTCACTATGGTTATTCAACATTGCACTGGAAATCTTAGCAAGAGCAATTCAGCAGGAGAAAGAAATAAAAGACAAAACAAAAGAAGGAGGAAGTAAAACTATTTTTAGATGACATGATTCTATATATGAAAATTCCAAAGAATACACACACACACATGCACACACACACACACACACTGCCAGAACTAGTAAATACATTTTGCAAAGTTGTAGAGTAGAAAATCAACACATAAAAATCAGCTGTGTTTCTATACACCAACAATGAACAATTCAAAAAAGAAATTAAGAAAACAATTCCATTTATAATAGCATCCAAATAATAAAATACTTAGGAATAAATGTAACCAAGGAAGTGTAAAACTTGCACAATGAGAATCATAAAACATTAGATAAAAGAAATTAAAGAAGATCTAACTAAATTGTAAGACATTCCATGCTCATGGATTGGAAGACATACTATTATTAAGATGACAATACTCCCCCAAATAATCCACAGAGTTAATGCAATATCTTTCAAGATTCCAATGGCCTTTTTTTTTTTTTCCAGAAATGGAAAAGCAGGGGTGCCTGGGTGGTTCAGTTGGTTGGGCTTCTGAATCTTGGTTTTGGCTCAGGTCATGGCCGTGGGGTCATGAGATCAAGACCTATGTCAGGCTCTGTGCTTAGCGTGGAACCTGCTTGAGATTCTCTCTCTCCCTCTGCCACTACCCCTGCTTGTGCTCTCTCTCTTTCTCTAAAATAAATAAATAAATCTTAAAAAAAATGGAAAAGCCAATCCTCAAATTCATATGGAATTGTAAGTAGTCCTGAATAGCTAAAACCATATTGAGAAAGAAAAACAAGGTTGTAGGATTCAGACTTCTCAATTTCAAAACTTACTGCAAAGCTAGAAGAGTGTTATACTGGCATAAGGATAGATATATAGACCAATGAAATAGAATCAAGAATTAAGAAATTAATCAAAGTATCTATGGTGAATTCATTTTTTACATGGGTGCCAAGACCATTCAATAGGGAGCGAACAGTCTCTTCAAAAATGGTGCTGGGGTAACTAGAGAAGCACATGCAAAAAAAATGAATTTGGACCCTACTTTACTTCATTTACAAAAATTAACTCAACATGGATCAACAACCTAAATATAAGAAGGAGGGAAGAAGGGATATGACAGCTACATGAGTGTAGATAGTATCAAATTAACAAGGAGTAGAGAGCTGTCAGGCCTGTTCAATTGTAAAGCATAAAACAGAGTTTATTTTATTTTATTTTATTTATTTATTTATTTTTTAAAGATTTCATCTATTTATTTGACAGAGAGAGACACAGAGAGAGAGGGAACACAAGCAGGGGGAGTGGGAGAGGGAGAAGCAGGCTTCCCGCTGAACAGGTAGCCCGATGCGGGGCTCTATCCCAGGACCCTAGGATCACGACCTGAGCCAAAGGCAGACGCTTAACGGACTGAGGCACCCAGGCACCCAAATAGAGCTTTTTTTAGAGGGATAAATGGAAACCAATCATAAGATATCGTCTCGTTTCTTGAAGTTAGTTCATTTGTCAAACTTAGGTGAATTACCTCTTAAAGGACCAGAAGAATTGCCTGATGTGATTGTGGGACCATTGTTGGTCATCTTTGAGAAATCATGGACAATGAGAAAGGTGCTAGGACAGTGGGAATGGACAACTACAAAGTTTTTTGCAAGGGGAAAAATTTCCCTTGATTCAAGGCTGCTAAACCAGTTGGTGATTCCCAATAGAATTTTCCAACAGATATTATATGAGCAGTTTATACAAGGTGCCATGTAGGAACCAACATAGACTCCCTAAGTAGAGCTAAGAAGTCAAACCATAATTCACATTTTAAAAAAGGTTTTATTTATTTATTTATTTATTTATTTATTTATTTATTTATTTATTTATAGAGCACATGAGTGGGGGGAGTGGCAGAGGGAGAGAGAGAATCTCAAGCAGACTTGGTGCTGAATGCAGAGCCTGACATGGGGCTTGATCTAATTACCCTGAGAGCATGACCTGAGTTGAAATCAAGAGTCAGACACTTAACCAACTGGGCCATCCAGGCAACTCCATAATTCAGATTTTGTATGTAGGTACCAGGCTAGGAAATTAGGAGATGCTATAAAGATGAGAAAGTTAGATTTATGAAGGCATTAAATGAAGACCTATAAAATGGAAAAATGTGGATTGAGCTCATAGGGTTAACTAGTGTGATTACTGGTTGAATAATTGCTAGTTTAATTGCTTGCTGAATATCGAAGGGGTTCGTTAATAGATGAGTACCGATCTGGAAGGAGACTTCAATGATCACATTCTAGGGCCCTATTTGATTGCTTATTCCAATTCAACTGATTATTTAAATTTAAGTCCAAAGAATATAGAACACTAGTAAGAGAACTCTTTGGAAGAATAAAAAAATCTTTTGTTTAGTTGATCAAAAAACAAGTAGTGCAATTGCAAATGGGATTTAGTTTGATGGCCTTTCTTGTGAAAAATGTGATTAACAAAGTCAAGATGTTTTCATTTCATTCCTCACATAATGAGTGCTTGCTATTTGCTAGGTACTCTGCTAGTTGGTGAGCATATGAAGATGTGGTCACCTTTGGAGCATATAGCAGGCTAGCTACTGCAAAAACCTCTTCCAAATCGTAATGGTTTGTCTTGCTGAAGCCCTAGAACAATGTGGGTCAGTAGTGAGAGACACACTTTCAAGCAGACTCTCAGGGACCTAGGCTTTACCCTAGGTCCCTAGAAACTTGGAGTACTTCACTCTCTCTGTATCTGGCCAGCAGACAAGGGAAGAGAGAGCATGTGGAGGACTGTGCCCCCTCCTGCTTGGTCCATATCACCCTATGGTCATAATCTAACTACAATCTGTCTGTGCACCCAGCAGGAAAACGTGAAAATCTGTTTGGATAACAACTAGCCAATCTCTGCTACAAATGGGGAAAGATAGACACATAAAAAGTGGTCAAAGAAGATATCCAAAATATATAATGCCTGTAGCGAGTCTCTGAAGATTAGTTTGAAATAATGAATAGGGGTTAACCAGACAAACAGGAGAGGGTGTTAAACAAACAAACAAACAAACAAAACCCCCACAAACTTAAAAAAATGCAAAGGGAAGAAAAAGAATGAGAAGGAACATAGAGGGCCTTTGAGTCTAGAGAGAACTGGCAGCTTGCCAGGAAGTAGGGATGGCTCCTTTGGGGCTCATGTAAAATTTGGCATTTGAGACAAATGTCTGCTTGAATGGGAAGGAGGCATCCTCTTCTGTTCCATGATCTAGTTTACAGAGCTCCTTTTTTGGGACAGCCACCAGAAAATAGTCCTTTTCTGTGCTGCACCTTACCTTGTAAAGTGCCATATAACTGCTCCCAAAACCTAGCCTTGTGGGTCTCAGTGACTGCCGTTCTATCAGACAAAGTTGTGAAGGCAGCTTGATACAAACCCACCATTACGTTTCATTTAAGTCAAGTGGGTTTCAATTCCACTCCCCAAGGAGAACCAGTAGATGTGATTTGCATCTCAGTTTAAAGCCATCGTATCTGTGAGGAAAAAGCATCTGAAAGCAGATGAGTCTGCATTTATTTCAGATCCAAGATTTTGGGGGGAACCTCAAAGTGATAACTGAAAATACAGTGTGACTGTCTCCAAGCCCCAGGAGAAAAAGCCAGGGCCCACAGGAGCTCTGCCCAGTTTTGGTCTTGGTGGGAAGTGTAAACTCAAAAGTCATTCCTTCTGCTCAGACCCTCAGATAATAGGAGACAAAAGTGAATGTTGTTAGGGTGGTCTTGCTAGCAGCCAGCACTACCAGACAATCTCCCCAAACACTGGTTTTTAGCTTATTTCTTGGTCTTTTGTCCTTGGTCATTTGGCTGGCTTCTAGGTATAAAGATGTTCTAAAGAACAGATAGGAGCAAGCGAGCCTCAAACTGGATGCTCAGGCTTTAATTTCCAAATCCCATTGGTTCCCCTGTGGAAAACCAAGATCTTGACTGTTAAGGAGTGCTCAAAATTTTTGTGTTTCAAGACCTGTAATGCTGATTCTCAGGTCTGTATTGAAATAAAATATAAACAGTATTTTTATAGAGAGTGGGGACCATAAGACTAGATGCTTAAACACAAATTAAACATCACGTGTGCAGACCTCAAGATCTGGGGTCCCTGTTTTAGCTTTTTTTTGCCCTGACAAGGCAGACAAGTGTTTTTTATTTTCTTATTTTATTATGTTATGTTAATCACCATACATTGCATCATTAGTTTTTGATGTAGTGTTCCATGACTCATTGTTTGCATATAACACCCAGTGCTCCATTGAGTACATGCCATCTTTAATACCCATCACCAGGCTAACCCATGCCCCCAAACCCCTCCCCCCTAGAACCCTCAGTTTGTTTCTCAGAGTCCATAGTCTCTCATAGTTCGTCTCCCCCTGTGATTCCCCTCCCTTCATTTTACCCCTCCTGCTATCTTCTTCTTCTTCTTTTTTTTCTTTACATATAATGTATTATTTGTTTTAGAGGTAAAGGTCTGTAATTCAACAGTCTTACACAATTCACAGCGCTCACCATAGCACATAACCTCCCCAATGTCTATCACCCAGCCACCCCATCCCTCCCACCGCCCACCAATCCAGAAACCCTGTTTGTATCCTGAGATTAAGAATTCCTCATATCAGTGAGATCATATGATACATGTCTTCTTCTGATTGACTTATTTCACTCAGCATAATACCCTCCAGTACCATCCACATCATTACAAATGGCAAGATTTCATTCCTTTTGATGGCTGCATAATATTCCATTGTATATATATACCTCCTCTTCTTTATCCACTGATTTGTCGATGAATATCATAGCTCTTTCCACAGTTTGGCTATTGTGGACATTGCTGTTATAAACATCAGGGTGCACGTACCCCTTTGGATCCCTACATTTGTATCTTTGGGGTAAATACCCAGTAGTGCAATTGCTGGGTCATATGGTAGTTCTATTTTCAACTTTTTAAGGAACCTCCATACTGTTTTCCAGAGTGGCTGCACCAGCTTGCATTCCCACCAACAGTGTAGGAGGGTTCCCCTTTCTCCACATCGCTGCCAACATCTGTCATTTCCTGACTTGTTAATTTTAGCCATTCTGACTGGTGTGAGATGGTATCTCATTGAGGTTTTGATTTGGATTTCCCTGATGCCGAGTGATGTTGAGCACTTTTTCGTGTGTCTGTTGGCCGTTTGGATGTCTCCTTTGGAAAAATGTCTGTTCATGTCTTCTGCCCATTTCTTGATTGGATCATATGTTCTTTGGGTGTTGAGTTTGATAAGTTCTTTATAGATTTTGGATACTAGCCCTTTATCTGATATGTCATTTGCAAATATCTTCTCCCATTCTGTCAGTTGTCTTTTGGTTTTGTGGACGGTTTATTTTGCTGTGCAAAAGCTTTTTATCTTGATCAAGTCGCAATAGTTCATTTGTGTCCTTGCTTCCCTTGCCTTTGGTAATGTTTCTAGGAAGAAGTTACAGTGGCTGAGGTCAAAGAGGTTGCTACCTGTTTTTTCCTTTATTCTGATGAACTCCTGTCTCACATTTAGGTCTTTCAACCATTTGGAGTCTATTTTTGTGTGTGCTGTAAGGAAATGGTCCAGTTTCATTTTTCTGCATATGGCAGTCCAATTTTCCCAACACCATTTGTTGAAGAGACTGTCTTTTTTCCATGGGACATTCTTTCCTACTTTGTTGAAGATTAGTTGACAGTCTATTTCTGGGCTCTCTATTCTGTTCCATTGATCTATGTGTTTTTGTGGCAGGACCATACTGTCTTGATGATGACAGCTTTGTAATAGAGCTGGAAGTCCGGAATTGAGATGCCACCAACTTTGCTTTTCGTTTTCAACATTCCTCTGGCTATTTGAGGTCTTTTCTGGTTCCATACAAATTTTAGGATTATTTGTTCCATTTCTTTGAAAAAAGTGGTTGGTATTTTGATGGGGATTGCACTGAATGTGTAGATTGCTCTAGGTAGCATTGACATCTTCACAATATTTGTTCTTCCAATCCATGAGCATGGAACGTTTTTCCATTTCTTTGTGTGTTCCTCAATTTCTTTAATGAGTATTTTATAGTTTTCTGAGTACAGATTCTTTACCTCTTTGCTTAGATTTATTCCTAGGTATCTTATGGTTTTGGGTGCAATTGTAAATGGGATCGACTCCTTAATTTCTCTTTCTTCTGTCTTGTTGTTGGTGTATGGGAATGCCACTGATTTCAGTGCATTGATTTTATATCCTGCCACTTGACTGAATTCCTATATGAGTTCTAGCAGTCTTGAGGTGGGGTCTTTTGGGTTTTCCACATAAAGTATCATATCATCTGCAAGCAGTGAGAGTTTGATTCTTCTTTGCCAATTTGGATGCCTTTGATTACTTTTTGTTGTCTGATTGCTGTGGCTAGGACTTCTAATACTATGTTGAATAGCAGTGGTGAGAGTGGACATCCCTATTGTGTTCCTGAACTTAGGGGGAAAGATCTAAGCTTTTCCCCACTGAGAATGATTTTCGCTGTGGGTTTTTCATAGATGGCTTTTATGATATTGAGGTATGTACCCTCTATCCCTATACTCTGAAGAGTTTTGACCAAGAAAGGATCCTGTACTTTTTCAAACGCTTTTTCTGCATCTATTGAGAGGATCATATAGTTCTTGTTCTTTCTTTTATGAATGTATTGTATCATATTGATTGATTGTGGATGTTGAACAAAACTTGAATCCCAGGGATAAATCCCACTTGGTTGTGGTGAATAATCCTCATAATGTACTGTTGGATCCTATTGGCTAATATTTTGGGGGGAATTTTTGCATCCATGTTCATCAAGGATATTGGTCTGTAATTCTCCTTTTGGATGGGGTCTTTGTCTGGTTTGGGGATCAAGGTAATGCTGGCCTCATAAAACGAGCTTGGAAGTTTTCCTTCCATTTCTATTTTTTGGAACAGTTTCAGAAGAATAGGTATTAATTCTTTAAATGTTTGTTAGAATTCCCCTGGGAAGCCATCTGGCCCTGGGCTTTTGTTTGTTGGGAGATTTTTGATGACTGCTTCAATTTCCTTAGTGGTTATAAGTCTCTTCAGGTTTTCTATTTCTTCCTGGTTCAGTTTTGGTAGTTGATACATCTCTAGGAATGCATCCATTTCTTCCAGGTTATCTAATTTGCTGGCATAGAGTTGCTCATAATATGTTCTTATAATTGTTTGTATTTCTTTGGTGTTGGTTTTGACCTCTCCTCTTTCATCCATGATTTTGTTGATTTGGGTCATTTTTCTTTTTGAGAAGTCTGGCCAGGGTTTTATGAATCTTGTTAATTCTTTCAAAGAACCAGCTCGTAGTTTCGTTGATCTGTTCTACTGTTCTTTTAGTTTCTATTTCATTGATTTCTGCTCTGATCTTTATTATTTCTCTTCTCCTGCTGGGTTTAGGCTTTATTTGCTGTTCTTTCTCCAGCTCCTTTAGGTGTAGGGTTAGATCGTGTATTTGAGACCTTTCTTGTTTCTTGAGAAAGGCTTCTATTGCTATATACTTTCCTTTTAGGACTGCCTTTGTTGCATCCCAAAGATTTTGAACAGTTGTGTTTTCATTTTCATTGGTTTCCATGAATTTTTTTAATTCTTTAATTTCCTGGTTGACCCATTCATTCTTTAGTAGGATGCTCTTTAGCTTCCATGTACTTGAGTTCTCTCTGAGTTTCCTCTTGTGATTGAGTTCTAGTTTCAAAGCACTGTGGTCTGAAAATAGGCAGGGAATGATCCCAATCTTTTGGTACCAGTTGAGACCTGATTTGTGACCTAGGATGTGATCTATTCTGGAGAATGTTCCAAGGGCACTAGAGAAGAATGTGTATTCTGTTGCTTTGGGATGGAATGTTCTGAATATATCTGTGAAGTCCATTTGGTCCAGGGTGTCCTTTAAAGTTTTTATTTTTGTTGATCTTTTGCTTAGATGATCTGTCCATTTCAGTAAGGGGGGTGTTAAAGTCCCCCACTATTATTGTATTGTTGTTGATGTGTTTCTTTGCTTTTGTTATTAATTGGCTTATATAATTGGCTGCTCCCATGTTAGGGGCATATATATTTTCAATTGTTAGATCTCCTTGCTGGATAGACATTTTGAGTAGGATATAGTGTCCTTCCTCATCTCTTATTACATTCTTTGGTTTAAAATCTAATTTGTCTGATATAAGGATTGCCACCCCAGCTTTCTTTTGGTGTCCATTAGCATGGTAAATGGTTTTCCACCCCCTCACTTTCAATCTGGTGTTGTCTTTGGGTCTAAAATGAGTCTCTTGCAGACAGCATATCCATGGGTCTTGTTTTTTCATCCAATCTGTTAGCCTGTGTCTTTTGATTGGGGCATTTAGCCCATTTACATTCAGGGTAACTATTGAAAGATACGAATTTAGTGCCATTATTGCCTGTAAGGTGACTGTTACTGTATATTGTCATGTTCCTTTCTGATCTATGTTACTTTTAGGCTCTCTCTTGGCTTAGAGGACCCCTTTCAAGATTTCTTGTAGGTCTGGTTTCGTGTTTGCAAATTCCTTTAGTTTTTGTTTGTCCTGGAAGCTTTTTATCTCTCCTTCTATTTTCAATGACAGCCTAGCTGGATATAGTATTCTTGGCTGCATATTTTTCTCATTTTTTGCTCTGAATATATCATGTCCATCCTTTCTGGCCTGCCAGGTCTCTGTGGATAGGTCTGTTGCCAATCTAATGTTTCTACCATTGTAGGTTACATATCTCTTCTCCCGAGCTGCTTTCAGTATTTTCTCTTTGTCTCTGAGACTTGTAAGTTTTACTATTAGATGTTGGGGGTTGACCTATTTTTATTGATTTTGAGAGGGGTTCTCTGTGCCTCCTGGATTTTCATGCCTATTTCCTTCCCCAAATTAGGGAAGTTTTCTGCTATGATTTGCACCAATATACCTTTTTCCCCTCTCTCTCCTTCTTCTTCTTCTGGGATCCCAATTATTCTAATGTTGTTTCATATTATGGTATTGCTTATCTCTCGAATTCTGTCCTCGTGAACCAGTAGTTATTTCTCTTTTTTTCTCAGCTTTTTTATTTTCATCATTTGGTCTTCTATATCACTAATTCTCTCTTCTGCCTCAATTATCCTAGCAGCTAGAGCCTCAAATTTTTATTGCACCTCATTAATAGCCCATTTGATTTTGACTTGGTTAGATTTTAGTTCTTTTCTTTCTCCAGAAAGGGTTTCCTAATATCTTCCATGTTTTTCTCAAGCCCAGCTGGTATCTTTAAAATCGTCCTTCTGAACTCTAGTTCTGACATCTTACTAATGTCCATATTGATTAGGTACCTGGCAGTCAGTACTGCCTCTTGTTCTTTTTGTTGTGGTGATTTTTTCCATCTTGTCATTTTGTCCAGAGTAGAACAGATGAATGAGAGAACAAAATGCTAACAGGGTCACAACATCCCCAGAAAATATACACTAAACAAATCAGAAAAGACCTGAGACCTGGGGAAAAGATAGGGAAAGGAAGAAAAAAGAAGAAGAAGAAGAAAAAGAAAAAGATAGAAACAAGGAAACAAAAACAAAACAAACAAACAAAAAAAACGAGAATATGATCAAATATGATCAGGCTGGTGCATAGATCAGTGCCACACACTAGGTTTTGGACGTAATTTGGTCTGTTAGAAGAAAGTGCCTCCCAAAATTTTAAAGAAAGAAAAACTTATATATGTACAAAAATAAGGGTTAATACGATGAAGGGATGGAGTATGAATGTAAAAATGAAAATTATGAAAGATTTTATAAAAGAAATTGATAAGAAGTTGGTTGAAAAAAAGAAAGATGAAGTTTAAAAAAAAAGAGAGAGAATGTGATCAGGCAGGAGACTAGAACAAAGCCATACACTAGAGATTTAGGGTATATTTTGATCTGTTAGACGAAATTGTATCTCAAAATTTTAAAGAGAGAGCAACTTATATATATATACCAAAAAATAAGGGTAACTACTGTGAAGGGATAGAATATGACTCTAAAAATGAAAAATAAAAAAGATTTTTTAAAAAAGGGATTGATTAGATATTGTTTGAAAAAGAGAAGATAAATTCAAAGAAGGAAAAAAAAAACAGTTATAAAAAATTAACTTTGAAAGACTAACAAATCATGGGAAAAAAGCCAAGAATTCTATGTGCAGTATCCCCCTAGCGCTGGAGTTCTGCCATTCTCATTGATCGGTAAACTTGATCTTGGCTGGCTGTTCTTGCTGATCTTCTGGGGCAGGAGCCTGTTGCTATGGTTCCCAAATGTGTTTGCTGGAGGCGGAATTACCCCGCCCTTGGTGGGGCTGGGCTGAGTAATGTGCTTGGGTTTGCTCTCGGGAGCTTTTGTTCCCTGCAAGCTTTCTGTATAGTTTTGAAGGATGAGAGTGAAAATGGCGGGCCTCCCAATCTCTGCCCCAGAGGAGCTGAGAACTCAGGGCACCACTCCTCAGTGAGCCCCCAGAGAAAAGCAGTCAATCAGTCCCATCTCCCTGGTCTATGGCCGCACTCCGTGCTCACCCGACCTGTGACCGAGCATTTCTATCTCTGGCACCCGACCCCGTGTGGGGTCTCCAAACCCAGCAGATCCCTGCAGTGCACTCTTGCACTGCTCCTCCTGGGGGAGGAAGGGGAGTCTCCCCAGATGTGCCACTTGTTGTGTCCCTGCTGGAGGAGCAGTGGCCCAAATGTGCCGCGGATCACGGTTTATGGCAACCCCGAGCTGAGAACCCACTCCTCGGCTCTGTCTCTGCAGCCGGCTTCCCCGCTCTGATACCTGGGAGCTCTGCCGCACTCAGGCATCCCTGGTCTTTCTGTGACCCCGAGGGTCCTGAGACCACACTGTCCTGTGAGTGTTCCACCCCCCGCTTAGCCACTGGGTGACTGCCTTCAGCAGAACCGACTTCTAAAAGTTCCGATTTTGTGCTCCGTGGCTCTATCACTTTCCAGAAGCAGCTGGCGGAGTCCCCCTCCCCCGCCGTCTATCCTCCTGAATATTGTCTCAGATTCACTTTTCTGCAGGTCCTACCTTCCAGAAAGTGGTCGCTTTTCTGTTCAGAGAGTTGTTGCTATTCTTTTCTTCCATCTCCTGTTGAGTTCGTAGATGTTCAGAATGGTTTGATCCCTATCTAGCTGAATTCCTGGGACCAGACGAAATTTAGGTCTCCTATTCCTCTGCCATCTTGCTCCTTCTCAAGGCAGACAGAGTGTTGTGTAAAAGGTACACATCTTGATATCCAGGTGATGTATATTCAGATCCAGGTCTTTTGATCTGTGTGACTTTAGGCAGGTTGCTGAATATCCCTCCATTCTCATTTCCTGTCTATATAATGGCAGTGAGAATACCTATGTCATCGTACCATTAACTGAGTGCTGATGTAGCATTCCTGCTTCAGGAATGGCATATAGCAAGTGCTTAATGAATAATATTCTGCTCTTTTGCTTTTCTGTTAAACCTTTGGTTTCCTCTAATGGTCCACTTGTGGATAACCCAAATCTCTGTCTTGCTGTAATCTTAGACTCAATAGGGCCAAAAGTGACATCATTTTGTTTACTTCTAAACCAGCTCTCCCTCTCAACATCCATCTGTAAATAGCACCACCATTTTCTCAATTAACTAGACTTACTTCTTTGACTCTCCCTCTTCAGCCATCAAGATCTATTGGGTTTTTCTCTCTGGTATCTGGAACAGCCTCATTATACCTTGCAAATTGATAATTTTAAAGTTATAAAAGCATCACAAATGTCTTAGAAACCACTGAAGTGTTTAGAATAGAATCCTGACCTGGTGAAATCAGTATTTAAATATTTCTTTTTAGTGCACTGCTGTTAGGGTGCAGCTCCAAACTGCTAACAAGATGAGGATCAGAACTGGAAGAGGTTAAAGTTGAGAGAATCCCACAGAAACAAAGCCAGGTAAATGGGGCCTCAATAATGAGACTTTCTGTTTTACTGGAAGTTGAGGGGTTGAATGGGCTTAAGATTCTGATTAATCCAATGTTCTCAGATATCTTTTAGTAAAGTTGCTCCCCACTGTTTTGTCCGAGCCTTTTGCCTACTGGGTTAAAGATTATTTCCATCTTCCATCCCACTTAATATTTGAGAATGCTGAAGCCCAAAGAAGTAAAATGACCCATCCAACATTATCTAGCAGGTCAGCCAATAATGCTTTGGTTGTCCCATTTCTCCTCTCTTCAGAGTTTCTGTGCAAGCCAATCTACAACAATTGAGTATCTTAGATAAAAAATATGATTTTTTTTTTTAGTACAAATGATGACACACCAACATTAATGCCCAAATTTGAATTACTGATATCTGAATAATTGTAGGACCTTCACTGATAGCCCCTAGAAGACTTTACTGGCTATTTCCAAGAGAACTGAGGCGAGAGAGTCAGCTTACAAATGTGCAGGGGCAAATCCACTCATGTCTGTATCAAACTTCATCAAACTCCCTGCCAGGCATTTCAGGGAATCATGGCCCTTCTGTCACTGCTGGGTGCTGCATTCCCTCCTGCTGTCACCTTCTTGAGCCTTCAGGGTGCCATGGCTACACTGAAACCTGAAGTGGAGCATAGATGGTGGGGAGAGATTCCCTTTTCCCCAGCTCAATTTCACATTAGCTTACCTCAGCCCTGAAGCAGGCTGCTTATGCCTAAGGTCTTACATGTTCTCCAAGAAACTTCAGCTTCTGGTTCTAGTCACTCCTCCCTGTCTTCCAATTGAAACAAATAACAATCTATCAAATAAGCAAATGCCAGTCCTCTAGAAAGAACAGATACCATATGTCCCTTCCATTGGCACCATTTCTCTTCCATGCTCTTCAAAACAAACAAGTTACTTTTCCCTTTTTCCAAGCACATACTTGGGCAGAGAGGTGTCCCCAACTCCCACTTGGGACATGTTTAGATTCTCGGCTCCAGCTCAGCCAGAATTTCTTACCATTTTGCAAAACTGTGTGAAAGCAAAGATGTGTAATCATGGATTAGAATTTGTCACTCTTTCCCAATTCTGAGCCCAGTTTCTGCCCTACACATTGTAGAGACTCAACAAAACTTGCCTCTTGGGAGAAGTCTCCTGGTAGTACCAGGCCTTACAAAGGAATATTATCATCTTTGGTATTTTAGTTCCATAGAGACCTATCATGTAGGCAATTGAAGACTATGAGTTCTGAAGCCAGAGCCCACACTTTGACCAAGAGTAGTTGGGTAGGCCTATTGGGATGGATAATTATATATGTGATGTATTGTGATAGATACTGTGATCTATAATAGGAAATATGTATTTTGTCTTCTTCCCTGTTTCTGCCACAGAGTTCCCAAAACTCTTGGAATTTTCTAAATATTGAGAATGTGATAAAAGTGTTTTCTGTTAATGAAGTAACTCTTGTAAAGCACCTAAGAATGGGAGCTGGCTACCAGTGGAGCCAACCATGTGATTGGGGAGTTGGAATTTTCAGTCCCTACCCCCTGACCTCTAGAGATGCCTGAAGATGGAGTTCAACACTAGTAGTCAATGATTTAATTAATCATGCCTATGTAATGAAGCCTCCACAAAAACTCAAAAGGAATGACTTTGAGAGCTTTTGAGTTGGTGAACATGTGGTAATTTGGGAGAGTGGCATGTCTGGAAAGGTCATGGAAGCTTCCTGCAATTTTCCCACATATGCATCTCTTCCATCTGGCTGTTCCTGAGTTGTATACTTTTATGATAAATTTGTAATCTAGTAAATAAAATGTTTCTCTGAGCTTTGTGAGCATTCTAGCAAATTAATTGAACCCAAGAGGGAGGTAATGGAAACCTCTGATTTATAGCCAGTTGGTTAGAAGTACAGGTAAAAACCTGGACTTGCTGTTAGAATCCCTGAGTCCCAAGGGGTTGTTAGAATTTCTAATTTGTAGTTGGTCCATCAGAAGTACAGGTTACAACCTGGGTTCAGGACTGGTGTCTGAATTGGGGGAGGTGGGTGCTGCAGTCTTGTGGGACTGAACTTTTAACCATGGGATCTGATGCTATCTCTGGGTCAGTAGAGTCAGGATTGAGTTAAACTGTAGGACTCTCAGGTGTTATCCGAAGAATTGCTTAGTGTTGTGGGGAACCTCCCATGGGATCTGATGCTATCTCTGGGTAGAGTCAGGATTGAGTTAAATTGTGGGACACTCAGGTGTTATCCCAAGAATTGCTTACTGTTGTGGGGAACCTCCTCCCCTACATGAACTGGAATTGGGATCTGGACAATTTTAGATGTGTACACTTGAGACTCAGTTCAGGCGATACTTCTGCCAAGCCTGTCAAGATTTTCCCATATGAGTTAGGTGGCCTCCACAGCATTCCCACTGCACCTTTTACTTGTTTCTATAATAGTACTTAGAGTTCTGTGCCATGATTATTAGTTAATCACTCATTACCCACTGGACTGTGAGACCTTGTGGATAAGGAAGGGATCTACTTGCCTTTGTCAATGCATAATCTAACATGAGACTTTCCAGTTGAGGAATTTGGCTTTTCATTGCTATTACAAAAAATTAAAATTAAAACTCTCAATATGAATTATAAATTCCCCATTTTCTTATTCCTGCCTGTTTCTCCACCTTCATTTTCCTCTTTGCTCATTTTTTCAAAGCTCATGCATATTGACTTTCAGATCCTTGATTATGCCTTAGGCCCTCCTGACAAAGAGAGTTTTCCCATTTTGGTCTCCATCAGCTAGGATCTCAGCTCACATTTTACTTTCAGGAGAAACTTTCTCTGATCCCACCTCACTCCAATCCATACAACCTTCATTGCCTCTTGTCTCCTAGGGGGAAATTTCTCCTTCCCTTTTAGGTTCTTTGGCTGGTCTTATAAGTAAATTAACAGAGGCAACTTATCAGAGAAAAACAAATTTAATTTTGTATGTATGGGAACCCATAAGAGATATGAAACTCAAAGAAACTTTGGTCACAAAGCAGGCAGTATTTACACCTTTTAGACAAGAAAAACAAAACAAAAGAAAACAACCCCCCCCCAAATAAATTTGTGAAGAACTGACAAGACAAAGGTTTTAGGCTTGAGGTAATAAATTAGTGAAATAACAGGTTTGTTTATATAGCTTTCTTGGCCCTGATTTCCCTACCTCTGGTAATAAGTATGCCTTTTACCCTACTGGTACAGGGAGGGTACCTTTCACATGGAGATTTATTTCTTGCTTTCAAGGGGAAGGAGGAGTGCCAGAGTGTTTTTCTTGCATTGGCTGTTTTTTTTTAAATAAATTTAATTCAAAATAATCAACATGCCAAAGTGGGGTGGCATATTCTGTTTCCCTTTACTCCCTTCATTTCTGGTCCAGAATTAAGGTTCCTTGTGATGAGAGCTCACAGAACTATGTTCTGTTCCTTCAAAGCACTCACTTTGTAATGCTGCATTTACTGGTGTGCTTCTGTGATAAATCCTCCTGCCCCCCCCCATTCAATTTTAATTTCTCAAGAGAAGAGAATTTCACAGTATATTCCAAGTGATCAGCACAGTGCCTGGCATATAGAATGTGTCAAATTAGTATTGTGCAATAGATGAAATGTTTGATGAATGGGTGAATGAATGAACTAAATTCAGATGGAGTGTACTAGGCCTCTGAAGGCAGACAGAACTCTTAGAACTCAAAATACAGTGGGGTTCATCATACCATATTGTTAAATCCAGACAACTGACCTTTGATGAGTGCTGAAAGCAAATTTGCTTAGTTATTGCAGTTGCACCATGAAAACATTTATGAAATGTATTTTCAAGGGTGAGAAAATAAAACGGGTTAATTTTTGAATTAATAGCATCACTAAAGCAAGGACCTAATATAGTTATTATCTACATATAACTGTATTCAAAAAGTGTGCAGGTAGAATTAATGGTGTGTTCATGATTTTCAAATGCTTCCTACGGATACATGCAGATAAAATGAAAGAACACTTAATTGGATATAATTAAACTACTAAGATACTTACAGTAATGATACTTTAAGAATAAAGTCACAGAGTTATCTGAGGATCCTATTCAAAGAAATTACAACTTGGTGATTATAATGGCAGAGCTAATGCTTCATGAATAAAATAGAATACTTGTATTTCACACAACAAAGACCCATATTATCTGGGGGAAGCTCATAATGTGTCAGAAAGACAGACTTCAGTGTGAGACACGCCCAGGTTTGAATCCCAATTCCACTACTGTCTGGCTGTATAAATTTGGGCAAGGTAGCTATATTGGCTTCCTTTCTTTTCCTTGAAATTTGAAAGCTCCCCCTCTGCTTCAAGAATTTTTGCCTTTCTTCTCTCCCTGGCCTTGCACATAGCTGGCTCCTTCTCATCTTTCAGATTTCAAATCATGTATTCTGTCTGAGGAGAGGCTGTTTATAGCCATGTTCCTTGGGCAGTAGATTCTGACATACAGGTGCATGTACAGAATGTTGATTGGGGAATGCGTTTGGGAATAATACCTCTGAAAGGGTGACACAAACAAAACTGGACAGAGGGAAAACCTGAGCTGTGAAACAGTCTTGACAGAGGCCACAACCAATCACCCAGGATGCTCTAAAGCCACAATGGCCCTTCAGAATTGTCCCATATGAAGGCAAGGAGTTTAGGCCTCTGCACCCTACATCAGTCAGGCTTTGGACGCAGGATGCCCCTGGGAAGGGGGAGAAATATGGGTGAGGCAGCTCCCTTCAGCTAGAATGACTGAGGTATGAGCCCATGCAGAACATCCACACAGCTGGGGAAATGAGAGCTCAGGTCCTAGAGGGGGGTGGGAGCATCCACTGCAGAGGCCTTGACAAATCACACTATACCAATTATCATAACCACCCCTGTGCATAGCATTCTATCAGACCACTCTGTTCATCTCTATTCTATTACACCATACATTTTGAAATTAATTTGTTCTTTTGTTAATTTTCTGCCTTTTCCACTAAGGTAAGGACACCTCTTGAGGGGAAAGACATTGTCTGTTGAAGAACAATGTGTAGTTGGTACTTAGTAAGTATTGGTTGAATAAATGAAGGTGTGAATAAATGATGCATGTTGATAACATAAATTTGCTTCAGTGGTTAGGATATCCAAAGTCACTGCACAGAGTGAATAGTCATTTTATAAAGGAGGTAAGTCTGGAGTGTTTGGAGTGTATAAAAGAATATTAAAATCCCATACTCATTCTGGAGGTAAGAACAAAATATGCTCTCAAATTATAATACCAGATGTACTGTAATTTCCAACCAAACTTTTCAACAATCCAAAAATGTCAAATGTTTTGTTCTAATTAGTAAAGTAATGGATATTTATTGTGGAAAACGTATACAAAAACCTAAATATGACAACAGAATTCATCCATGACCAAAACAGAATGAGAGCCACTGTTAGCATATTCTGGTATGCTACTTCTCAGTTTTTCTCCATTCGTATTTTATATATAATTGAGATCATATTGCTGCTATATTTTGTATCTTGCATTTTTTTTTATCTCAATATCATAGAAAGTTTTTGTGGTCACTGAAATCCTTTAAGAACCTTATTTTTACATTTTTTAATTTATTTTTTAAAAATTTTATTATGTTAGTCACCATACATTACATCATCATCAGTTTTTGATGTAGTGTTTCATGATTCATTGTTTGCATATAACACCCAGTGTTCCATGCAATACATGCCCTCCTTAATACCCATCACCAGGCTAACCCATCCGCCCATCCTCCTCCCCTCTAGAACCCTCAGTTTGTTTCTCAGAGTCCATAGTCTCTCATGGTTTGTGTCCCCCCTCTGATTTCCACCTTCATTTTTCCCTTCCTACTATCTTGTTTCAGAGGTAAAGGTCTGTGATTCATCAGTCTTACACAATTCACAGCACTCACCATAGCACATATCCTCCCCAATGTTCATTGCCCAACCACCCCATCCCTCCCACCCCCCACTGCTCCAGCAATCCTCAGTTTGTTTCCTGAGATTAAGAATTCCTCATATCAGTGATACCATATGACATTTGTCTTTCTTTGATTGACTTATTTCGTTCAGCATAATACCCTCCAGTTCCATCCATGTCGTTGCAAGTGGCAAGATCTCGTTCCTTTTGATGGCTGCATAATATTCCATTGTATATATATACCACTTCTTCTTTATCCATTCATCTGTCGATGGACATCTTGGCTCTTTCCACAGTTTGGCTATTGTGGACATTGCTGCTATAAACATCGGGGTGCACGT
This sequence comes from Neomonachus schauinslandi, assembly GCF_002201575.2. Classification (NCBI taxonomy): domain Eukaryota; kingdom Metazoa; phylum Chordata; class Mammalia; order Carnivora; family Phocidae; genus Neomonachus; species Neomonachus schauinslandi. The sequence goes on from NC_058415.1 coordinate 33,113,102, forward strand.
ACCCCTTTGGATCTCTACTTTTGTATCTTTGGGGTAAATACCCAGTAGTGCAATTGCTGGATCATATGGTAGCTCTATTTTCAACTTTTTGAGGAACCTCCACACTGTTTTCCAGAGTGGCTGCAACAGCTTGCATTCCCACCAACAGTGTAGCAGGGTTCCCCTTTCTCGGCATCCCCACCAACATCTGTCATTTCCTGACTTGTTAATTTTAGCCATTCTGACTGGTGTGAGGTGGTATCTCATTGAGGTTTTGATTTGGATTTCCCTGATGCCGAGCGATATTGAGCACTTTTTCATGTGTCTGTTGGCCATTTGGATGTCTTCTTTGGAAAAATGTCTGTTCATGTCTTCTGCCCATTTCTTGATTGGATTCTTTGTTCTTTGGGTGTTGAGTTTGATGAGTTCTTTATAGATTTTGGATACTAGCCCTTTATCTGATATGTCATTTGCAAATATCTTCTCCCATTCTGTCGGTTGTCTTTTGGTTTTGTTGACTGTTTTCTTTGCTTTGCAAAAGCTTTTTATCTTGATGAAGTCCCAATAGTTCATTTTTGCCCTTGCTTCCCTTGCCTTTGGCGATGTTTCTAGGAAGAAGTTGCTTCGGTTGAGGTCAAAGAGGTTGCTGCCTGTGTTCTCCTTTAGGATTTTGATGAACTCCTGTCTCACATTTAGGTCTTTCAACCATTTGGAGTCTATTTTTTGTGTGTGGTATAAGGAAATGGTCCAGTTTCATTCTTCTGCATGTGGCTATCCAATTTTCCCAACACCATTTGTTGAAGAGACTGTCTTTTTTCCATTGGACATTCTTTCCTGCTTGGTCAAAGATTAGTTGACCGTAAAATTGAGGGTCCATTTCTGGGCTCTCTATTCTGTTCCATGATCTATGTGTCTGTTTTTGTGCCAGTGCCATACTGTCTTGATGATGACAGCTTTGTAATAGAGCTTGAAGTCCGAAATTGTGACGCCACCAGCTTTGCTTTTCTTTTTCAACATTCTTCTGGCTATTCGGGATCTTTTCTGGTTCCATACAAATTTTAGGATTATTTGTTCCATTTCTGTGAAAAAAGTGGATGGTATTTTGATAAGGATTGTAATAAATGTGTAGATTGCTCTAGGTATCATTGACATCTTCACAATATTTGTTCTTCCGATCCATGAGCATGAAACGTGATTCCATTTCTTTGTGTCTTCCTCAATTTCTTTCATGAGTATTCTATAGCTTCCTGTGTACAGATTCTTTGCCTCTTTGGTTAGATTTTTTCCTAGGTAACATGGTTTTCAATGCAATTGTAAATGGGATTGACTCCTTAATTTCTCTTTCTTTTGTCTTGTTGGTGTATAGAAATGCCACTGATTTCTGTGCATTGATTTTATATCCTGTCACTTTACTGAATTCCTGTATGAGTTCTAGCAGTTTTGGGGTGGAGTCTTTTGGGTTTTCCACATAAAGTATCATATCATCTGCAAAGAGTGAGAGTTTGACATCTTCTTTGCCAATTCAGGTGCCTTTTATTTCTTTTTATTGTCTGATTGCTGTGGCTAGGACTTCTAGTTCTATGTTGAATAGCAGTAGTGATAATGGACATCCCTGCCATGTTCCTGACCTTAGGTGAAAAGCTCTCAGTTTTTCCCCATTGAGAATGATATTTGCTGTGGGGTTTTCATAGATGGCTTTTATGATGTTGAGGTATGTGCCCTCTATCCCTACACCCTGAAGAGTTTGATCAAGAAAGGATGCTGTACTTTGTCAAATGCTTTTTTTTGCATCTATTGAGAGGATCATATGGTTCTTGTTCTTTCTTTTATTGTTGTATTGTATCACATTGATTGATTTGCGGATGTTGAACCACCCTTGCAGCCCAGGGATAAATCCCACTTGGTCGTGGTGAATAATCCTTTTAATGTACTGTTGGATCCTATTAGCTAGTATTTGGGGGAGAATTTTTGCATCCATGTTCATCAGGGATATTGGTCTGTAGTTCTCCTTTTTGAGGGGGTCTTTGTCTGGTTTGGGGATCAAGGTAATGGTGCCTCATAAAACAAGATTGGAAGTTTTCCTTCCATTTCTATTTTTTTAAAGATTTTATTTATTTATTTGAGAGAGAGAGAATGAGAGAGAGCACATGAGAAAGGGGAGGGTCAGAGGGAGAAGCAGACTCCCTGCCGAGCAGGGAGCCTGATGCGGGACTCGATCCAGGGACTCCAGGATCATGACCTGAGCGGAAGGCAGTCGCTTAACCAACTGAGCCACCCAGGCACCCTACATTTCTATTTTTTGGAACAGTTTCAGAAGAATAAGTATTAATTCTTCTTGAAATTTTTGGTAGAATTCCCCTGGGAATTCTAAGAGCCCTGGGCTCTTGTTGGGAGATTTTTGATGACTGCTTCAATTTCTTAGTGGTTATAGGTCTGTTCAGGTTTTCTATTTCTTCCTGGTTCAGTTTTGGTAGTTGATACATCTCTAGGAATGCATCCATTCATTCCACGTTATCTAATTTGCTGGCATATAGTTGCTCATAATGTGTTCTTATAATTGTTTGTATTTATTTGGTGTTGGTTGTGATCTCTCCTCTTTCATTCATGATTTTATTTTTTTGGGTCATTTCTCTTTTCTTTTGATAAGTCTGGCCAGGGGTTTATCAATCTTGTTAATTCTTTCAAAGAACCAGCTCCTAGTTTCGTTGATCTGTTCTACTGTTTTTTCGGTTTCTATTTCATTGATTTCTGCTCTGATCTTTATTATTTCTCTTCTCCTGCTGGGTTTAAGCTTTATTTGCTGTTCTTTCTCCAGCTCCTTAAGTGTAGGGTTAGGTTGTGTATTTGAGACCTTTCTTGTTTCTTGACAAAGGCTTGTATTGTTATATAATTTCCTCTTAGGACTGCCTTTGGTGTATCCCAAAGATTTTGAACAGTTGTCTTTTCATTTTCATTGGTTTCCATGACTCTTTAAATTCTTCTTTAATTTCCTGGTTGACCCATTCATTCTTCAGTAGGATGCTCTTTAGCCTCCATGTATTTGAGTTCTTTCCGACTTTCCTCTTGTGATTGAGTTCTAGTTTCAAAGCATTGTGGTCCGAAAATAGGCAGGGAATGATCCCAATCTTTTGGTACTGGTTGGGACCTGATATGTGACCTAGGATGTGATCTATTCTGGTGAATGTTCCATGGGCAGTAGAGAGAATGTGTATTCTGTTGCTCTGGGATGGAATGTTCTGAATATATCTATGAAGTCCATTTGGTTCAGTGTGTCATTTAAAGTCTTTAATTGCTTGTTGATCTTTTGCTTAGATGATCTCTCCAATTTGGTGAGGGGGGTGTTAAAGTCCCCTAATATTATATTTTTGTCAATCTGTTTCTTTGATTTTGTTATTGACTGGCTTATATAATTGGCTGCTCCCATGTTAGGGGCATAGATATTTACAATTGTTAGATCTTCTTGTTGGATAGACCCTTTAAGTAGGATTTAGTGTCCTTCCTCATCTCTTATTATAGTCTTTGGTTTAAAATCTAATTTGTCTGATATAAGGATTGCTTCCACCCCAGCTTTCTTTTGATGTCCATTAGCATGATAACTGATATTCCACCCCCTCACTTTCAATCTGGGGGTGTCTTTGAGTCTAAAATGAGTCTCTTGCAGACAGAGTATTGATGGGTCTTATTTTTTTTTATCCAATCTGAAAGCCTGTGTCTTTTGATTGGGGTATTTAGCCCATTTACATTCAGGGTAACTATTGAAAGATATGCATTTAGTGCCGTTGTATTGCCTGTAAGGTTACTGTTACTGTATATTGTCTGTGTTCCTTTCCAGTCCATGTTACTTTGAGGCTCTCTCTTTGTTTAGAGGGCCTTTTCCAATATTTCTTGTAAGTCTGGTTTTGTGTTTGCAAATTCCTTTAGTTTTTGTTTGTCCTGGAAGCTTTTTATCTCTCCTTCTATTTTCAATGACAGCCTAGCTGGATATAGTATTCTTGGCTGCATATTTTTCTTGTTTAGTGCTCTGAATATATCATGTCCGTCCTTTCTGGCCTGCCATGTCCCTGTGGATAGGTCTGTTGCCAATCTAATGTTTCTACCATTGTAGGTTACAGATCTCTTGTCCTGAGCTGCTCTCAGGATTTTCTTTGTTTCTGAGACTCGTAAGTTTTATTATCAGATGTCAGGGTGTTGACCTATTTTTATTGATTTTGAGAGAGGTTCTCTGTCCCTCCTGGATTTTGATGCCTGTTTCCTTCCCCAAATTGGGGAAGTTCTCCACTCTAATTTGCTCCAGTATACCCCGTGCCCCTCTCTCTTTTTCTTCTTCTGGCATCCCAATTATTTTAATATTGTTTCGTCTTATGGTATCACTTATCTCTCGAATTCTGCCCTCGTGATCCAGTAGTTGTTTATCTCTCTTTTTCTCAGCTCTTTATTTTCCATCATTTGGTCTTCTATATCACTGATTCTCTCTTCTGCCTCATTTATCCTAGCAGTTAGAGCCTCAATTTTTTATTGCATCTCATTAATAGCCCATTTGATTTTGACTTGGTTAGATTTTAGTTCCTTTATTTCTCCAGCAAGGGTTTCTCTAATATCTTCCATGCTTTTTTCAAGCCCAGCTAGTATCTCTAGAATCATCATTCTGAACTCTAGTTGCCATTCCTTACTAATGTCCGTATTGATTAGGTACCTGGCAGTCGGTACTGCCTCTTGTTCTCTTTTTGGAAGTGATTTTTTCCATCTTGTCATTTTGTCCAGAGGAGAATAGATGAATGAGAGAACAAAATGCTAACAGGGTAACAATGACCCCAGAAAAATATACACTAAACAAATCAGAAGAGACCCGAAACCAGAGGGAAAAGAAAGGGGACGAAATTGAAAAGAAAAAAAAAAGGAATATGATCAAATATGATAAGGCTGATGAATGGATTAGTGCCATGCACTAGATTTTGGGTGTATTTTGGGCTGTTAGAAGAAACTGCCTCCCAAAATTTTAAAGAAAACATATATGTACAAAAATAAGTGTAAACACAGTGAAGGGATGGAATATGACTGTGAAGGTGAAAATTATAAAAGTTTTTATAAAAGGAATTGATAAGATAAGAAGTTGGTTGGAAAATGAAAGAATAGAAATAAAAAAAAGGGGGGGAAGAGACTGTGATCAGGCAGGAGACTAGAACAAAGCCATACACTAGCAATTTAGGGCATATTTTGGTCTGTTAGAAGAAACTGTATCCCTAAATTTTGAAGAGAACACAACTTATATCTATATATATATAGATAGATATATATAGATATATATGCAAAAAATCAGGTTAACTATAATGAAGGGATTCAATATGACTCTAAAAATGAAAATTAAAAAAGATTTTAAAAAAGGGGGATTGATAAGATGTTTGTTGAAAAAGGGAAAAAGAAAAATTCAAAAAAAATAGAAAAAGAAAAAAAAGAAAATTAAAAAAATTAACTTTGAAAGATTAAAGAATCATGGGGGAAAAAGCCATGAATTCTATGTGCTATATTCCCCTAGTGTTGGAGTTCTGCAGTTCTCATTGATTGGTAAACTTGGTCTTGGCTGGGTTTTCTTGCTGATCTTCTGGGAGAGGTGCCTGTTGCAGTGACGCTCAAATGTCTTTGCAGGAGACGGAATTGCCCCACCTTTGCCAGGGGCCAGGCTAAGTAATCTGCTCGGGCTTGCTCTTGGTAGCTTTTGTTCCCTGAAAACTTTCCATAGAGCTCTGGAGGACGAGAAAGAAAATGGTGACCTCCCAATCTCCACCCTAGAGGAGCCAAGAACTCAGGACCTCACTCCTCAGTGAGCCCCCAGAGAAATCAGTCCATCACCCCTGTCTACCCGGTCTCTGGTCTCACTCTATGTTCACCTAGCCTGTGACTGAGTGTTTCCAACACACGACCCCATTTGGAGTCTCCAAACCCAGCAGATTCCTGCAGTGCACTCCCACATCTCTCCTTCCAGGGGGACAAGGGGAGTCTCCCCGGATCTGCTGCTTGTTGGGTCCCTCCTGGAAGAGCAGTGGCCCAACTGTCCCGTGGATCATGGTTTATGGCAACCCCGAGCTGAGAGCCCACTCCTCAGCTTTGTCTTTGCAGCCAGCTTCCCCACTCCAATACCTCAGAGCTCTGCCACACTCAGGCACCCCTGGTCTTTCTGTGACTCCAAGAGTCCTGAGACCACACTGTCCTGGCAAGGGTTCCACCCCCCACTTAGCCCCTGGAGTGACGTCCCTCAGCAGAGCAGACTTCTAAAACTTCCAATTTTGTGCTTTCCTGCTCTATCACTTGCTGGATAGCCGGCTGATGGAGGCTACCTCCCCCATGGTCTATCTCCCCGAATATCACCTTGGATTCACTTCTCCACACGTCCTACCTTCCAGAAAGTGGTCACTTTTCTGTTCGGAGAGTTGCTGCTATTCTTTTCTTTGATCTCCTGTTGAGTTCATAGGTGTTCAGAAAGGTTTGATACCTATCTAGCTGTATTCCTGGGACCAAATGAAATTTAGGTCTCCTACTCCTCTGCCATCTTGCTCCTCCCCCCAGGAACCTTATTTTTAAAGGACTATCTTAAAGTTACAATATTATTATTTAACCATACTACCATGATTAGATAATTAGATCGTTTCCAATTTTTGTGTGATTATAAACAAGTTCAAATAAACCTTTTTTATAACAAGATTTATTAATGCTTATCCTTTTAAATGCTCAGATGATATAATTTGCTAATCATATGCCTCATTTGTCAGTTAGATCACATCGCTTTTTTTTCAGTAAGGTCTTTTATCAGAAATAATTGAGTAGAACCCAGTCACGAAGCTAAATGTAAGAAATCCTGGGGTCCTGCCCAAGTTGGCAACTTACTTATGATGTAGCCTTGGGAAAGTGATGTGCTATTGTACCCTGAACCTCAGTTTCTTTGCTTGTGAATGGAATGATTTGGCTAGATAATAGTTAAAATCCCTTTAGGTTCTAGTATCCTATACTATCATGACTGCTTCTTACTATTTTCCCCAGGAAATGGCTTCATGGGCTCAATTTCAGCCTCTTTGACATTCTGAGTTTCCTACAAATCTTCTCTGATTTCCTGTATTTCTGATTTAATTTCTTTCCCTTTATCCAATTTTGGCTCTTCTTTAATCTTCTTATCTAGGTCTTACTTTTGTTCCTTCTTTCACTGCCATCCATTAAGCCAAGATGAGCCTTCTCTTCTTGATCTTTTACCCACTCAGTACCTGATTTTCTTTTAAATCCCTTCTCAACACTTAATTCTTTTTCTGTTAAACCTCTTGATATTCAGTACTTACAAAGATGGCTCAGTCCTCTACTTTCTCTTCTTCTGAAAAAATAAATGCAAATAATAGGTTGGGTAAAAGAAGGAAAGAAAGTGAAATTAAACCAAATAACATGATATAGCACACATATGGTGATTTTATACATTTTGTCTGTAACGGACTATATGTAGTATGAGGTTTGCAGGTGGGGAGGGGGCAGTATGGGTTGAAGGCTGGCTGAAAGACCAGAGTATTGCAGTCAGCAAGGTTAATAGAAGTGCATATGCCACATTACTCTTAATCTCACAATAAAAATGATAGTATTAGTAATTGGTAACATTTTTAAATTGCTTTTTGTGTGGCAGACATTATATAAACCATATTAATATGCAGTGTCTCCTTAAATCTTCAAAAATCCCTGTGGGATAGAAATTATTATTATCTCCAATTTGTAGATAGGGAACCTGATGTATTGAAATCATTTTGCTATATTATAGTAAACAAATTTATGATAATTATATCAAATCCCTGGAAGGTATTCATCGTAAAGACAGGTTTGGATTACAACATGTATCAGTTAGGATGTTGCAAATTATCTTAGTTTCATTTTGCCCAAAATTCAGAACTTGAGACAAGGACTGGGCAGGTGATCCCAGAAATCAGGAGGGAGGGAGTGAAGAAAGTAAGAGAGGGAAAGAGGAAGAGCCAAAATAAGGGTGTGTTATCAAGGCTACTACTGCAGGTTCCTGGGAATGGAATCTGTCTGTCTCTCAGGATCAAGCCCTGGAATTGTGTAGACTGACATTCTCCCTCATATTATTTTATCGTTTCTGAAAGTGGATTTTCAGAAAAATTCTCTGGAAAGATGTTGATAGGCAAGGTATAACAAACAAAAAGAGTGACCCATTCAAACAGTAGCATGGTTGTGGAAGGGGAGGTGGGTGGGGGTATGGGGTAACTAGGTGTTAGGCATTAAGGAGGGCATGTGATGTGATGAGCATTGGTGTTATATGCAACTAATGAATCATTGAACACTACATCAAACTAACTGAACATAATAGAAAAGAAGAAAGAAGAAAGAAAGAAAGAAAGAAAGGAAAGAAAAGAAAGAAAGAAAGAAAAGAAAGAAAGAAAGAAAGAAAGAGAGAGAGAGAGAGAGAAAGAGAGAAAGAAAGAAAGAAAGAAAGAAAGAAAGAAAGAAAGAAAGAAAGAAAGAAAGAAAGAAAGAAAGA